>NC_050573.1:399276694-399579724 GCF_011100635.1 Trichosurus vulpecula | reverse complement strand
TCTATTTCTGTTCGATTCTACAATTTTTTTTCCTTTCTGCTGATTCCAGATACAGCTCAAGAGACTGGGAAATTTCCCCAAATTTCACTGTCTTGGTCCTCTGAACATTCTGTTTTCGCCTGTAGTGTGGCTTCATGTGTCATTTCTAATTGATACTATTTGCTTTAGAGAACGTTACACATGTTGACCCAACCTATCTGTCACTGAATTCAATTTACCAAACATTTATTAAGCTCCTCCTGTAAGTCACTGGGCTAAGTTTCGGCTAATCCAAAGACAAAACAAAACTCTATAAACAATCCCTGCCTTACTACAGTTTACATTCTACTCGAATGAAATCTTTACTGTAGTTCCAACTAATTTCCATACGTGTAGCTCCAAGGCCCAGTCCTTATCCAGTCTAACAAGTATTTGTTAAGTACTTCCCATGCTCAAAAGATGACAAAAACAAAACACACATGAAAAAACAAGCAAACAAAAAAGGGCAATCCCTGTCCTCAGGGAGCTTCCACTCTACTGGGGTGGGGAAGGACAAAACATACAAACACTGAAATATACATATGACAATAAAGAGGGTTCTTACAATGAAATAAGCATTATCAACTTTGGTTAGAGCAAATGATGTCGCTGTCAAAAAAGTTGGCAATCATCTTGTGCCCACCAACAGAAATTACTTTCCTACTGCATTTTGGTAAACATGGCCAGTCTCCCCAATCAAGTTGCTTTGGAGGCACATAACACAGAGAGTGCCAATGAGCTGGAATATGTTTCCTTGACTGATGAATAGCAATTTCCTGTAAGTCAACTCCTTAACTCCATTGAGCTAGTAGTATTGGTGTGCCTCAGTGGGAGATAAAAGGAAGAGGAGGGAAAGATTCTGTAACCGTATTCTGCCTTCCAGTCATCCTCAGTGCACATTGAAAGTGAGCCCTACTGATTGGCACTGTCTCCACTGGGTTACATTTCCCAGAAAGCTTTCACCTAGTTACCCAAACCAGTATGATCTATACCTATTTACATCCTGTGTGAACTAGATAAGGATCTAGGGTTGGGTCATCCAGCACAATAGAAGCCCACCACAGAACCTAGTGCTCTAAAAAAAAATGAAATGAAGAATTGCAGGAGCTCAGCATTCATGTTCTTTGAGAGGGAGACTTCAAGAGCCCAGCATAGAAGCCTCTTCCCTACATATAATCAGGCAAATGAAATGATAGAGGTTTAATTATAATTTACAGATTGTTGACATTTATTCAGAATGAGCCTCTGTGTTATATCATTGCAACTCATCTGTTTAACAAATAGTGCTAAGGCTCCACCATACATATGAGGCACTGTGCTAGGCACTGAGGGGAGATATAAAGATGAATAGGACATGGCTTCAGCCTTGGATAAGCTTAGCCCCCAAATCGAGATGACAATCTCAATCTCAGTTGTCTCTTTATCACTATTAACATTTAGGAAAGATTATTCCTAATTATCAGAAATAAAAGTCAGAGATTAATTGTGTAATGTCGTTTTCTGGTTTTGAGGTGATGGTTTCCCCCAAAGCACTTAGCAAACCACAGAACCCCAACATGCAACCGAGTTGGTGGCAGGAGGCAGAAGCTTAAATATCACAGAGGAAGAGTTCTGCTTTTGTGAGAAAGGACTTGGAACCTAGGCCCATAATGTAGACAGAAATGGAGCTGTAGCTTTAAAGATTTCATTCGTATCTCTCTCTCTTCATGTGTCTCTCAGTTTCTGTCTCTGTGTCTCTATCCCTGTCTTCCTCCCTCTTCCTCTCCTTCTCCCTCTCCCCCCTCCCCCACTTTGGAGCAAATCCTGAGGAAAAAAAGGAAAAAAACGAGGATGAAACTATCTTACTATCTTGGTTGAATTCAAGTACCATACCCCACTGTGCTTCAAACAAGCTTTTAGCATCCTCTTCCTTTCCACCACAATGGAGTACTGTGTGTTTAAAAAGATTACTTGGTCACATCCTTCAGTTTTCCATTTGTTCCCCCTAACTCCATACAGTTTAAGAGAAAGCTATGTAGATAGAGCTGGAAGGGACCTCCTAGGAGGCCACAGAGTCCAACTTCCCTATTTGACAGTTGAGGAAACTGAGTCGGGGGCAAGATGAGTGACTTGTAGCACATCAGAGGTGGAACTGAAGTCCTCTGACTCCAAAGTTATTGCTCTTCCCACTGTTTCTCTTCTCTATTTTTTGTCTCACTGATGACCTGAGCTCTTCTCACTGGGGATATGGAGAGAAGCAAGGAAAGGTAATCCCACATAGACTGCACAGTTTTGAGGTACTTGAGTAATTATTATCCACGAAGCATCAGGCTGAATTCTATTTACTTGAAATTTGCCCTAGAGACTAGCCAAATTGCGTAGTTGATTAGAATAATTAAGAAGTTTATTGGTGGGTCTCTCACCATGGTGTCAGCTCATAGAAAAGCCCATCCTAGTTTGCTGTCAGACTTCCCTCCAAAA
The DNA here is from genome assembly GCF_011100635.1 of Trichosurus vulpecula. Lineage (NCBI taxonomy): Eukaryota > Metazoa > Chordata > Mammalia > Diprotodontia > Phalangeridae > Trichosurus > Trichosurus vulpecula. The sequence continues at coordinate 399,577,246 of NC_050573.1, read as the reverse complement.
ACCTGTGTCCTTTCATTGTGGTAGCTCCTTCAGATAATTTCACTGAACTTTAAAGTTGATAATTTCTTCACTCATTGCTGTCTCTCCCTCTAAGAAAAGTTTCCAAAGATCACACAAGGCAACTTCTTGTCCCAGAAAGACTTTCTGGTTTTTGTTTGTTTGCAAATGCTGAGAGGCTATAAAGAAGAGGAAGGCAGTCATTGTGGCATTTGGATGGGATAGTAAGTTAAATTTCCCCTGAGAAATACAACATAAACAAGAAAAAAAACTTAATAAGTCTTTCCCCTGCCTTCTCACCACCAGGCTAAATTAATTTAAGCTGTCTTCAAAATGTCTAGTTCACAATTAAACCTCCGTTTAGAAAGCACGCCATACCACTTAGGGCCAGACCCAGGCAGAATTGGAAGGAAGGAAGGAAGGAAGGAAGGGAGGGAGGGAGGGAGGAAGGAAGGGAGGGAGGGAGGGAGGAGGAAGGAAGGAAGGAAGGGAGGGAGGGAGGAAGGAAGGAAAGAAGGGAGGAAGGAAGGGAGGAAGGAAGGAAGGAAGGAAGGAAGGAAGGAAGGAAGGAAGGAAGGAAGGAAGGGAGGGAGGGAGGGAGGAAGGAAGGAAGGAAGGGAGGGAGGGAGGAAGGAAGGGAGGAAGGAAGGAAGGAAGGAAGGAAGGAAGGAAGGAAGGAAGGTAGGAAGGGAGGGAGGGAGGAAGGAAGGGAGGGAGGGAGGGAGGAAGGAAGGGAGGGAGGAAGGGAGGAAGGAAGGGAGGAAGGAAGGGAGGAAGGAAGGAAGGAAAGAAGGAAGGAAGGAAGGAAGGGAGGGAGGGAGGGAGGAAGGAAGGAAAGGAGGGAGGGAGGGAGGGAGGAAGGAAGGGAGGGAGGGAGGGAGGGAGGGAGGGAGGGAGGAAGGAAGGAAGGGAGGGAGGGAGGGAGGGAGGAAGGAAGGAAGGGAGGGAGGGAGGGAGGGAGGGAGGAAGGAAGGAAGGAAGGAAGGGAGGGAGGGAGGGAGGGGAGGGAGGAAGGAAGGAAGGAAGGAAGGAAGGGAGGGAGGGAGGGAGGGAGGAAGGAAGGAAGGGAGGGAGGGAGGGAGGGAGGGAGGAAGGAAGGAAGGAAGGAAGGGAGGGAGGGAGGAAGGAAAGAAGGGAGGAAGGAAGGAAGGAAGGAAGGAAGGGGGAAGGGAGGAAAGAAGGAAGGGAGGAAGGAAAGGAGGAAGGAAGGAAGGAAGGAACGGAGGGAGGAAGGAAGGGAGGGAGGAAGGAAGGGAGGGAGGGAGGAGGGAAAGGAGGAACAGAGGAAGGAAGGAAAGAAGGAAGGAAGGAAGGAAAAGAGGAAGGAAGGAAAGGAGGAAGGAAGGGAGGAAGGGAGGAAGAAAGAAAGGAAGGAGGGAAAGGAGGAAGGGAGGAAGGAAAGAAGGAAGGGAGGGAGGAAAGGAGGAAAGAAGGGAGGAAGGGAGGGAGGAAGGAAGGGAGGAAGGGAGGAAGAAAGGAAGGAAGGAAAGGAGGAAGGGAGGAAGGAAGGAAGGGATAGAGAGAAGAAGGTTGTTAGCTCCTCTTCTCTGCCTCCATTGCCCAACCTTCTTCAACTTTGCAAACCCAATGCTCTCTACAATGTGGTCAAAGGCAATGCGTGCTCTTTCCCAGGGGTTATAATCCTTTTAAGTCTCATCTTATAGATGAGAAGATTGAAGAGAGCGAGGGGAGCTAGCTTGTTGGAGCAAGCACCCCAAGCCAGGTCTTCTGCTTCCAAATCTAGCTCTTTTCCCATAGTCCCACATGGCCTCCCCTGCCTCCAGGTGTTTGGCTCTCCTCTCCAATTCTTGCAACACCTTCCGACAACAAATGCTTCTGTTCAGCACGAAAGCCCTAAACTATTGTCATAGGAAGGAAGGAGGACGGAAGGAATAAGCATTTCCATAGCACCTACTATGTGCCAGACACTGTGCTAAGCTCTTTTTTTTTTTTTACAAATATTATCTCATTTGATCCTTTGAGGTAGATGCTGTTATTATTCCCATTTTACAGGCTGAGGAAATAGACGTAAATAGAGGTTAAGTGACTTGCCCAAGGTCACACAAGTAGCAAATATCTGAGGCCATATTTGAACTCAGGTATTCCTGACTTCAGGCCTAACACTCTATTCACTCTATCCACCAGCTGCCTCAAGGAGCTGCCACCGAATAAATCATCCTAAAGATATTTATCTGCATTCTTAATATTTCCAAGAAATTTGGCTAAGGAAATAGTCTTATTGTGCCCATATTTGGGCAAGTTTTGTTTTACAGGACTTCTAGATCTCTGTTGTTCAGTCATGTTTGACTCTTTGTGGCCCCATTTGGGGTTTTCTTGGCAAAGATGCTGAAGCAATTTGCCGTTTTCTTCTCCAGATCTTTTTACAGATGAGGAAACAGAAGCCAACAGGATTAAGTGACTTGCCCTGGATCACTCAGTTAATAAGAGCCTAAGGTTGGATTTGAACTCAGGTCTTCCTGACTCCAGGCCAGGCACTCTATCCACTGGCCTCAGCAGCCAGGTCTCTCATTTAGACCTAATCTTTGGTTCTGAAGGACTGGAAATAAAATTAGGACCAATGGTAGGAAGTTACAGAGGCAGATTTAAGCTTAAGAGAAGGAAAAATTTTCTAGCAATTAGGGCTGACTAAAGTGGCCTCAAAAAGTAGTGGGTTCCCCATCCCTAGAGATCTTCAAGCAAAAACTGAATGACCACTTACAAGTAGTGATGTAGAGAGGATTCTTACTGAAGTACAAGTGAGGCAAGATGGAAGCGGAGGTCTGCCCCCACTCTGAATGGTAGAGACAGAAACTCAGATTTAAGTTAGGAAGATCTGAGTTCGAATCCTACCTCATACACTTATTAGCTAGTATGGGTAAGTTGCTTAACCTAGCCATTAAAAGTTAATTTCTGCTTCAGTTCCTTCTTCGTAAAATGAGGGGGTTGGCCTGGATGACTTCTGAGGTCCCATTTAGCTCCAAATCTGTAATCCTGTGATTTTGTTCTGTTGTTTCAGTCGTGTCTGACTCTTCATGACCCCATTTGAGGTTTTCTTGGCAGATACTAGAGTGGTTTGCCATTTCCTTCTCCAGATCATTTTACAGATGAGGAAACTGAGGCCAACAAGGTTAAGTGACTTGCCCAGGGTCACACAGTAGTGTGTGTCTGACACCAGATTTCAATTCAGGAAGATGAGTCTTCCTGACACCAGGCCAGCATTCTACCCAATGTTCCACCCAGCTGCCCCAATCCAGTGATAATCCTCCAATTTTGTGACTCAGTATCTGAAAGGCTTTGTCTTCTACTAAAGAAATGCCCAGCACCTCAAATCAAGTGAGAAGTTAATATGGGAAACTGAGCACTGTTTCAAGGGTCCAAGAAATCACTATTCATGCAATTTCCTACTCTATGTTTAAGGAATGATTGGCCTAATGGCAGACATTCCACAGTGAGATTTGGGATCGTGGTTCATTGTTTCTTTTCAAAAGTCCACTCAATAACCTTTCCGCTATTTGTCTCTGGGACTGGGAAGTACAGGAAGACCCTTTTTTCTATACTTTTATGATGTGAAATTCTCAATGACGTGGAAATGTTCTCCACCAGTACAGATTGCAAACCTTTAGAAAAGAAAGTTAGACTTTACTATCCCAAATGATTTTTGACCACGTCTTTCTGTAAGTCCAGCAGTGAATATCTACCTGACCCAATTTGCTGCTAAAGGGCTTCCTCCAGTTCTTTTAATATTTTAAGATCCAGAGCAATGTATGGGCCTCTTTCTCTTGACTACAAGGCCACCTCTCTTTGCACCATACTATCCTTCCCCAGCATGATTCATGCTGCCTATTAGCAATACAAATCTTCCAAGAATTTTGGTTTGTTTAGAATTTGGAGTGTTGTTTTGAGGGATTACATTCAAAAAGTTCTATTTCCTAGGGTAGAGAATATCCAAAGATTGAGAGAGCAAGCCAATGTTGATTCTTCGAAGTAGCTACTGAAATCTACTTTTTTGAGGTCATCAAATTAAAAGTAATAAGGTTGAACATTTGAAAAGTACTTGAAGTGTGTGGATAGTATCTGCCCAAGTCCAGTTAATGAGCTCTGCTTTTTCTGGGAGATATTTACCATTAGACAGGTCACTCCCACTAGTGTTGTAATTGACCAGATAATATTGATACTGTCTCAATTTTGAACTATAGCCATAATTCACACAAAAAATTATAAAACTATATGATTTTTCTCTCTAGATTAAAAGAAACATTTTAACCATCTATGATATCTGAATTCTAAATTGTAAAAATATCATTTTCAAGTCACTGATGCTAAAGGAAAAGATTTATAAACTCACTTTTACATAGAGCTTGATTGTTACCAAATGCTTTCTATAGATTATCCTATTTGAACTCCTTGGCTTATTTTACTTATATTTATATACTACACTACACATTCTACAGGTGGGACATACTTAGGAGGAAAGGCTACAAAGCTGGGTTAGTCTTACCCAGAATCACATAACTAGTTACAAGAGCGGTTGAGATTTGAATCCAAGTTCTTCAGACTTTTAATCTCGTGATCATTCTACTAATGTTTCCATATTGTCTCACTCCATTCTCTAATTCCTAATCCGACTCCTAGACTGACTGTGATTTCCTGCTTACCTTGTTCCCTTCCCACCTTCTCCCCAACCAAATAACAGTAAAATAAGCCTATGTTGCATTTGAGTGTCCACAAAATTTTTCTTTTTTAAATCCCCATTCAGATCTTCCACATGATTCTTCTCGGCTGCTTTCCTAAACTTGACCTCTATAGTTCATTTAAACAAATATAATTTGTTTAAAAAAGAAAAACTGGGGTTTTTTGCATTATCCATCCTGGCGGAGTCACACTATTCTTTTATTTTTATTTATTTAATTTATTTAATATGTTTAGTTTTCAGCATTCATTTTCACAAGAGTTTGAATTACGAATTTTCTCCCCATTTCTACCCTCCTGCCCACTTGAAGATGGCACATATCCGTTCCCCAGTCAATCCTCCCTTCTGTTACCCCACTCCCTTCCCATTCCCTTTTCCCTTACTTTCTTGTAGGGCAAGATAAGTTTCTATGCCCCATTGCCTGTGTATCTTATTTTCTAGTTGCATGCAAAAACTTTTTTTTTGTTTTTGAACATCTGTTTTTAAAACTTTAAGTTCCAAATTCTCTCCCCTCTTCCCTCCCCACCCACACTCCCTAAGAAGGCAAGCAATTCAACAGAGGCCACATGTGTATCATTATGTAAAACCCTTCCACAATACTCATGTTGTGAAAGACTAACTATATTTTGCTCCTTCCTAACCTATCACCCTTTGTTCAATTTTCTCCCTTGACCCTGTCCCTTTTCGAAAGTGTTTTTGATTACCTCCTCCCCCTATCTGGCCTCCCTTCTATAGTCCCCCCTTTTTTATCTTCTTCCTCCTTCTTTCCTGTGGGGTAAGATACCCAATTGAGTGGGTATGGTATGCCCTCCTCAGGTCAAATCCAATGAGAGCAAGATTCACTCATTCTCCCTCACCTGCCCCCTCTTCCCTTCCTACAGAACTGCTTTTCTTGCCACTTTTATGCGAGATAATTTACCCCATTCTATCTCTCCCTTTCTCTCCCTCTCAATATATTGCTCTCTCATCGCTTAATTTGATTTTATTTTTTTAGATATCATCCCTTCATGTTCAACTCACCCTGTGCCATCTATATACATATACACATACATATACATATATATACATACACACACATATATACATATATACGTGTGTATGTATGTATGTATGTATGTATATTCCCTTCAGCTACCCTAATACTGAGGTATCATGAATCATACATATCATCTTTCCATGTAGGAATGTAAACAAAACAGTTCAACCTTAGTAAGTCCCTTGTGATTTCTCTTTCTTGTTTACCTTTTCATGCTTCTCTTGATTCTTGTGTTTGAAAGTCAAATTTTGTATTAAGCTCTGTCTTTTCACTGAGAAAGCTTGAAAGTCCTCTATTGTATTGCAAATCCATATTTTGCCTTGGATCATGATACTCAGTTTTGCTGGGTAGGTGATTCTTGGTTTTAATCCTAGCTCCATTGACCTGTGGAATATCATATTCCAAGCCCTTTGATTCCTTAGTGTAGAAGCTGCTAGATCTTGTGTTTCCACAATATTCAGGTTGTTTCTTTCTGGCTGCTTGCAGTATTTTCTCCTCGATCTGGGAGCTCTGGAATTTGGTGACAATATTGCTAGGAGTTTTCTTTTTGGGATCTTTTTTGAGGAGGTGATCATTGGATTCTTTCAATTTCTATTTTACCCTCTGGCTCGAGAATATCAGGGCAATTCTCCTTGATAATTTCTTGAAAGATGATATCTAGGCTCTTTTTTGATCGTGGCTTTCAGGTAGTCCAATAATTTTTAAATTATCTCTCCTGGATCTATTTTCCAGATCAGTGGTTTTTCCAATGCGATAGTTCACATTGTCTTCCACTTTTTCATTCCTTTGGTTCTGTTTTATAATGTCTTGATTTCTCATCAAGTCACTAGCGTCCACTTGCTCCAATCTAATTTTTAAGGTAGTATTTTCTTCACTGGTCGTTTGGACCTCCTTCTCCATTTGGCTAATTCTGCCTTTCAAGGCATTCTTCTCCTCATTGGCTTTTTGAAGCTCTTTTGCCATTTGAGTTAGTCTGTTTTTAAGGTGTTGTTTTCTTCAGTATGTTTTCCATATTCTTTTGGATCTCCTTTAGCAATTCATTGACTTGTTTTTCATGGGTTTCTTACACCATTCTCATTTCTCTTCCCAATTTTTCCTCTACTTCTCTAACTGGCTTTTCCAAATCCTTTTTGAGCTCTTCCATGGTCTGAGACCAGTTCATGTTTTTCTTGGAGGCTTTTGATGTAGGCTCTTTGACTTTGTTGACTTCTTCTGGCTGTATGTTTTGGTCTTCTTTGTCACCAAAGAAAGATTCCAAAGTCTGAGACTGAATCTGAGTGCGTTTTTGCTGCCTGGCCATGTTCCCAGCCAACTTACTTGACCCTTGAGTTTTTTGTCAGGGTATGACTGCTTGTAGAGTAAAGAGTATTTTGTTCCAAGCTTGAGGGGATGGGCTGTTGTTTTCAGGGCTATTTCTATACAGCCAGTTCTGCCACACCAGCACTCTTCCTCCCCCACGAACCGTGACTGAGATCTGAACAGGCTCTGCACTCCTGCTCTGATCCGCCACTGAATTCCTCCCACCAGGTGGGCCTGGGACCAGGAAGCAACTGCAGCTGAAGTTTTGTAGCTGCACCACCCCCTGCTGCCTCCAGGGTGGTGGCCAAACTGGGAACTTTCACTCTGTCCCCCGCAGCTTTCCCCACTAGCCTCTGTTGTCTTTTTTGTTTGTGGGTTGAGAAGTCCGGTAACTGCCACAGCTCACTGATTCAGGGTGCTAGGACCTGTTCCACCTGGCTCCTGGTCTGGTTGGTCCTGCTGCCACCCACGCTGGGCTCTGCTCCCCTCCGCTCCCAGCTCTGTGCGCGATAGACGTCACCCAGCGACCATCCAGGCTGTCCTGGGCTCGATCCCTGTTTCCCTCTGCTATTTTGTGGGTTCTGCAGTTCTAGAATTTGTTCCGAGCCATTTTTATAGGTTTTTGGAGGGACCTGGCAGGGAACTCATGCAAGTCCCTGCTTTCCAGCTGCCATCTTGGCTCTGCCCCCAGTGTCACACTATTCTGATGAAGAAAGTCGTAATATACAGAAGCTTGATTAATTCACAGTTACCATCAGGGATTATATCTAGGTAACCCAAGCCTGAAAGCCCATTGGTATGGGACTCTCTCCTCTTTTGTGAAGATCAATGACCTGCATTTATGTGAGGGGTAGGGTAAAACTGGCAAAAATTGGGGTATGGTGGGGAAGAGATCTGGTCTCTTCAAGCTGTTAGGATACTTCTAGTTTCCCGTCAAGAGAGAAGGCATGAGCAAAGATAATCTTTCTTCAAGGCCATGAAGGGAGAAAGATCAGCAAGAAGGCTACATGTAGAATTTTGATTATGTCTTTATACTTAGTCTGCTACGCTAAATACTTCAGTGATTCCCACTTCAGGTGAGATCTGAGATTCTCTTTCTTGGTAGAATGGAGCTATCTCACTCTCAGTGAGAAAACTTTTTCAGTCTGTTTTGTCCACTATGTACTTTCATATGTATATTTTCTCCAATTTCTGTTTTGCTATCAACTCAGGTAAATTTTGTTTTGTTTTGTTTTTGCTATTTGCTACATATGTTCATTGTGGAACTGCTATTTGGTGGGAAGGAAGTCAAGCTTTGCATATAAAGCTTAGGATCTCCCTTTTCCATATTTTGGAACAGTGATTAGAAGTTTATCTTGAACCTAAAAATCACTTCCCTATGACTAATGATATTTGAGGAAATGGATATAATTCAAACCTGGCGACCCTTCTCTCTGAGGAGAACAGAGTAGCTGACCTCTAGCCTTACCCTCCTGGCAGGAATTCAAGTGTCCCTTGGGGAAGAGGTGCTAGAGTTGTCTATTCCTGACTCCTTGAGAGCAACACACAACAGTCCCCTGCCCTTGTTACATCTGGTATAAATTTACTTGGAGGGTTTTCCTTTGGCACCTTGGGGACATATAAAGGCTTTAGAAGTTATTCGAGAGAAATTTGGGAAGCATGCTTATTCATAAGGGTCAAGAGAACAGGCTCTATCAATAGACTATTAACAGAGACTAGGGATCTAGTCTCTTCTTCACCATTTTTCTTCAAATGATTTTACTGTTTATAGATCAATGATTTTGTGCTTCATGTTCTCCATTTGCAACATACACAGTAAAGGTCTTAGCCTCCCTATTGAAAAGCTCCCCAAAATCTTTCCCTAGAATTAATCTCAACATAAAAGCAGCTATCACAGCCTCATGCACCTAGGGAGGTGTTCAGTAAATTTCCATTGATGGTAGAAATACAAAAGCACATTGGGGGTCTGTGGTAGGATAAATGAAGCCATTCTAAGGAAGTGTGGTATGGTGGAAAGGACATGAAATCAGAGGATCCTGTGACCTTAGGAAAATGGTTTGACGTCTCTGAGCCTCAGTTTCCTCATATTCAAATTTTGAGTGTTGGGGAAAGAGACTGGACTAAATGACCCCTAAGGTTCTTTTCCAAACTTCAATCCTACATCCAGGGTGGGATCAAGAGGAACCTGAAAATGTCTCTTTATATGAGGTATGACTATCCCAATTGAATTAAGTAATAGGGAAGTGCTATATAGAGGAGAGAGCACTAGACTAACTCAGCATGGAAATGGGTTCAAACTCCACCTCCAGCCCTTGGGCAATTCACTGTTGCCTGTACTTCTGTTTTGTCACCTGTAGAACAGGAATAGCAATGATACCTCCTTACCCATCTCTTAGATTTTATTGTGAGGCTGAGCCAGACCACAAGTCAGGCAGAGATCAGAACTGAGGGACTATGCTTAGAGAGGACCAATGAGTCCCTAATGCAGCCTGTGGAGTTGCACAGGGAACACTTGGGATGCATACCTGGTCCACGCTCCGTCAAAAAGCTATCATCAATGTTTGACTTATACATGTACATGTTGTGTCATTCCCCTCCCTCCAAAATAGAATATAAGTTTCCTGAGGGAAGGGATTATTTCTTTTCTGTATTTACATCCCAGAACCTAGCACAGTGCCTGGGAAAGAGGAGGCACTCAATAAATGCTTGTTCTCAGTGGGGATCAAACCTTGAATAGGAGAATGTCTTCAGACCTTTCTTGGTTAAAACCAAACTTTTTAGTCTCAGGACTCAAAAATTTTGGAGAACCCCAAAAAGCATTCATTTATGTGGGTTACGGGCAGCTAGGTGGCACAGTGGATATAATGCTGGGACTGGAGTAAGGAAGACCTGAGTTCAAAATCCAACCTCAGACACTAGCTGTGTGACCCTGGGCAAGTCACTTAACCTTGTTCACATCAGTTTCCTCATCTGTAAAATGAGTTAGAGAAGAATTTGGCACATCACTCCAGTATCTTTGTCAAGAAAACCCCAAATGGAGTAGACACAACTGAAACTGAAACAGCATGTGGATTATACTTATAAACATTTATTTATCACATTTGAAATTAAAATTGATAAAAAAATTTTGAAATATTTATTCACTAATTTATTTTGAAATAATAAATCTATTCATTACATGTGAACATAAGCAACATATGTTTATGAAAATATATATAATATATATACATATTTTCCTAAACAAAAAAGATGAAAGATATGGTGTTTTACAAATTTTTGCAAATTTCTTTAAAGAAGACAGCTTAATTCTCCTACATGTCTAAATTTGCTCTCTTCTAATATATTATTTTGGTAAAGTATATCAAAAAATATGGCTTCACCTAGATATGTAGTTGAAAAAAGGAGGAATATTTTAATATGCAAATAACATATTAGTGTTATTATGAAACTAGTTTTCACCCTGATGACCCCCTGAAAAGGCCTCAGGGAGCCTCAGAGGTTTGAGGACCACATTTTAAGGGCTGCTGCTCTGGGGGTTCTTTTTTCAATTTGTAGAATAAAACAAGCATTTCCATAATATGGTACGATAAAAAAGATGATTGTACATGAAACTTCAAATTCATTATGTACAACTTGCTATTCCCTTCAAATATATAATAAAGTTATCATGTAAATTTCCCTTTTTTCTCCCCCCTCCCCCATCATACAGATGGCTACCATTAGACACAAATAGGTGTGCATGCGTATGTGCATATATATGTATGTATGTATATATGTATGTATGTATGTATGTAAAATTATTCTATACATCTATTTATCTCGATGTAGGTAGTATCTTTCTTCATATGTTCCTTCCACTTATTTTGAGTATTTATAATAGTCAAAATAACTTTTTCATTCAAAGTCATTCTTAAAACAACATTGCTGTTACTGTATACAGTGTTCTCTTGGTTCTACTCATTTTACTCTTCATCATTTCATTATATCATTATGGTCTGGGGGTTCTTAATCTGGTGTCTCAGACTCCCAAGATTTTAGGGGGTCTATGAATATGGATGGAAAAAATTATATCTTTCTTGTCTTATCCTCAAACTGAAATCTAGCCTTTAATTTTTCATTTCCTTCAATTCCTTAAAAACATTCTTCTGAGAAGAAAGTATGCATAGGCATCACCAGAGGGCCAAAGGTGTTCATAACACAAACTTGCCTAAACTTATGATCCTATTGGTGATTGTAGCTCTTGGACAGAAATGTGGCTTCTAAATTTAGCTTGGCAATATGGCTTATAATTGGGTCCATCAGTCTCTTTGAGCAGACCAAAGAAACGGCTTTCTCTTATCGTAGAGACAATTTACCCTTTAAACCCAATGAACAGACTCGATTTATCTTGGCAAAAGCTTCCTCGCATATTCTGTGTGCCCGGCCTTGGCTTGCAGAATCTCTGCGAATCCCCTGAACCAGTCTTACATGTATAGAATGAGAGGGAGAGGGGAAAGTGAGAAGTAACTGTCCCAGTCCACCCAATTAATTAGTCCTTTTCCTAAATTCTAGAGGAGTGGAGGGGAAGCCTAGTCTGCTCTCCCTTGCTCCTTTTGCATGGATAAAAAGTAATCTTGCTGTTTTGTCCATGAAGAAATGCGTACAGGTGTGTGATAAGGACCTTTGTTCCAATGGGAAAGCAAGCAGCCAGCCACATCCTTCTTTGGCAGAAACTGATGTTCACTCCCCTAGCCTGCCAAGTATCCCAGCTGCTGCCCTGCTCATCTCTGCACTGCAAAAGACATTGCTTACTTCAGATGGAAGCATTCTGTTCAATGTACCACATGTTGGACAGAGAGAATTTCCGTTCTCTTTTTAAAAAGAGATAAAAGGAAAATTTCCCAGGCTCCATCTATTCCCTTTTAGCTGTCAGCAAAGGCACAGACAGAGATGCTGATGATTTATTCAGAGGGTGAGTGACTTGGTTTGAGGGTCTCTCAAAATGCTTTTACTATTCCTCCCCTCCCCTAATCCTCCTCCTAGGCTTTCTCCCCCTTCCCTCTTCACCCACCTCACCACAAGAGAAACCTGATTCCAGCTTGGATAGATGGCCACAATTATAGGCATGGTGTGTCTGCTAGTGGGCGCATATGGTAATGTTAGTCTGTTTGTTCAGCCTGGCAGAAACCCAACTGTAATGGAGAAGAGGAGAAAGGGCTATAGTCTGGTACAGTTGAAGGTGTTTAATAATGTATTCCATGTCTTTTTTTTTTTGGTCATCTCACATTAGATTAGCTTTGGCTGGGACGTTGAATGTTGAAGGAGGAGCGTTTTATTTTTCTTCCAATCCTCCCCTTTCTATCTATATTTACCACATGCTGATTATTTCCCATAAACTAAAGCCTCTCTACTAGCCTCCTTCTGCCATGGAATTTTACTGGAGGGTATTGACTTTAAGCTTTTTGGAACTTTGTGGGAAATAAACTTACTCAGAACCCAAATGCTTCTTTCTTGATATAAATTATGCAAGGAGAACAATCATTAGGACCCTGCAGTGGAAACAATGGAACCTGATGTAGTAGAAATAGCATTGACCTAGAAGTCAGGAAACTTGGTTCTAGTCTTGGCCCTGCCACGTAGCCTCCATGAACCTCAATTTCCTTTTCATTAAATAGATTTTGGTGTGAAGATGGAATGAGATCAAATAGGGGAAACACTTTGATAAACTGTAAGGGGCTATGCAAAAAATGTGAAATAGTATTATCATTATTCAATTCAAACTTAACAGATATTGTTAGACATTTATTATGTTCAAGGCACCTGTGCCAGATGCTAGGATACAAATCTGAAAAATGACATCATACCTTCCCTCAAAAAGCTTGCAATCTAATGGGTAGATATGAGCTATAACCATAATAAAATATGATGTAAGGTAGAAAATGTTATAAAGGCAATGGGAGAGATTCCATTAAAGTGCTAAATAGAACATTTGAAAAGAGAGAAATGACTTTCAGCTGGGCAGATGAGAGAAGGCTTAATGGAGAAAGCCTTTATGCTCCTTAAAGCAATTTTCAAATGTGAGCTCTTATTACTATCCCCACCACCACCATCATGCTCATTATTGCTTGCCCAGCATCTGGACTACTACCAAACAATCTCAGATTATTGTGAAAACATACAATATTCTCTAATCCATAACTGGAAGTATTGCTTACTTGCACACGGACGCACACACACAGACACACACACACACACACACACACACACACACACACAGAGCCATATAAAAATCATGCACGGCAGATCTGCATTTGGAGTCAAAGTCCTTGGGTTCAAATCATACCTAACTACCTAGGTGACTAGTCACTTAACCTTACTGGGTCTCAGTTTCTTCATCTGTAAAAAATAGTTGTACTGGAAGATTTCTAAGGTCTTTTGTAATTTGATGGCCCTATGATCCAAGAAATGTTGTACCCTTATGCTTCCTATGAAAGAAAAACAAAAGGGGAGGGGGAGGAGAGGAAGAGGAGAGGGAAGAACAAGAAGGGATAATAAACTTGTTTACAGACTTTAAAAGAGAGTTTTGCAATAATAAAAATAATGCTAAGAAAATCCCCCTTTTCAGATTTCCTTCTTGTCAAATATATTTATTTTTATAACTGCCATGGAGGTTGCTGGGCTGTTGAAATGGGTGCTGTTAGACCAGGCAAGCCTTCAGGATCTGAGGAATCTGTGGATTCTATCAGGTCAAGACATGATACAGAAAGAAACTAAATGTAAATGTACAGAAAGCAGAAAATCTAGAACACAGATTCCATTATATGAGTTCCTGTTCAGATACACCCCCCCTCCCCACTGTGTCTTTATGTCGTTTTCTTTCTCTCTGCCTTTGTCTCTCTGGGTTACTCTCTATCTCTGTGTCTCTGTCTTTAATTCTCACACACACATAGTGACACTCAGAAGGATTAACCTGATGTTAGGTTAGATTCTGAATATTTGTCAAGAACTCTGGGCTCCTTCAGTCCGGGTAAATATCTGGATGTAGAGATGTTAGACAAATAACACATGGGAGGCACTGGAGGTTTGGACTCCAGCCTCTAACAGGTTCACTCTTGGTCTGGTCAGACAGGAAAGACAGCTTCAAAGAGGTTAATAAGCTTTATTCTAGTCTAGTCTTCTCTAACACAGTATTTCTGATAACAGAAGCACTACAAACTCCTACAGAACTCCCTAATCACCCACCTCACAGGGGCCAACGAGAAGGAGGGACAACTACCCCTACATCTCAGTTGGATCAATTGAGACAGGCACAACTTGTGCATTCAATACTAAAGGGTTACCCTAAATCTCCTCAAGTCTCAATGGGGGCCAGTTGAGGCAAACACAGATTCCCCCCTCCCAAGCCTTGATGGGGGCCAGTCAAGGCACACAGCGTTTCAGCTTGTAAATTCAACCACAAAATTCCTCAACTCACTGACCACTGACTACCTGTTTTTATAGGGCATCAGACAAAGAAGGCATATTGCCAGCAACAGCCTCACAAGTTTACATCACCTCGTCCCTGTATCTCATTGCGCAGTCACAGTGGATGTTTACAATTTCAGCAAACATGTTTATATTATTTATCCTTATATAATGCTGTACAAACATGGTGGAGATATTTTGAACCATGAGCCTGGGAACTCATATCTAATACCTGCAAAACAGAGATTGTTATGGCCACAGATCCTGGGAAACTAAACTCTAAGAAATAATAACAAAAATCCACTTTACACACACTAAAATCCACCTTACTTACACTAAAATTCACCTTACTGATACTCCACCCCTCCAGGATCCTGGCCTTTCCAATCTAAACAAGTGACATTTGACTCTCACAATCTATACAGATGACACTTGGCCCTTACAAGCTATACAAGTAACACCTTTTGGAGTCCTCAAGCCAAGGAACTGAAGCATAACATTTACAATCCATAACAATATAACAACAATAATATAAACTGTGACAATATACATGCTACAATAACAACAATATAGAGATTACAGCAACACAGATATCGTGTTGGGCAACAACAGTATACTGCAATAACATAAACATTGTATTGGGCATCACTTATACAAACATAGCATATTACCAGAGTGGCCACATGCCTCGAACAGACACAAAAGTGACTTGGTATGGCCACAAGGCCTAAAACAAAGCATATCATTCAGTACATAACGTAACACTCAGTATGTTCCATGGCATACAGTATCTAACATTGCATTCAGTATATAACATAACGGTCAGTATGTGACATCACACAGTATATAACATAGCATACTCGCCACTTATACATTCTTTGGGGGCCAAAATCTTTGGAGAGTGAGTAGCCAGCTCCTCCTCACTCAGGTACTGTCCAAGATACTGCTTACACATCGGAAGGGGTGGGGGGGGGGTCTCAGGCCAACATCTGAAATACTCCCCACTCCTGCAGGGCTGCATTCTCAGTGGATGGCTACCCTCATGCCCAGACTACAATTGCTGGGGTTACTGAAACTGCACCCACCTCCACCTCAAGTCAGAGACTCCCCTTAACACAGCACATCCCCAGGGGTAGCAAAGAACACAACACACTCCACTCCTGGGCCAAAATAGGCTACTATCCCCTCAATCAAAGCAGAGGGTCCAAATCCTGAAAGTCCTCTTGGGGTTGTCTTCTTTCCAAACTGCCATGGCAAGCTTCTCCCTGGCACTCTCAGATACACACATGCTTGAGTGAGCCAAAGAGTCCAAGTCCTGACACTGCTCCAGCCCCCACCACAAGGTCTGGGGGGCAGATGGGCAACAGAGCCAACAGGGTGGGTCCCTGGGGATTATGATACTTCCCCCATTCCACCATGCACAACTCCATCCCTGAATCCCAACCTAACCTAGGAGGATGTGGCAGAAAAGAATACTCAGTGCTCTTGCCTTTCTGAAAAGTTTTCATCTTGACCTGGGGCTGAGTCCCAAGCACAGCATTTTCTCCACCTCTTCCTCCTCTAGGTCTTGCCTTACAAGGTGAGGGAATGCTCCATTCCCAGCTCTCCCTGCTCTTGCCAGGGTCTGGACATAGGCAGCTCTCTGCTCCTGCTATATGTCTCACCTCACAGGGAGAGGGACTGCCCCAACACATTTTCAGGGCTCCCACCCCTCCAGCATACTCAGGGCTCCAGGGGCCTTTGCCCTCAGCTTCTGTTTCTGGCCCACATAGCCCCAACTCTGGGGCAGCTCATCCTCCTCCAGCCTCACATGGGGAGAGGCCGCTCCAGCCTGGGCTCTGGGCATGACACAATTCCAGGGCCTCCACTCTTCTGGTGCAACTAAGGGAAGGGCTACTCCAACCTGGACCCTCTCTAGCAGAATCTCCCTCACACTACCCTGGCTCTGGTCATGCTCTTAGCTCGGAGAAGTTCAAAAGAAACTTCTCCTCTGGCTCCATTATCTCTATAGGAGCTGTTACCCTTTCCTGTACTCCAGGCTTTTCCTTTAGCTCAGGGAAATTCAAAAAGAGCTTCTGCTCCCACTTCTCAAAGGGCTGTGCCTCTGAGACAGTCTCTAACAATCCTGGGAGGTTTAAGAGGAACTTCTCCCATACACTCTTTCCCTTTACTATAATACATCCAAAGATCTCCTCCAGCTCATCAGATGACTCTCTCTCTTGAGCAGAGGGAATAATAAACATCCAAGCCCTGAGTATTTGGGTCTCAGTCTCTAACCCTTCATGGGCTTTCCCACATGCCTCTTTTTCCTCCCATCCTTGGGATAAATCAGCCTGAACCTCCTGTAACAGGGCTTCCACTGACAGCTTGTCAGTATTTTTTCACACAATAGTTGACTTTAACCAAACTACAACACAAGAAACTGAATTGCCCACTCAGCTCCCCCACCTCCTAAGGTCATCTTTTTCTCCTGCAGCCACGCACCAGGAAAACTGTTTCCACTGCTGCTGCTACTTCTGCTGCTTCTGCAGCTTCTGCTGCTCCTTGCTTGGCTGCTGCTTCTGCTCTACAGTCACTGCTTCCACCACTGGATCGAGGTCATTCTGGACTGGTCTGGAACATTGCTGTGTCTGTCAATGAATACTGACTCTCCCATACCTTTGGGGCTAAGTCAGATTGGGTCTCTCACAACATTTCTACAACTCCTGCAGCTTTTCTAGCTCCCTTCTTATCAAGAGTACCCCCAATTTTCATCAAAACTTTCTCAAAGTCTCTAGCAGTAGGGGGCATATCCTCCCACTCCTGGGAAGGTGTACATCCTCCCATCCCCGGGGAGGGCTCCATAGAACCATAGCGACCATAGCTACAAAAAGTAACACAATAACTAGTAAATAACGGACAACTATCCCATTCCCACAGAACCCCATACTTTCCTTTAGTCTGCACAAATCCTACTGACTATGCCAATTGTTAGACAAATAACACATGGGAGGCACTGGAGGTTTGGACTCCAGCCTCTAACAGGTTCACTCTTGATCTGGTCAGACAGGAAAGACAGCTTCAAAGAGGTTAATAAGCTTTATTCTAGTCTAGTTTTCTCTAACACAGTATTGCTGGTAACAGAAGCACTACAGACTCCTACAGGACTCTCTAATCACCCATCTTGCAGGGGCTGGCAAGAAGTGGGGACAACTACCCCTACATCTCGATGGGGTCAATTGACACAGGCACCAATTGCGCATTCAACACCAAAGGGTTCCCCTAAATCCCCTCAAGTCTCAATGGGGGCCAGTTGAGGCAAACACAGATTCCCCCCTCCCAAACCTTGATGGGGGCCAGTCAAGGCACACAGCATTCCAGCTTGTGCATTCAATCATAAAGGTTCCCCAACTCACTGACCAATGCCCACCTTTTTTTATAGGGCATCAGACAAAGAAGGCATATTGCCAGCAATAGCCTCGCAAGTTTACATCACCTCATCCCTGTATCTCACTGTGCAGTCACAGTGGATGTTTACAATTTCAACACATGTTTGTATTATTAATCTTTCATAATGCTGCGCAAACATGGTGTAGATGTTTTGAACCATGAGCCTGGGAACTCATATCTAATACTTGAGAAACAGAGATTGTTATGGCCACCAATCTTGGGAAACTGAGGTTGTTATGGCCACAGATTCTGGGAAACTGAGGTTGTTACGGCCATAGACACTGGGAAACTGAACTCTAAGAAATAATAACAAAAATCTACTTTACACACACTAAAACCCACCTTACTTACACTAAAATTCCCCTTCTGAAAAGAGACCATGTGAAACCATTGGCCTGGTGGATTTCTGATAGCTCTACTTGCTAAATCCACTAAGGTCATGCAAAAACAGATTTTTTTAAATATTTAAAAAAAAATTTTTTGTTGATTGTCAGGGCCAGCGCTATCAAATTCGAATAGAAACAATTTCCGGTGGGTTGCATTTTTTTTTGACTTAGAAAACCACAAATCAACATTATGTTGTGCTGTGTTTTTGTTTATTTTGTTAAATATTTCCTAGTTACATTTTAATTGGGTTCAGGCCACACTGAGAGTGTTGTGGCTGGGAGTAGCCCACATGTGGCCTATCATCCTGGGCCTGTATCTGACACCTGTGTTTTAGACTTAGAAAACGTTAATAATGCATGTCTCCCCTAAGAGAATGTCAAGCTTCTTGAGGAGAAGTACTGTTGCACTTTTGTCTTTGTGTCTTTACTACCCAGAGGCAGCATGGCAGAATCTGTAGAGGGGTGACCATGAAGCCAAAAAGAACTGGGTTCAAATCCTGCCTCAGACACTTACTAGCTGTGTGACCCAGGGCAAGTCATTTAATTTCTCAATGCTCTAGGCAGCTCTCTAAGGCAGTAAGTGGCAGAAAAGGTGTTGTTGGGCATTTGCAGAGAGAGTCTCCTTGTGGAGGAATAGCAGGTCCAGTCTCTATGGCCTCCACTGAGCACAGTGCCTGATTCAGTTGTTGTTGTTCTGTAGCATCTGACTTTTCATGACCCCATGAACAAGTCCATGAGGTTCTTGGCAAAGATACTGGAGTGGTTTGACATTTCCTTCTCCAGGGTGTCCCTATTTCACAGATAAGGAAATGAGGCAAATAGAAGTTAAGCTACTTGCCCCAGGTCATACAGCTAATAAGTGTCTGAGGTCAGATTTGACCTCAGATCTCCTTGACTCCAGCTCCAGTGCTCTATCCACTGAACCACCTAGCTACCTCATCATGGCTCATATTAGGTGCCTAATAAATGGCAACCTCTTATTGATTGATTCCAAACTAAAATGCTCAGCCCCTCGCACCTTTATGTGATGGGTTTTTAAAACCCTTTCCCCTCCCTCTTCCTCTAATTAATTATTAATCAATTAATTATGACAGATAAGGAGAAGATAAATAATGTGTCAAAGGGCACATAATAATTTAGCTTCAGAATCAGAATGGCACCTGGGTCTCCTGACTTTGAGTCCTGGGCTTTTTCTTCTATGCTAAGCTATCCTGACTATTGGCAGAATAAATTTGGAACAAAGTAGTAGGGAAACTGGAGATAAGCATCACACACATCTATGAATCCTCACTCTCTTCTTCGCAGCCAGCCTGCCCCAGCCTGCCCTACATAAAGCCTCAGACAACTAGAGACCATGCCCCTGCAGCTCCAGACCTCTGACTTGTCTTGTCTTCCGGACAGGTGAATGCCTTACCTAGCCTGCCATTATTTGGGCAGCCCCAACCGTGCTTCACTTTACACCCTACCTATCTTCTCACCAGCTGCCCTTCCACCATGCATGCCACCTCCATGCCATGCCCTCCTGTTTCTCCATTTCAAGACACATAATGAAATCACTGCCACCATGGCTATGGCACCATGTACCATATCTGTAACTTTCCAAATTATCCCTGGGCACTACTCTGAAGGTGTACTGTTACCCCCATTAGAATTTAGCAAGTTCCTTGAGATGAGGGACTCAAAAAGGCCACCAACTAATATTAAATACTTCCTTTGTGCAGTGGTTTTGTTTTTCCCCCTGAGGAAGGAGACTTGAGTACCAAATCTCCCTCTAGAAGGGGAGCCCTCCACCCAAAAAGGGAACATTTCAGGGAAGGATTTCCCAGAGAAGAAAGAGCCAGCTCTTGGAAAGGTGACTGTGGAAGAAAGCCAGAAGCTGGAACCAGAGAGGAAAGCTAGAGGCCTGTTTTCTAACCCTTTCCCCTTATGCTTCTGAAAAACAAAACTGGGATTTGATACCTTGGGAAATCCCTCATGGCTTATACCCTGAAAACCACAAGGATGAAGGTTCTTCAGAGGTATTGGCATCCTTTCTGGGCTCATTCTCCCTGACCACATTGAATACTAAAATTATAATCCAGTTGTTTCTGGAGATATCAATAAAAATTTATTTTTAAAAAATAAAGCAAAAATGAAAGAGGAGTATCTTCCTCCTCTATGAATGTGTTATATGTGTGGCTCTCAAAAACTCTGTTAGAGTGATAGAGCAGAGGCCCAGAATAATCACAGTATCAGAAAGGTAGGTTTTGGCTGAATATGAAATCTTTCTCATCCCAGATTTAGCCATATTAGAAAACTCACCAAAGCCACCCAAAGGAACTAGAATTAAAGTTAGCTTCATAATCCTCTGGCAAAAATGGCTCCTCCTTCTCCTTAAATGACCTGGCTAAATGCTGTAGTGGGCAGCTTGATGTTGCAGTGGATAGAGTGCCAGGCCTAAAGTCAGGAAAACTCATCTTCCCGAGTTGAGATCTGACCTCAGATACTTCCTAGCTGTGTGACCCTGGGCAAGTCACTTAACCCTGTTTGCCTCAGTTTCCTCATGTATAAAATGAGCTGGAGAAGGAAATGGCAAACCACTCCAGTATCTCTGCCAAGAAAACCCCAGATGGAGTCAAAAAGAGTTGAATATGACTGAAAAGACTGAATAACATAAATGCTGCCACCACATGGAAGAAGTTTCTCCTAATGCAGCTTTTCCACATGTTTCTGCTGGCACAAGGTATCACGGAATAAAGGTTAAATGTTGAGTGTGTTCTCTTTATCATTCACAAGATAATAGATTTAGTGAGCTAGAGGGATTACAGGACAATTGATTTAGAGCCGGCAGGGACCTTGGCAGTCGTTCAGTCCAACCCTATCCTTTTACAAAGGAGGAGCTGAGGCCCAGAGAGGTGAAGATGTGACTTGCCAGAGTCACAGGGCTAGGAAGTATCTGAGGCTGAATTTGACCCTAAGTGGCAGTCTGTCCACGTCACCACCCTGTCCCTTCAGCTAGTCTAACCTACTCCCTTTACATGTAAAGCACTGAGGCCTCACTTACTATGGCCAAGGTCATACAGGTAGTAAGTGACAGAGAAAGGGCTTAAACCCAGGTCCTTCTGGTTCCAAATCCAGGGCTTTCCCCACTGTACCACACTGCCCAATACCTTCCAAATCAGTCCTTTCTCTTTATCCACACATCAGGACTCTGTCTCATGCATTAGCCTCGTTCTATTTTTTATACTTACCTAATATTTAATCATCAATTTATTTGATATTTAAATATTTTCATATTTATTCTCTCACATACACACACACAATCGGGGTTAAGTGACTTACCCAGGTTCACATAACTAGTAAGTGTCTGAGTCCAGATTTGAACTCAGGGCCTCTGACTCCAGTGCTGGTGCTCTATCCACTGCCCCAAAAAGTGTTCAGTCATAGTCAACATTCTGTAATTTTTATGCTTGATGTGTCTCGCTTGATGGAGACCAAGGTTATTTGTAGATTTAGACTTCATCTGCTTGTTCGATGTAACCACAATTTTTTTTTCAGTCAGGTCTGACTCTTCATGACCCCATTGTGGGGTTTTCCTGGAAAAGATACTGGAATGGTTTGCTATTTCCTTCTCTGGCTCATTTTACAGATGAGGAAACTGAGGCAAACAGGGTTAAGTGACTTGCCCAGGGGCACACAGCTAGTAAGTGTCTGAGGCTGGATTTGAAGTCATGAAGAGGAGTCTGCCTGAGTCCAGGTCCAGCACCATATCCACTGCGCCACCTAGCTGCCCACATTTTTTTTCACAAGGTACAACCTTTTCTATTATAATCACAAAATCATGAGTATAAGTGTATAAGTGAATATTGTGTAACTGTATAAGTGAATGTATAAGTGAACATTAATCAATGCTATTGTGATTTGATATAAAGAGGTCAGATGACAGTAATAGTAATAGCAGAACACATTGTAAAGAAAAAATAATGTGTAACTTGGCTGGTCTTGCAACGCACTTTTTAGTGCAACCATTAAGAAACAATAGCGTTCAGTTCAACAAAGTACTGCAGAATGTCATGCCATAGTCCACTTGATTCTAAGAGCGTCAGGACAGGCAGCTTGTTAGTAAAATGGTAGAGAATACAAAAAAAGCCACATGTTGATTCATAAAATGTATCATGGTTTGTTTAGAGGACTTTAAAGTGATCTCATTGTGGAATTTAGCATAACTGAGAAAAACCACTCAGAGAATCTTCTGATTTGAAGTTGCCTTGCTAGGCAATGGCTTTGGCTTCAGGTAGGAATGCCTCCCAGTACTTTGTCGTCTGCTGTTGTGTTTGGACTAGTGATTCCAAGTGCTTGATGACAATAGTTTTAAAGTCTTTCACTCATTCCTTCTCAGATCTTCCAACTTCCTTTCCAATGGTTTTGGAGATTTGTTCAAATCTCTCTCTCCTTGCTGACCTTTGGCTTCCCAGTCTCTGATTTCATTTTTAGCCTGCAGTATTTTATCTGGGTTGCTGTTCATCAGCATTTTTGCTTCAGCTTCACATTGTTTTTTTTTTTCTGCAAAGAAATCTGAGCATCATCCCATTTCTGCCAACATTTCATTAGATGACCAAACACTTTTTACTGCTGCAATGAGACAAACGTAGTCACTAAGTAGTTACAAAAACACATAAAATCCAGCAAAAGCTTGTTCTTGATGTAATTGGTCGATCTTCTCTTCAACCTCGGCAATCTGAGACAAAGCTCTAGATAGAGCAGTAGAGGCTCAGGATTACCTAACATGGAGGCGCTTTTGCAAAGTTGGCTGTGTTGGCTGAAAGTTCTTTTCTGTGACAGAACCAGGGCTTCAGCACTGGCATGAAGAAGTTTCCTAAGCCGCTGATCCAAATTCTCCAATTGCTGCTGCTTTTCCTCAAGTCATTCATCCCATGCATTCCTCTTGATTGTCATTTTATTGACAGCGTCAGCAGCCTTGTTCACCATCCTCAATATTCCTGCTTCACTCAGATCCCGAGGGTTAAGTGCTCTCGGCAGCTCCGAGCTCTCTAAGAATTGCCTTAAATCAGGATATTGAAGAAATGTTGGATGTTTCACTGTACGCTGAAGATACCCCTCCAGGGCTCCTCTCCTTTTTTCTACAAATTCAGTGGATGATGAATCTTCTTTCCCAACTTTCACTTTGGTTGGCCTATAACACCCTTCTCCGCAGCTGGAGGCACAATATAACCAACATGAAAGTGCTTTGTGGCTAATTTGCCATGCAATCCAAGAAAGTCGCTAAACCTTCTCTTAACTGAAAATTCATTCATATTGAACATGGATAGGGAAGTCTTTGTTGTTACTCTATATGCCATGCAAGCATTCATGCCATCACCAAAAGTAAAATGGAAGGCAGAAATCCCGTGATTTACTTTCTACCACACTCTTATGCCTTGGCTCTCAAGCCACTGGCTTCCTCTTACTCTTCTGGCTACTTGTTCATCTTTTCTTTCCCAATCACTTTCTCGCCATGACAACTTAACAGCATTTCAGGGGATGAGATCCTTCCCCTTAGAGTTCATTCTAAGTTGCCACTGAAATCTGTGGTGATCTCATTTTATCTTAAAACCTTAGCCATGGGGATGCTAGGTGGCACCGTGAGTACAGCACCGGCCCTGGAGTCAGGGGACCTGAGTTCAAATGTGACCTCAGACACTTGACACACTTACTAGCCATGTAACCTTGGGCAAGTCACTTAACCCCAATGCCTTGCCTTCCCCCCTCCAAAAAAAATTAGCCATAACCTCTGCCCAAAGGGTACCCAACTACATCATTCTTCATCAAGTTAAGGTGAAGTGTGGCCATGTCATCCTCTCAGATCCTTCCCTTGGGGCTTTTCCCAACACCTCCCACCTGACTCCCACATTAGTACCAGCTTCAGCTCCCCTCGATCCAGTATCTAAGACAGTGACAGATACTTGAAAGAAGGAATAAAATGCCAATAGTTGATGGGCCTTATTTAGGTAATGAGATAAGAGGGATGTAAGGGACATAGGGAAAAATGTTCAGGGAATCTATATAGATCAAATGGACACAAAAACATTAAAATAATGAAGCATCTTAAGTGGCGTCTTGGTTTGTTTGTCTGACAACACAGAGATTTGGGTCATTGATCCCTCCATTCTCCATTCTTAGCCTTAGGATGTATTAGTAGATGGCAAAAAATAATTTAACATGCTATTCTTTTTTTAAATTTAATTTTATTTATTTTTGTTACATTTTAAGTTCCAAACTGTCTTCCTCCTTCCCTCCGCAACCCACACTAGAGGGGCCACCATTTGACACAAATACATACGTATATGTGTATATATTTGTAAACATATTTATGCATAGTATATGTATATATATGTGTATATATGTAAATATATGTAGATGTAGATGTAAAACCATACTATGCATATTTTTATTTATTAGTTCTTTCGCTGGAGTTGAATACCATCTTCCTTCATAGATTCTTTGTAGATGATTTGAATATTTATAATACTCAAAATAGCTTAGTGTTTCATAGTTATTGTTCAAACAATGTTGCTGTCACTGTATCCAGATTCCTTTGGTTCTGCTCATTTCACTTTTCATTATTTCATATAAGTCTTTCCATAAAATCAACCAGCCTATTTCTTATGGCACAGCAGTATTCCATCGCAATCACATACCACAACTTCTTTAGCCATTCCCCAATTGATGGGCAATTCTACAATTTCCACCACAAATTGCCACCACAAAGAGAGTTGCTATAAATATTTTAGAACATATAGGCTCTTTTCCTTTTTTCCTTGATCGTCTTGAGAAACAGACCTAATAGTGGTGTTGCTGGGTTAAAGGGTATGGGTTATCAATACACTGTTCTAAAATCTTCTTTATGTTCATTGACAACACAATTTATTTAAAAGGGTAAAAATATCATTTTGAAAGGGAAAAGTGAAGCTTTTAAAATCAAATTAACAAGCAGTGTTATGATTGAAAAATAAATGGAGGGTGGAGGAAGAACAAAGCAATAACAAACAAGACTTGGTTCATTTGTTGGAACATGGAACTGAGATTACAGGGTCCAAGACTAGGAGAGACCTTAAAAATCATTTCATGCTTATTCAACAAATGAAGAAACTGAGGCTCAAAGAATTTAAATGACTTATCCCAGTTCACACAGGCAGCAAGTGTCAAGCCAGGATCTGAACTCATGTCCTCTGACTCCAGACCCAACATTTGTTCTACCATGCCAAACTATAAGAGACACAGGGTCTATTCCTTACCCTGCCATTACTTTTATGCATGGTTATTTCTTCACTTAGAGTCTCAACTTGGTTTTCTGCAAAATGAGAAGATAGGACTCAACAATCTGTACAATCTCCTCAACCTCTAATATTCTGTGTCTTTGCCAAACTGCAACACTCACAAAACTATCAAAATGTTTTTTCTAAGATTACCACCCAACCATTTTCTTCTCACCCATCTCCCTTTCACATTTATGGTAACCCAGGAGCTTCTTGGAATAAGATCTTAAACATGTTATGGTCAAATCTCCACTCCTATGTGACTTAAGTAGAGCTGCTAGGTATCATCTGTCTGGTAGGCAATTCTGTTCAAGATATGTTTCTAATTAATATTATTCTGCAATATGAAAAGCAAAGAGATCTGCCCCCCTCCATTGCTGACTCACATCAGAATGATGGGGAAATAATTTAACTTCTGTGTACCTCGGTTTTAATATCAATAAAGTAGAATTTGCAATATATACCTGTAACTGCTATCTATCCTATGGGTTAGGTATTGACAAAGTGCTGCAGAAATAGTATAAACTATTCTTTGCAAATCTTTTGGCAAAGTTGGATTGCCCAGACTCAATCACCTGAGAATCAGGAATCATGATACTATAGTATCACCAACTTAAGAGATACACAGGATATCATAGAGAGTTAATATGCATCCTAATGCCTATAGCATAATATTCAATATGCCCACTTCTCTCTCCTTTGGGCTGAGGAAAAAGTGGACTCTTAAGAATCAACTGATCCGTAGGTCCCCATGGTATCTTTGTACTACATGTTCATCTGGGAAGGATTGTACCCATTCCCTTGCAGAAGTAGTGTTCTCTGCCTGTCTGCCTTGCAGTGCTCACACCCAGGCAGTTACCTGCTTACATGAGGGAGTTATGAAATGAAAGAGAACAAGATTGTGTCTAATGGGACCGGCAACCAGTTGTGGACCAGTGATGACTCTCTTTCTTAGGGAATGGTCATTCCCTTAGACTCAAGGGAGAGTTTGGGGTTTTGATATGCCATTTGGTTATATAAAAGAAGGCTCCTTGTTATTCGTCCTGGAGTATGGCTACAAGGTAGGGAAAGGTGGAACGGGATAGATTGGTGGGGGTGGCAAGGGGAGGATCAGGAAACTCAAGTCTGAATGAACTTGAGGATACTAGAAATGGAGGAGAGGAGTGCCTCTTCTTTCTTTGATACTTTCTTAGTCATAAGAGTGAAGCCCATGCTTCAGGCTCCTCAAGAGAAAGGATGTGTGTGGTTCTGAAATGCTTTTGGTTCTAGAAGGGTGGATTATTAATTAAGATAAACTTGATCATAACCTTAAAGAGTATTATTTGAGAAGCATGAACAAAAAGGTTTCCAATTTTATGATTTGGAAGTTATATGACCTAGTAATGAAGGTGTATACACCTGCTTGCACAGCAAGTAAATGTCTATGAAAGAATGAGTGGACTTATTCATTGACTTTCCATTGTATAATCATCATTCTCCAATTAGAGGGCTTATTCCAAATGACTGTGGCTGTGGAACTTGACTCTAAGGTGGGAAGAGGGAGAAGCTGGTTGAAAGGGAACAAAGTTGGAATCGTTCCTTAACCCCATTTCCTTAATGGGAAACAGCATCTAAAAGACAGTAGAAAGGAAGAATGACTAGGACTTGGCAAGCGTGTGATTTGGGAAAGCAAAGAAAACAGGAGTGAAGCTTCAAGGTTAAAAGTGTGGTTGACTTGGAGAACTCTGCTATGGACAGAGATAAGAAAGTCAGAAAGAAAGCGTTTTTGGAGGACAAGCTGATTAGTTCAGATTAAGATTTGCAAAAATGCAGGTATAAATGTCCAGCAGGCAAGTAAAAATAAATAACTTGGGACAGTGACTATTTGGTTGGAAATTTATAGTTGGCTGAAACCTACATAGAAGCAAAAGGTTATAGTCATGAGATCCTTGACCATCAAAGGAGGCTGGGGGAGGGGGGAAGAGAAAGGAGTCGAGACCTGTGATTTTGGTTATATAGGAAACTCCAGATGAGGAAACCACTTCTACCACTGTCTGATTAGCATCTATTCTAATTATAGTCATAGGGACTGGTGTATGGGGTGTTTAGGGAGGATTAGCACCTCTGGTGTGAGGGCTTGCTGAGCCCTTTTCAGGGCTGCCAATCCACACCTTCACTACCGCTCACCTGTGGCTCCAAGAAAGTGTAGCATGTGTGGCTACATCCCATAAACTGTTGTGGCAGATGTACTAAACCAGGTTGAGGGTAACCAACAGGGCTCAAACCTGTCAGTGAGTTGGGAGGGAATTAAGTTCAAAGCAAGGACTGGGGCTCCCGGGGAAAGCAAAATTAAAGGAAGTTTTTAGTAGAAGAGTTAGGATTCTTTAGGAAGGAACTTGTGATAAAGGATTTAGCATAGTGCCTTGCAATAAGAGATGCTTAATAAATGTCTGTTGACTGACTGACTGAAGGAGAGACTGAAGATTCAAGAAAGATAAGAAAAAACTAGTGAAACTAAGCCCCAAGAAAGAAAGGAAGGAATGGGGTTAAGAACACTAGTGGGGGAGGGGGTTATAGATAGGAGGAATTATATGTCACCTCAGATTGTGAAGACCATGAACTATTAAGATGGGGGAGGACGGTATTGTAAGGTGGACAGAGTAGACTTTGTCTCAATTAAAAAGAAGGCATAATAATTTCTGCTAGGAGATACCATGAGTGAGGCTGAAGGGGAGCAGAAAAGATTTTGAATGGCCACTATGTGAAATTTGATAGGGAATTAACAAGGAAATGAATTGAGCATCAACAAGGGTACAAGTGAAATTAGATAGCATAAATTCATTGGATACTGAATCAACTGACTTTTCTAATTTTCTTCCACAAAGATCAGTGGTCTGAAAGAAGGAGCCGAGAAAAACAAATGGCATTAAGCATAAGTATGAGAGGCAGAAGTTTACTCAGCAAATGTTTTTTACGCTCCTTCCATGTATACTTCCCTTGACACTAGAAGAGATGCCAAATTCATATAAGACATAGCTCCTTCTCTCATGGAGTTTATAGAGTAGTAATGAGATAGGATACATCCACAAGTAACTATAACACAAAATCAGAGAAAGTATGTAATTCTACATTAGAGAAGTAAAAACCAAAGAGTCAGGGTTCATAGACTTAGAACCAAAAGGGACCTTGGAGCCCATCTAGTCTAACTTTATACAGAAGGAAAATGAGGTCTAGAGGGGTGAAATGACTTGCTTAACATTACACCGCTGGCTTGAGTTAGAATCCCTGTCCTCTGGGTCCAAATCCAATGTATTTTCTACCATATTGCTATCACCATAGGAAGGGATCAGGACAAGCAAGTGTATTAGGAGGGCAGAGTTTATAATCTCAAAGAGGATCATAAACATGTCTGAAACGTTCGGAACCGCCGGATATAAGAAACTCTCAAAGTAGAAGGCAGAAGAATCAAAACATTTATTTAGGCTCCACAGTAACCAACCCATGAACCAGCAACCCCATTTTGATATGTTGATCAAAAGCTTCCAGGCCCAATAAGTACGCCTTGAAAGAGTAACCAGGAGGCTACAGAGAAGCATGATTGCGTAAAGCAAAATCATGTTTCCCCCTCTATGGTAATAAGATTACCCACTGGCCTGAAGTCTTTGTTCAGCTTTCTCCCGTAGGTCAGCTCTGCTACTGGCAGCTCCTGCTTCAGCTGTGTCTGTGGCTGTGGCTGTAACTGACGTAACTGTCGTAACTGCCTCTGTAACTGCCTCTGGCTCCAACTGTCGCTGTAACTGTCGCTGTAATGGCCTGAAGTCTTTGTTCAGCTTTCTCCCGTAGGTTAGCTCTGCTACTGGCAGCTCCTGCTTCAGCTGTGTCTGTGGCTGTGGCTGTAACTGACGTAACTGTCGTAACTGTCGCTGTAACTGTCGCTGTAACTGCCTCTGGTTCCAACGGAAGCTGCTTTTAACCATCCAGCTTCTGCGGGGGTGTAAGGTACGCCGGGGAAAACACAGGCTCCCCCAATCCACTGGCCTGAAGTCTTTGTTCAGCTTCCTCCCGTAGGTCAGCTCTGCTACTGGCAGCTCCTGTTTCAGCTGTGTCTGTGGCTGTGGCTGTAACTGACGTAACTGCCGTAACTGTCGCTGTAACTGTCGCTGTAACTGTCGCTGTAACTGTCGTTGTAACTGTCTCTGGCTCCAACCGGAAAAGGAAAAGAGGATCTTCAAGCTGTCCTCTCCCCTCTTATAGAGTTTTTTGACATCATCAAGCACCGCCTGAACGACCAGGGCCGATTGGTTCTTGACTTGGCCCCTCCCCCTAGTGTAGCCGTTAACACCTCCCCTCAGCCAGCCCCATGACTCATCACACAGGAAGTTGTCTGCTTCCTGGAATGCTCTTTGGGCTTCCTGCCCCGGAAGAGCAAGCCACAGTGTCCAGAGGCTCAATGAGGTAAGCTGAGTCATTCAAAGAAAACAAAGGCCATTCTGGCTACACTCCACCCCTTGTTATAGGATACATAATCTAATCAGCCATGTATCCTAGAACATACATTGTGATCCAATTACAAAGGAAACTAAAACATATCATTCATTATAAAGCAAAACATATCATTTGGTGACATTCCTAAATATTGGTTTACGATTCAAATGTGATCCACCCCTAGGTCCCAGCAAGATAATCTCTTCAATTAATCATCCCCAAAATAATTATTAATAATTCAAATGTCCACCCCTAAATCCTTGTATCCATTACATAGGATCAATAATATCATAACAATAAAACAACACAGCAAGGATAACACAAAATAAGTAAACAGAACACTGTCATCATTTCCACCCCCCTTGAACGATTGGGGCTCAAAATCTTGGGGTGAGGGGTGAAGGTCTCATTTTCCATAGCTTCTTCATGCTGAAATTGGATGTAGAGATGGCCCTGCCCCCAAAAAGTCCCATTCCAGAGGTCATTTCTTTAACGAGCTGGCAGGAATTCCAAGAATGCTACATGCTTAGGCAGTCACCGGAAAGTGCAGGGTGCTTAAGCCTGAAGGAAACAAAACTAGCAACAAGGTTAGCCAAAACAAAGGCCAAAAAGAATAGACAAGTATGGACTATAATTCTTCAAATAAAATCATCTCAAGTTTGGTTGAGATTTCAGTTATGCAAAGATCCAACATCAGAGCCAAACTCAGGTGGGAAATGAGACAGAGACTAGGATTGTCCTCCCAGCCTTTCCCCAAATGTACAGGTTTTCATCCGTTAATCACACAAAGTTACCTTTCCTCTGAGTGGCTTATGGCATTTACCAGCATCAGCCATACCTGTGGAGTCTGTGAATCTATTATGATAACCTATTCACGGTAAAATATATGGTTCAGGGGTACGATTTGGTAATTATTTTCCCCTGAATAGACAACTGTTACAGTGTTGTCCTTCCCATGGGCTATAACTTCTGCAGCCTTTGGAATATCATCTGGCTTCCGTTTTACCCATACCTTAGCTCCTGACTTTATTCTATCAATGGAGCAAGACCCTTTTGCCCCTCTAGTAGTTATTTTGGGAGGAGGGTCAGTTTTCACAAAGGGTATTTTTTCACAGGGGATAATAATGACTTGAACCATCCTATCATTTCTACAAAATTGTACAGGTTTTTTACCCATATTCTGGAGTGTCACAACAATTTCTTTTTGATAATTAGAATCTATCACTCCAGCCAATACATGTATTCCTTGAGCCGCTAATCCTGGTTTAGGTAATATCCGTCCAAGATGATTCTTGGGGATTCTCATACATACTCCAGTAGGGGTTTTTCTTATCTCTTTCCTATTTAACCTAAAATTCTCTATACAATGTAAATCATATCCTGCTGAACCAGGTGTTCCTGGACTTGGTAGTGGGACATCTTCCCTCACAGTCCAAAATTCAATGTTTTGGATCTCACATGTTTGCTGTTCTCTGATCTGCAGATTTGGGGTCATCATTCTGGCTAGAGGTGTACTCCCCCCTAAGGGCCTATTATTCAAATTACGTAAGGCAATAGACAAATTATCCTTCCAATGTCGATATGAATTATTTGAGCTTAATTTTCTCAGCTGTTCTTTCAACAATCCATTCATTCTTTCAATTAGCCCAGATGCTTGTGGGTAATATGGAATATGATATATCCATTCTATATTATTCAACACACAATATCTTTTCACTTCTTTGCCCTTGAAATGTGACCCATTGTCACTTTGAATCTGCATTGGGGTTCCATAATATAAACTTACAATATCTAAAGTTTTACAGGTGTTTTTCTGAGTTGCGTCTTTATAAGGACAAGCCACTAGTACACCTGAATAGGTGTCAACACATGTACATACATATTTACATCCTTTATCCTGGGGTAGTGGGCCAATATAATCTATCTGCCAAATTTGGGCTGGAACTTTTCCCCTTGCTATTTCTCCAGTAACTATCCTAGGAAGAGTTCGTTCTTTTTCTAATTGGCATATACAACACTCCTCTGTTATTTGTTTTAACAACGCATGAGAAATACTGATACCTCGATCCTGTGCCCATCGATGGGTGGCCTGGACCCCTAAATGGCCAGCAGTCTGGTGGACCCATCTTGCTAAGGCTGGGTCATCAGTTGGAGTCGGAGTAGGGACAATACATTCAGTAGCAATCTTTGCTAGTCGATCCGCATGTGCATTGTACTCACGTTCTGGTGTGGTCAGGGTTGCATGAGCATCAACATGAAAAACTGACAGATCTGTAACCAAAGACATGTCCCATATATTTTCCCATAACTCTTTACCCCAAACTTGTTTGCCATGAATCTCCCAATTCTGATTCCTCCATATAGGCATCCACGTAGCTAATCCATTAGCTACCGCCCACGAGTCAGTAAATATATGACACTGTCCTCCTTTCTCTGCTCTGATGGCCTGATGCACTGCCATCAGTTCAGCATATTGGCTACTTCCACCTATCCCAGAACTTTCCAGAGTTCTCCTTGTACAGGGGTTATAGGCTACTGCTTTCCAATGTCTCTTCTGTCCTAAATATTTTGCTATCCCATCAGTAAACCAAGCATGTTTCTTCTGTTCTTCATTTAGTCCGTCATATCCATTATTCCATTTCACTAAGGATGGTACCATCTGTTGCTTAGATTCAAGGGGCTTTTCATTGCTCTCAGTATCAATGTTCGCCACAGATTCATGTAGAGCAGAAACTCCATTTTTGCCTGCTCTGGACCTATTCTGAATATACCACTTCCATTTGATTATGCTTGCCTCTTGTGCATGTCCAATTCTGTGAGAAGCTGGGGTACTCATTACCCAAGTCATAATTGGAATTCCAGGCCTTAATACCACTTCATGACCCAGAGTTAGTTGTTCAGTTTCTACTAAAGCCCAATATGCAGCTAACAGCTGCTTCTCAAAAGGTGTATATTGCACTCCAGATGAGGGCAGTTTCCTTGACCAAAAGCCTAAAGGTATACTTCGGCTTTGTTGTTTTTGCCACAGACTCCAATTTGCATAGTCATCTTGTACAGTCACTTGTAACTCCACTGGCCCATTTTGCATAGGCCATAAGTCTAGAGCTAATTGAATAGCAGCCTTTGCTTCCTCAAAAGCTCTACTTTGTTCAAGTCCCCAGTCAAATTCATATTTCTTTCTGGTGACTTTATACAAGGGTTTTAAAATCTGTCCCAAATGTGGGATGTGGTGTCTCCAATAACCAAACAGCCCTATGAACTTTTGGGCCTCTTTCTTATTGGTAGGGGTGGGAAAATCCTGGATTTTTTGTCGAGCTTGTGGGAGAATTTCTCGCAGTCCTCTATTCCACTGTATCCCCAAGAATTTTACAGTTTGAGCTGGCCCTTGAACCTTTGCGGGGTTGATTTCCCATCCTTTGCTTTTCATATGGTCAATTAATAATACTAAACTCTCCTCCACCTCCTTTATATTCTTTCCCTGTATCATGATGTCATCTATGTAATGTGTAAGCTGTACACCAGGTAACTTTAATTCATCCAAATGTTCAGCTACAATCCTGTGGCAAATAGTTGGGCTATGAATATATCCTTGCGGCAGGCGTGTAAATGTATACTGTCGGCCTTGCCAAGTAAAAGCAAACTGATTCCATTGCTTGGGGTCTATTGGGATTGTAAAGAAGGCATTGGCCAAATCAATAACTGCATACCAAGTCCCTTCACGTTTTTGTATTCTCTCTATTAAAGTAACCGTGTCTGGGACAGCAGCATACAAGGGAGGAGTCACTTTGTTCAGCTGTCTATAATCTACTGTCATCCTCCATGTTCCATCTGACTTTCGGACTGGCCAGACAGGGTTGTTCCATTGAGTAGTTGTAGGGACTAACACTCCTGCCTCAACACATTCTCTTATAGTGTTGGCAATTTCATCTTGCCCACCTGGCACACGATATTGCCTCAAAGTAATTATTTTAGAAGGTTCGGGCAAAGTGATTGGATCCATCTTGATTTTCCCCACTAAGACTGCATTAATGCCCATTTTCCTCACAGCAAATTGGTATTTCCCTTCGGGTAAATTTAAGGTCATACCCTTCAATATGTCTATTCCAATGATGTATTCGGGAATAGGCACAATAACCACACTATATTCTTTCTTGGGCAACTGTCCAATTTTCATCATTAATTTAACTTGCCTGGCTGATATTTCAGTCCCTCCTAGTCCTGTAATGGTAATAGGAGTTCCATGGCTGAACTTGTCTGGATTTCCATAAATAAGGGTGGCCTCGGCCCCAGTATCTATTAATGCCTCAGTTACCGTACTTGACCCATTTTTCCAATATATGGTCAAGTTAATGTGAGGTCTACAATCCAGCCTGTGTATTTCCTTAATTTGGACTGGGGCTCGGCCTGTTCCCTAGTATTCCCTTTCATATGATTCACTTGGGTTTGAAGGTTCAACATCTGTAGTATTTGCAGGAGCAGTTCTTATTTCCCTATCTCTCCTGTTATCAAGGCCTTTATCTCTGTACATTCTATATAATTCATTGGTTGGAATTCCATCTATCATTTCAAAACCTACCCCTGCTCTCAATAAAGCAGTAAACATTTCTTTCCTTGTTACTCTCCTTTGGCGCCAAGTTTGCTGGTTATTCACCCTTCTCTCTCGAGGAGATCTATCCCTTCCCCAGTCACCTAAGTCATATAACTGTAAAATCTTATTTATCACTGTTGTAAGACGGCTCCCTACTTCTCCAAGTAATAAATTCAAAATTAGTTGTTTATAAGCAGGGGGAGCTGTCCTAATTATTAAATTCCTATGAGGCAGTTCCATTGGATCATTGTAATATTTGTCTGCAGTTCCTATCATAATGGCAGTCTTCATTACCTCCTCCTTTAGTCTCATGATACAATCTCTAAGTGAATACCAGGGTCTGTGCTCAGTGGGCCACATAGAATCAGTAGCATATCTCTTATTGCATCCCACAGCGGCTAATGCCAACAGAGTAGTCCTGCTATCACCATCTCCTTGCTGATGATGTTCCCTAAAAGCTTGTTGAACTAGAGGATCATGGCTGATACCTATGAATCTCATGCAGTCTGTCCTATCTACTGATATTCCACTGGCCCCTTGATCACTGAGTCTTACCATCCAAGATATCAATGGTTCTCCTATTCTTTGGCTGAATCTGCTCAAAATATCTGTGACCTCTTGCGGTGAGAAATCTTCCTGAATTTCCCTTGTAACTGAATCTTCACCTCGGGTTTCTGTCTTCCTCCTTTGTATGGGTCGAGCCCTTGTCTGATCATTTAACCATCTCCTATTCTCTGTGTGAGGCACATCCTGAACCCCAGTAGTGTTTTGTGCCTCAGCCCCTAACATTGTCTCATTCTCTCCCCACTCACTTCCTCTGCCACCATGGCTAGGACGAAGCAGGCAGTCAGGCTCTTTCTGGGCTGGGTTGAAATGCACTCTGGGCTTTTTTGGTCTCCTGTTGCTCTTAGCCACATTAATAGAAAAGTTCTCATTTGAGTCAGTTTGGTCTCCTGCTATCTGAGATTCCCCTTCTTCCTGTGGGGTAGGAGTGCCCCCATGTCTTTCACTTAATCTCAATCTTTCGTATACTAGCCGGTAGACTGATAATACTATCCAGCTTTGCCTAGATAGTGATGCCCCTGACTGAATCCCAACTTCTCGTAAACACTTTTCCAAATCCCTAGGATCTCCTCTCCGTAGCCTTGGTTCCCAGTTTTCACAGGGTCCAGCTTTTTTAGCCAATTCTTTTGCTAGGGAGGAATAAAATGGATCCTCCCATCCTGGGATATTCATCTCTTCCTCTGGAATTGTTCTGCTTCTAAATAGAGATCTTATACCTAGCGATCCCATCCTGGTCGCCAAATGTATTAGGAGGGCAGAGTTTATAATCTCAAAGAGGATCATAAACATGTCTGAAACGTTCGGAACCGCCGGATATAAGAAACTCTCAAAGTAGAAGGCAGAAGAATCAAAACATTTATTTAGGCTCCACAGTAACCAACCCATGAACCAGCAACCCCATTTTGATATGTTGATCAAAAGCTTCCAGGCCCAATAAGTACGCCTTGAAAGAGTAACCAGGAGGCTACAGAGAAGCATGATTGCGTAAAGCAAAATCATGTTTCCCCCTCTATGGTAATAAGATTACCCACTGGCCTGAAGTCTTTGTTCAGCTTTCTCCCGTAGGTCAGCTCTGCTACTGGCAGCTCCTGCTTCAGCTGTGTCTGTGGCTGTGGCTGTAACTGACGTAACTGTCGTAACTGCCTCTGTAACTGCCTCTGGCTCCAACTGTCGCTGTAACTGTCGCTGTAATGGCCTGAAGTCTTTGTTCAGCTTTCTCCCGTAGGTTAGCTCTGCTACTGGCAGCTCCTGCTTCAGCTGTGTCTGTGGCTGTGGCTGTAACTGACGTAACTGTCGTAACTGTCGCTGTAACTGTCGCTGTAACTGCCTCTGGTTCCAACGGAAGCTGCTTTTAACCATCCAGCTTCTGCGGGGGTGTAAGGTACGCCGGGGAAAACACAGGCTCCCCCAATCCACTGGCCTGAAGTCTTTGTTCAGCTTCCTCCCGTAGGTCAGCTCTGCTACTGGCAGCTCCTGTTTCAGCTGTGTCTGTGGCTGTGGCTGTAACTGACGTAACTGCCGTAACTGTCGCTGTAACTGTCGCTGTAACTGTCGCTGTAACTGTCGTTGTAACTGTCTCTGGCTCCAACCGGAAAAGGAAAAGAGGATCTTCAAGCTGTCCTCTCCCCTCTTATAGAGTTTTTTGACATCATCAAGCACCGCCTGAACGACCAGGGCCGATTGGTTCTTGACTTGGCCCCTCCCCCTAGTGTAGCCGTTAACACCTCCCCTCAGCCAGCCCCATGACTCATCACACAGGAAGTTGTCTGCTTCCTGGAATGCTCTTTGGGCTTCCTGCCCCGGAAGAGCAAGCCACAGTGTCCAGAGGCTCAATGAGGTAAGCTGAGTCATTCAAAGAAAACAAAGGCCATTCTGGCTACAGCAAGCTTCACAAAGGTGATGACATTTGAATTGGACTTTCGAAGATGGGTAAAGATGCGAGAGCACAAGCCTGAGGGGTGAGGAAGAGGACAGCAAGAGTATTCCAAATGTACAGAACAATGTAGGAGAAGGCGCCAAGGTTGAAAAAACTGCAGGCTATGTACAATGGCATAGAGTTAGTCAACTTGGCTGAAGGGAAAAGTGTCTGGAAGGGAGTGGTATGACGACTGTCTAGAAAGATCAGGGGGCATCAGGAGGTGGAGAGCTTGGATGCCGGGCAAAGTGGTTAGAATTTTACAGGAGATCACTGAAGCAATATAATCAGGCCTAGACCATATGGGTGTATAAAGTATTTTTTCATCCATTAAATACCTCTTTTCCACCTCAAAACAATTCTGAGATGTAGCCTCTGTTATGTCCATAT
The DNA here is from genome assembly GCF_011100635.1 of Trichosurus vulpecula. Classification (NCBI taxonomy): domain Eukaryota; kingdom Metazoa; phylum Chordata; class Mammalia; order Diprotodontia; family Phalangeridae; genus Trichosurus; species Trichosurus vulpecula. Next base: position 399,539,750 of record NC_050573.1, on the reverse strand, counting down.
ACAATCCAATCCAATCCATAATAAATCCAATATAAATCTATTATTATGTCCACTTAGAAAAAGACACAGGACTTCTGAGGGGTTAAAGGACTTGCTCATGGTCGAACAGCTAGTAAGGGTCCAAAGGGGGATCTGAACCTAGCTCTCTCCTGACTCTAAGTCCTGCGCTAAGACAAATAAAAGGATATTATTTAGTAATCGAAGTGAATCAGCAGGGATTAGTGCCCCCCATGAGATGGCATTCACTGATGAATATTTGGGAGCTTCCCCAAGTGAAAAGGTACTGTAGGATTGTCGTAGGAAATGCAAAGAAACCTAGGACATGGACTCACACCTTAAAGAATTAGCATTCTAGTGCTTTCCACATATATATATATATGTATATGTAATACATATATACACATACAATAAACCTTTCAAGCTGCTTTGTCTTGCCCCGATCTAAACACCCCTGTGTCTACTTCAGAGGTTCTGTGGTCTTGCCTTGTGGGTACTCTCCAAGTCTAAGCTGTGCAGACAACAATCCCTCCTCTATCATTTCCATTCATGTCTTCCACTGCCTGTTTGCCCCATGCTCTGGGCACCTCACTTAGCCTTAAACCTTGGTACACTGCATGGGTCCCAGTACAGCCCTCAGGCCCTACATCTTATCCCCTGTTTTTGCAACGTGACTGACTCACCTTTTTTTCTAACGTACATTTCCTGGAGGAATATGTTTTAGGCTAAGTATTATTTGTAAGTTGTCCATGGTAATATAATAAAGCCTACTTATATCTATCATGCTTCATCTCTCCATTGGCTTCTGACTGACCCACCACTTTTAGAGATTGTGGTGTTCCACAATTCACAGACATCCCTGAGATTATGTTTGTGTTAAAAAGACAGTTTGTATTAGGGAGCAGTTGAAAGCCCTGCAGTTTCCCAGATTCAAACCAGCGTACTCCCTTTTTCTTGATTAATTATGAGCCTAGTTCATTGTCCATTTGCAATATGGCTGATGCTGAAAAATAGGAAATGGATAAAGGCAAAGACAAGGATCAAAAATTATGATCATAATTTTACATAAAATAGTCACCGTAAAGAGGAGGCCTTTGTCAGTCAGCGATTGTAGAGATGGTAGAGATGTGTAATCCAAGAATAAACACAGTGAAAGTACAAAACCCTTTGTACAATGTAATGGAGGTAAAGATTACAATCAGTATCTCCTAATAAAAACAGTGAAAAGCAGTGAAGGGGAAAATGGGTTTCTAGAAAGATTGGCAGCAGGGCCAACTAAACCGGATCATCCCAGGAGCAATAATAGATGAAACTAAATTTTTTAAAAGATGGAAAATGGAGCAGATTTTCCAGCATTTGTATAGCCATCTATCCTCATTACTGATAACACCAGAATCGCCATATTTGGACTTATTACCTAATGTGTTATGGGCTTAGGAACTACTACCCTTGCCATGTATTACTTGTATTACATCTTGGGTGAGGCATTGCATTGTAGTAGATAGAGAACTTGACTTAGGCATTAGGAAGATCTAGAATCAAGTCCTATCCCTGTAACCCTGGAAAGTTATTTCATTTCTCAGTGCCCAAGACAACACTGAAAACCATAAGGCTCAATGGTAGCTGACAGAGTGGATAGATCACTTGCTCTGGAGTCAGAAAGACCTCAGATCAAATCTAGCCTCTGATACTTACTAACTGGGTGACCCTGGACAAGTCACTTAACTTCTGTCTACCTCACTTTCCTAAACTCTAAAATGAGGATCATAACAGCACCCACATCCCAGGATTGTGTGAATATCTAAATGAGATTGTATTTTTAAAACATTTAGATCCTGGCACATAAAAGGTGTTTAATCAATGAGAAATGAGAAGATGAGAACTTTACTGTGTCTTGGGGAAGATGCAAAACATGGAACCTTCTCTCTTCAGCTTGCAGTCTAATAGGAAGATGTGATCCATATGTACATTTTTATTATATTTTTTAATCTAATGTGTGCTTGGTGAATGAACGTTCTCTGTAACTCATGGAAAAGAAAGAGAATAAGCATTGATTCTACCATTGGTCTCTGACAGGCTTGGAACACTACTTCCTGGCCCATAGAGCCAGGCAGAGTCTAGGAATAGGGGCAGGGACATTACAAGGAGCAGGTTATGCCTCTGTAGCTGCCCCTGGGCTTCTGGCACAAGAAGATCTCCGCTCTCCACAGCATTAGACGCTCAGTGCATCATGGGATTTTTCACTGGCTCCCTGAGTGTTGAACAGTGAGTGGCCCCTGCCAGGGAGACTTGCCAGCCATTCCCCAGAAGCAATGGATTCAAAATGGTAAAGCTTGGCATTCCTATAATTTTCTTGAAACCCAATATCCTTTATTTAAAATAACTTTGGAGTGTGCTTCTCCAATATGTAACAATCAGATATAATACGAAATAAATGGCATCAGACAGACAGACACTGGCAACTTTAAATACAGAAAGAGAAACATTTGCCTACAGCAACTCCCTCTTTTGTGTTGTCCTTGTTCTCAAGTTAAAAAAAAAAAAGCCAAATCATGAAACTCCTTTTTTTTTATTTCAAATCATTAAACATTTATTAAGCTTGTACCAAATGCAAGAATCTAGACTAAGGTCCAGATACAAAAGAGAGACAGCCCAAGCAGACTCTGCTCTCAGTGAGCTTAGAGTTTAATGTGGGGAAAGACATAAGTAGGTTCTGTATAGATTTGACACAAGACAAAGGGTCCTGATTTATCCACTTCAGAAATATAGGGAGATGAGAGTCCAGGTCACAAAGCTCTTTTTGAAAAACTGCATTTCAGATCTTTGGAAAAACCAAGAGCATCTTTACACCAAAACACAGAATATTTGTTGTGCTGTCTTCTAGCTGTTGTCCCCGTTAGGCAGCCAGGGAGAAACGAAAAAGCTCTTTGAGCTCTCATCTGTTTGTTGTTGCTGTTGTTTTTAATCCACTTTTTACTCTAACCACCTTATTAGGGTTCCCTGAGAGCTGACTCCCCGTTATTCCCCTCAGACACGAATATTTGTAGCTGCCCACAAATCACTCTGAAAGAAAGGCAATTTGACACCCTGCTGTTCCGAGACTTGGCTGCCCAAAGAAATTGCCTCTTAGAGCTTATTAGGTTTATTAAGAAATGATTGAGGAGTGTATGTGTGTGTGTGTTTGTGCGTGCGCGTGTGTGTATTTTCCCAGTACAGACTTAAGCAACTGATCCACGGTATTAAGGATACAAAACCGATTTGGGGAGAATCAGTTATTTCTTCTCTATGTCTACTGCATTCCTCCTCTCCTAACTACCTCCGTAACCTTGGCAGGCTCTGGACATTTTCCATGCTGAAGAAAATCAGTGTTTTGCCTCAAGCAAGGAACATAAATGTTGCAACACTGACTCCTCCTCTAATGGAGAAAGAGTGAACAAGTGCATAAGAGTAGTATTTCTCACAGAGCTGTCAGGCTGAATCCAGTGGAGTCAGCTCTGTAGTCTATAGACAGTCTCTCTCTCTCTCTCTCTCTCTCTCTTTCTCTCTCTCTCTCTCTCTCTCTCTCTCTCTCTCTCTCTCTCTCTCTCTCTCTCTCTCTCTCTCTCTCATATCTTCTCTCAAGATTTACCGACTGTTGGTGAAACAGTTTTTACCCACAATGGATTTTCACGTCCTTTTTCAGGAAGTGTCCCTGGATTGACATGTCTCCTGCCTGACTTGGTTCTCTGGCACAAGTGAGTACCGTGTGGCTAAACCTGTTTGGAAAGCTGTGTTGACCCGGCTTAGTGCTGCTAAAATGTGTCGGGCTGTAAATTGGGCTGTAGGTTTTCCTGTCTGCATGTGTGTAGGGTGGGGAAAGGATGGGAAGGCGGTAAAGGGTCAAGGGCTATTGAAGTTAAAAAAAAAAAGCCAAAAGGGATCAAGGTCCTAGCAAATGCATGCTTGATGCAATTAATTCTCCAAAGAGCATGTGGGGAAAACAAGAGTTCTGACCACAGGCTGGGAATCATCCCTTATGCTAAGGCACTAAAAATAACCTGCAATTGAGAGGGTTTGGTTCCCCCTTGGACACACACAAAGGGCTTTACAGCTGCACACAGATGCATTAGCCTTTTAAAAGGTGTCTTCAGATGCACCCTGGAAAAGGAATTTCTGTTGCAATTGTGAGCTTTTCAGTATGTAAATTATTTATGTCAAAATGAAAAGGAAAGGGGGAGGAGAAGGGGTCCAATAACATAAGGCTGATTGGCAGTGACAGACTGACTTCCAGGACCACTACAGTCCCAAGTGTCATTGGGCAGGCAGTGAGTGCAGAGTACCTACCTGTAGGAAGTCCCATCATTTGGCTAACTACAAAAAGTTTAGTTACCTGGACTTACATGCTTGAGGATTGCTACCTGAGAAATACAATGTGTGTGTGTGTGTGTGTGTGTGTGTGTGTGTGTGTGTGTGTGTGTGTGTAAGAGAGGAGCGGCAGGTGAAGGGAAAGGTATCGATTTGCAAATCGATTGCAAAGGATCTTGCAAACGCTAAGGAGAAGACTGACAAAGTAAAGAAGCAAAAAGTGGGATAGTACGTTGTGAGTGAACAGGGGAGAGGCCAAGGAAAAGGGAGGGCAGAAAGGGAAAACAAACACACTTGGCCAGAAAGCCAGAGAGCAGGAGCAGCAGCGGCAGCAGCAGCAGCGGCGGCGGCTGAGGGATTGTAGGAGTTCTCTCCTCAGGAAAATATCCTTTTACTGACCTCTACCTGTATCCAAGGGCAAACAATCCGCATTGTCTAAATAACAGACAGTCTCAACTTAGGGTTTTCCATGCCAGGGTCTGAAAGTATGTGGCAAAACAATAATTCATAAAAAAACCCGACAACAAGCACCGTGCGAGGTGAGTCCAGATGGATTCATTCATCTCCATTCATCCCACTGTCTGGCAGAGAGCCCTGCGCTCATTCTCGCTGCCGTCATCCCTGGGGATTCGTTCTAATCCTAGCAAGGCGACCCTATGAGTTGTGGGATCTTAGACAAGTGGCTTTACTTCCCCCAGTCTCAGTTTCCTCTTCTGTAAGATGAGAGTGTTGGACCATATGATTTTCAAGGGCTTTTCCACATGTTAAATTATATGACTCTGTGGGGAGAAAGGAGTGATTGGAGATGGAGAAGCTGTCTGAAACTTCTACCTTCCATTGGAAGTGACATACTAGTCCAGCCATCCAGCAGATGACTTCATTTTATTGATTGATTCATTGCTTTGTTGGCTATTCAAGGCATCATGGGGGGAGGGGAGAGGAGGGAGAGAGAGGGAGACAGAGAGACAGAGACATAGGTAGAGAAACAGAGACATAGAGAGAGAGAGAGAGAGAGAGAGAGAGAGAGAGAGAGAGAGAGAGAGAGAAAGAGAGAGAGAGAGGGATGAGCAAGGGGTGCTGCCTCTAATGCCTAAGCCTGTTGATAGTAAGTGATTTACTCCTGGAGGAGCCATGGCAATCTCTGCCTACCAATAATCAAATGAGAGAATGTATATAAAGTTGTTAAAAGCTCTATATCAATACTAGCTATTTAAAAAAAAAACTGGACTTGTAAGTTCATTGGCATAGGGAATTCCTAGTTAGGAAAATCCTTCTACCAGAGCATATCAGTATCCATTTTCCCACTTACAGGGAACTGTCAGAAGCCCTGAGAGGGTGTTCCAATCAATTTATGTAAGAAATGTCTTTCTAGGTCTTTCTGACTTGGAAGCCAGCTCTTTCTCCCCCTAAACCACTCTGCCTCTGACACAGCTAAGCTAGGCTATGAGTTTTTCACAGCTCCTCAAGGTTATTGATAGGATCAAAGAATCTAGCTGAAAAGGGTTATCTAGTCTGACCTTCCTGTTTTACAGATGGAAAAAGTGGGTCTCATCAAAAGGGAAGTGACTTGCCCAATGGGAGTTGCTGCAGAGCTCAGTCTCGATTAGAGTCCTCCTGACCTCCCAGATTACAGCTCTGTCTACCACACACCCTGGTATTTCTCTTTAATTTAATCCAACAAAAACATTTTAACTCTGTACTTAGGCATCTTTAATGTGCATCTATACTGAGAATACAAAGATGAAAACAAACCCCAATGTCAAGAAAAGGAGATAAGACATGCACACAATTGTTGTTGCAGGGTTGTTCTAAGGATCAAATGAGATTATAATTATAAAACATGTAGGGCAATGCCTGGCACGTAGTGTTATATAAATGTTAGTTATCATCATCATCATTATTATTATTTAAGATAGAACATGATAGATAGAGATGATAAGGTATAATGGAAAGAAAACTGTCTCTGGATGTCAAGGATCAATCTTCCCTCTTCCAGTTACTACGTATGTGATCTCAAGTCACTTAACCTCCTGGGCCTCAGTTTCCCTATCTGTAAAATGAGTGAATTATACTGGATGGCTTCTTGCACCACTTTTAGACCTACGACCTGTAAGGGCAGATAGTCAAAAAGAAGTGCCACGAAAAAACTGTGGAAGGAGAAATCTCTCTCAGCTGAAAGGCTTCCAGGAGCAGCCAGGACTCAAGTAGTGCCCTGAAGGAAGAGATGCATTTCAACAAGAAGAGTTGCTGGGGAGAAGTGCGTTTTATGCAAGGAAGCCAGAAAATCACCAAGGTGGCTAGGAGGAGGGACAGAAGAACTGCCAGTCACCTAGACTATCATATTTGACAGCATAAGTAAAGACTAGAAGGAGACAGGATAGGAAGGAGAGAAAATGAGGAATCTAGTAGATAGCTAGACAGCTCAATGCATAGAGTGCTGGGGCTGGAGTCAGGAAGACCCGAGTTCAAATCCTGCCTCAGACAGTTACTAGATGTGTGACCCTGAACCCCTGTTTGCCTCAGTTTCCTCATCTGCAAAGTGAGTTGGAGAAGGAAATGGCAAATCACTTCCAGTATCTTTGCCAGTAAAACCCCAAATGGGGTCACAGAGTCGGACACAACTGAAAAACGACTGAACGGCATTCTGTTTCACTTTGCCATGTTAGAGCAGGAGCCAGGGTCTAACAGCTGGAGGGTAGGGTGTACACAGATAACAACCTCCCTTTGGACCTCTATAAATTGTATGCGGGCAATCTCTGGGACTCTGTTTAGTGGGTCCCTGCTCTGTAATAAGTTATACCACTGTTGTGTACTATACATAATTATCAAACAATGGTCATTTTGTATATATATATATTTTTATCAGCCTGCCCTGCTCCTCTCATTTTGAGAGCAGAGTGAATGAAATTAGCATCCTGAATGATTCCCTTAGCATATAGCATTATTATTCCTGGGCAGGTAGGTGGGCAGACAGGAACGTAGGAAATGCTGATGCTGATGCTGTACCACATCCCCTTTGCCATGAAATGGGGATTTGTTGTTACCTGCAGTTAAAATGAGCCTCTATTGTCATCAAAGCTCCGACTTCTCACTGTGTTTGCAGTCTTATTGTCTTGTGTCTAAAGCCCAGATGCCAGTTCAGGAAACAGGAAGAGGATCCTGGCTCAAGGCCAAATTTGTAGCCATCCAAAGGCTGATCCTACAAATGTATCTACCTCCTGGCTTCAAGTTTTACCATCTTGGGGATGGATTCCAGTGCTAAATTCTCCCTTGTTCCTTCAGGCTCTATGACCCTAACTACCCTACTCTTTCGAATTCTACCCAGAAAAACTAACCACTGACAATTGATGAAAGTGTTTTCCAAATCTGTGCACAAGGTATAGTACATAACAAGCTGGCCTTGGAGTCAGGAAGGCCTGGGTTCAGCTTGTGCCTGTGATATAAATTCTCTGCGTGACCATAGGTAAGCCATTTACCTTCTTGGTGCCCTCTGACAATGCTCTAAGTTCGTAGGTTGCAGAGCAGATATCAATCTGCATTATAGTGGGTGTTTCTTCACTGGAAGCTCCCTGCAACACTGAAATCACAAGTCTGGACTCCCACCCTCCCCTCCAAAAAAATTGTTACATAAATATCATTGGTATTATTATTGATAATAGTAATAATTAATATTTACATAGTGCTCTAAAGCTTACAAAGTAATTTCTTAGCAATCTGTATGAAGTAAATGCATTATTATCACCCCCCAATTTACAGAAGTGGAAAGAGAGGAATGTTAAGTAATAGTCACATAGCAAGGAAACAGTTCGATAGATCTCAGATCTGATGCTCTTCCCACTATACCCACTATACCATGGGACTCTCAGTCACGCCACCCTTACCAAATAACCATTTGCACTTGCCCCTGGCCTTTGCAGCTTTTGACAGCGTTAACCATCCTTCACTTCCCAGATCACCTCTCCTCCTGGCTATCAGTTTTCAGGGCACTGCTTTCCTATTTCTTCACCTACCTGCCTGGCCACCCCTTCTCAGCCTTTTTTGCTGGATCATGGGTGCCCACCGAGGCTCTGTCCTGGACTCTCTCATATCTACAACTTTTCTCTTACTGAGCTCATCAGTGTCCAGAGATTCAATTATAATTTTACGCAAATGACTCCTGAATCTATATAACCAAGAATAACATTTCTCCTGAACCCATGTCACCAAATGTCCATCTCATATTTCCATTGGATTTCATGTAAACATCCCAAACTCAACACAACCAAAATAAAACTCATTGTCATGTCCTAGACCTTCCCCTCCTCCAAACTGTTGTATTTTTGAGGATACTACCATTTTTATTCTTACCAAGGTTTGTCATCTCTCCCCACTCCTTCACCTACCAAGTTCAAATATTGTCAAATCTTACTGATCTTTCCTCCACAACACCCCTCACATCTGTCTCCTCTTCATTTCTGAAACTAATACCCTAGTTCTGGCCATCACCTCTCACCCAGATTATAGTTTCTCTACAGTCTAGTTTCCCAATCTCTCCTTTATCCAATCTATCTACCACACAGATGCCAAATTAATATTTCTGACAAAAGTCTAATAATGCTACTCTATCAAAAATTTTCAATTGGTTCTCCATTGTCCTTATAATAAAAGATAAATTCTCTGTCTTAGCACTTAAGGCCATCCATCCACAATCTGACTTGTATTGATCTTTCCAGACTTATCACATACTGCTTCCCTTCATAAACTCTCCATTCCTGCCAAATTGAACTACTAAATGTTTCTTGAGCTTGACATTCTATCTTCTACCTCCATACCTTTGCTCACACTAACTCCCAAGTCTGTGGATATTCCTTTCTCACCTTCACCTCATAAAATCTTCAAGGCTCAGTTGAGAATCCTCTACCTGTATATATTCTTCCAATTGACAGGTACTCTCCCTCCTCAATCTGTCTGGCACTAATTTATCTGTTTATATGTTCTATTCCCTCCACCCTCCACACACATACACAATGCAAACACCTTAGAAGGAGGGACTGATTTTGCTTTTAGCTTAATATTTTCAGGGCTGTAAACATAGTTGCCACTTATTAAATGGATTGAGAACTAATTATATATATATGTATATATATATGTGTGTGTGTGTATATATATATATATATATATATATATATTAGTGTAAGTACTTATGTGTACTTACATACACATACTGCTTAGAAATCCTGAATTTTCCCACATATTTTCTGGGCTTTCCTGCTCAATTTTTTGCTCCCTTGATTTCCTCTGCCTGGAATGTCTTCCTTCTCTACCTTTGTTGTCTTCCTATTCAGTGCAACAGCTGTGATAACTAGGAATTTTTGCCCCTAGAACAACAGGCAGGAAAGAAGGGTGCTTTATGTTGGATAAGGGCATGGGAAGGTAGATGAAAGGAGGGGGACAGAAACAGGCACCCACAGTTGCATTCATGCAAGAGTAAGGGGAAACATAGAGCTCCCACCTGCGGTTGATCTAGTAGTTTCTAGTTAGAACAGGAATGGCGAATTCAGGGGACCTGGGACGGTGGACATGGAGATAGTGGGAAGTCCAACATGCATTTCTACCCACCTACCTCTCCTTTCTATCACCATCATCAGCACAGAGTTGTGACTCCAGTCACTGACTTCTTTTTTGTGCTGTTGAGATTAGACCCAAGCATTGGGTAGCAAAAAGCAAGAACTCTCATCTTCCCTTGTCCTCCATATGCAGATGTGACCATAGGTACCTCTGTCTTCTTTCCAACCTTCAGAAAAGCCCAATTGCTGGAGACAGAGACAAGACTTTCTCAAGGTAGGAGGAATGGAAACTAAAGATGGTAGAGTCCCTGATACTGATTGGAAGCTCTCTCTTGCCCAACCTTGTGGAAACTTGACACTGAGGAGCCACTGCTGTGAGGGTCCTCTGGTCTTGGCCTCACCACCCTGCTTAGGCACTCTAGTGCTAAAGAAGCTCCTGGACCAGTCTAGGGTCAGAATGGACAGATTCTACCCAAATCCAAAGTTTAATCCAGAATAGGTAACTCCATGCTTCCTCTCCACTCCCCTGTCCATGTCCATAGCCCAGCCCTAGCTTAAAAATTGGGACTTGCCATTATTTCCATTCCTTTCCAGGCTTTACTTGGGTGGGAAGTGCCCAGTTTGTAGGAACAATGGCAGACCTTGGAGGGAAGAGGAGATGCCTGACTCTAACTTCCACAGACCTTGGTGAAAGGCAATGGTGGCCTACAATAGGGCCAATTCAGTGGCTAGGCAAACTGAACTCTCCTGAGAAACTTACTCCTCTTACCCCTCCTACTATCACCTTCCATGAACTCTTGTGGGTACATGTCAGGAAGGAGATACAGCATGGAACCGACTATTGGAGAGCCCTTTAAATTCAACAGTATCTGGGAAAAAGCCTCACCTATTCCACCCTGTTGCAGTTCTGTTCCTACCTCCTCCAGGAAGCTTTTCTTTTTGTTGATAGCATAAAAGGACTCCAGTTTGTGCTACTGTACTTATAATGTAATATTTTGAATTATCATTATCCACATTTGTGTCATATTCTTGTACTAAACTGTTGAAAGTTCCATAGGAACAGAGACTATGTCTTATGTAAAGTTGATACTGTATAGTGGCTAGCACAATAAGCTCTTAAATGTGTTAATTGAATCCGAATTTGGAATTTAGTTGTGAGCCCTTGGGCTGAAGGTAGGATGCCTCCTGCTACAACTGGAAATTTTAGTTCTTGAACCCAAAGATGAGACTACAAGGTTGCCTTGGGCCAGGGATTGCCTTTCACATGTTATTAGTACTATGCCTTCTATTTCTTTTTTTTTTCTTTTTAGATTTATTTATTTAACATATTTAGTTTTCAGCATTGATTTTCACAAGAGTTTGAATTACAAATTTTCTCCCCATTTCTACCCTCCCCCCCACTCCAAGATGACGTATATTCTGGTTGCCCTGTTCCCCGTTCAGCCCTCCCTTCTGTCACCCCACTCCCCTCCCACCCCCTTTTCCCTTCCTTTCTTGTAGATGCCTTCTATTTCTAATGGATTTTGAAGGATATTTAGACAGAGTTTTTAGAGAAAGCATTTTGTAAATAAACTGTTGAAGTTCTATAAAATGATTTCCTATGTGATTTCTTTTCATGGATTCCTCAGAAATGGTAGTATTTCAAGCTTCACAAACATATAGCATCATCAGAACACTGGTACTTTTTAAATGGATTTGTATATAACAGCAAGCAATTTGGAATTATGGAAGGCAATCACAGAATTTCTCAAATGCATTTTCTGGATGTAACTCATTGTTGATATGTAATCAAAAGGGATCTGTTGATCTGGGATCCATATGTCCCAGGTATAGATATATCTGGACTGTTTCAACGAACTGGCCATCCAATTGTATGACGTATCTTGGAAACCAACAATTTCTGAATAATTCAAGTTGAATGTGACCCAAAGGACAACGAAGTGATAGAGCAGGTGCAAATATGCTGAAGCATATAACCAACAATGATCCAAAAGAGTAAAGTGGCTTGGTGTTAGGGATGTTTATCTTGGTTTGGTTATGTAATTAATCAGTGTGGAAACATTCCATTGTAGAAATTCCCTCCTCTCATGTGTTATAATATTAGAGCATTGCCTGGGGCACTGAGAGGTTAAGAGGCTTGCCCAAGGTCATATAACTAATATATATCAGATGCAGGAAGAATCTAGGTCTTCCTGACTCTAAGACCGCTCCTCTAGATGCAGAGCCATGCATGGTACATATAAGTCTAAGGGATATCATTAGGGAAATCTATGATTGGAAAAAGAAGTTGGCTCACTGTGTAACAGAAGTAAAGAATAACAGATGGATTAATCAATCAATCTACAAGCACTTATTAAGAACTTACTATATACCAAGCACTGTGCTAAGCACTGGAGACACAAAGAAAGGAAAGAACAAAAACAAAAAATGAACAGCCTGAACGATGCGCTGGTAACCAATGACTAGAATAGTCACTCCAGTTTCTTAGATTCTCTGATGTGGTTTGTCCTCCGTTCTCTGGCATAGTGCCTGGCACATACTAAGTACTTAGTAACTGCTTGTTGACTGACTGATTCCAGATTTATATCACTAACCTAGGATTCCGAGCTGGAAGGAACTTTGGGGGTCAACTTGTCCTTCCCTTTTTTTTTTAAGAATTTTAAATTTTTTTTCTCAATTACATGTAAAAACAATTTTTAACATTATGCTTTTTAAAATAATTTTTGAGTTTCAAATTCCCTCTCTCCCTTCCCCCTCCTTGAGAAGGCAAGGACTTTTATATAGATTATACATGTGCAGTCATGCAAAACATATTTTCATATTAGCCATGTTGCAAAAGAGAACACCAACCCACCCAAAAAAATCAAAACCAAAAACCCAAGAAAAATAAAGAAAGTTTTAAAAAGTATACATTCAGAACTCATCAGTTCTTTCTCTAGAGGTGGAGAGCATTATCCATCATTAAATCCTTTGGAATTGTTTTGGATCATTGTATTACTGAGAATAGTATCAGGGCTGGGGAACCTATAGCCTCGAGGTCATGTGTGGCCCTCTAGGTCCTCAAGGGCAGCCTTTTGACTGAATCCAAACTTTATTAAGGATGTTATTAGCTGTTAAATCATTTGAAGTTGATCATTGTATAATATTGCTGATACTGTGTATAATGTTCTGGTTCTACTCACTTCACTTTGCATCAATAAGTCTTCCTAAGTTTTTTTCTGGAACCATCCCGTTCATCCTTTATTATAGTGCAACAGTATTCCATAACAACTATATACCCCAACTACTGCACCCATTCCCCAATTGACGGGCATCCCTTGAATTTCCAATTCTTTGCTACCACAAAAAGAGCTGGTATAAACATTTTTGTACATGTAAGTCTTTCCCTTTTCTTTGACCTCTGGGAGACAGACCTAGTAGTGGTATTGTTGGGTCAAAGGTTATACACAGTTTTATAGCCCTTTGGGCATAGTTCCAAATTGTTCTCCAGAATGGTTGGATCAAATTCACAACCATCAACAGTGCATTAGGGTCTCCAGTATTTGTCATTTTCCTTTTCCTTAATGTTAGCCTATCTAACAGGTGTGAGGTGGTACCAAAGAGTAATTTTAATGCGTATTTCTCTAATCAACAGTGATTTAGAGCATTTTTTCAAGTGATAGATGGCATTATTTCTTTTTCTGAAAACTGCCTGTCCATTTCCTTTGACCATTTATCAGTTAGGGAATGACCATCCCTTTCATTTTACTGATGAGGAAAGTGAGGCCCAGGAGATCACACTGATAGAGTTAAGATTAAAATCGAGTTTTCTGATATTACTTTACTCTACTACTTTTATGGGTGAATCTTTCCAGGAAGGACACCCTTTGATCACTTCAGTAATTAAGGCCCCTTGAATGAGGTACAAAGAGGATCCATGTCACACTGTATCCCTGTCTTTAGCATGTAGCTTCAAAACAAGGAGGTAGCCATGTAATTTTAATGTTAACCTAAATAGTGAAGTAAAATTGGCCTAGTAAACACCCAAATATGTTGCTTTTGGATTATTCAACTATGGCTTCTCTCCATTATCTGTAATAATTGAGTGTAAACACATGCTCAAATTTTCTATTTCCTAGAATCTCAAGCTTAGAAGAGTCATCTAATAGTCAGAGCTGCCTATCAGGACAGAAAACCTATTTACAAAATCTGGGACTAGTATGGTCCTCCAGGCTTTGCCTGAACACTTAACAAGGTGTTCACTATTTCATCAGTCAGCCTATTCCATTTTTAGGTAACTTTAAAATTTGGTTCTGTATTGAGCCAAAATCTGCCTTCCCCTAACTCCCACTCATTTGATATAGATCTGCCCTCTAGATGTATGTAGAATAAATGAAGCGCCTCTAACTTGGCAGCCTTAGAATATTTGAAGAAAGCTATCACATTCTTCCTGTCTTCTTTTTTACAGGTTAAAGATCGCTAAGGGCAGCGGTGTGGCATTGTGGATAGAATACCAGACCTAGAGTTAGGAAGACTCACTTGAATTCAAATATGACCTCAAACACCAGCTGTGTGACTCTGGGCAAGTCACTTAACCTGGTTCGCCTCAGTCTCCTCCTCTGTGGAATGAGCTAGAGAAGGAAATGGCAGGCACCTTTAGTATCTTTGCCGAGAAAACCCCAAATGGGGTCATAGAGAGTCCGATATGACTGAAACAATGGAACAACAACATTCAGTCACTCTTCATATTTGATTTTTCATGGTACCCTTCCCTTTCTAGTTGCCTTCCATTCTGTATGTACCCCAACTTATCAGCATCCCTCCTACAAAGTGTTGGCCAGGACTAAGCATAACATTCAAAATGTGATTTGAATAGTGGAGAAATAATAATAACGGGTGACATTTTTATTAAATATTCAATTTAAAAATTAACATTAAATGTCAATACAAACAACCAAATTTGATTGGTAATTGATGTTCAGTCATTTCAGTCATTTCTGACTCTCTGTGACCCCATTTATAATTTTCTTGGCAAAGATATTGTAATGGTTTTTCATTTCCTTTTCCATCTCATTTTACAAATGAGGAAACTGAGGCAAACAGAGATTAAGTGACTTGCTCAGGGTCACACAGCTAGTGTCTAAGGCTGGACTTGAACTCAGGTCTTCCGGACTCCAGGCCTGGCACTCTATCCACTGTGCCACCTAGCTGCCTGGGTTGGTAATTTTTTTTACATTTAAATTAACTTCAGCACATAAAGTATAAAAAAGTTTGAGTCATTCCAAGTGTCTACCAGAATGTTTTGTTCATTCACCCTCATTCGCTTTGCTTTTTTGTAATCTCCATTCTTCTGCCTTTCTAAAATTTGCTTTATTTCTTACATGTTTCCAGATTTCTTTGTATTTGTCAGATTCATTGTTCTGAGTTGTATTTTTACATTCCGTTTCATAAAAGATCTTAATTCACCTAGGCATTTCCCTGTTGAAATTTTAGGTGGCTTCTTGGTTGTTGTTTTTTTTTTAATTACATTTAATGCTGTTATGAAAATCCGAACAGAAGCCTTTCTGTTCTTAATACAATTTTAAGTTATTACCAGCGGTAGAATTATTGGGTGAAATGAAATGATTGTTTTAGTGGGAAAGGAAAGGAATAATTATTTTTTATGATTCTATGTGCCAGGCACTGTGCTAACCACTTTTTTACAAATAGCATCCTATCTGATCCTCACAGCGACTCTAGGAGGTAGGTGCTATTATTATCCTAATTTCACAGTTAAGAAAAGTGAGGCAAACAGTCACATAAATAGTAAGTGTCTGAGAGGGGAGGTGAATCTCAGGCCTTCCTGACTCCAGGCCCAGCCTTTCATCCACTGCACTACCAGTTACCTCTGTTTTTGTGTCTTCTGTATGATTCCAGCGAGTTATTCTCCAACAAACTCTTCCAGTTCATAATTTACGAGCAATGAGTGAATGTATCTATTTCTCCATAACCCTACCACCAATGAATTTTGTTGCTTTTAGTTATTTTTGCCAATCTGATGGATAAGGCCTCAAAGTTGCTTTAATTGGCATCCCTTTATTAGTAAAATTGAGCATTTTAAAATGAGCGTCAAATCATTTGTAATTTTCCTCTTGAGAATCTGTTCATAGCATGGCTGGCATTGTAAATGATGGGAGGCAGGGATGAGAAGAGTCAGAGTTCTCTAAGCAAGGTTTACAAGGAACTTTTTGTTATGTCATATCAATGAAGCTTCCCACCAACCTTGTGAGGCCTGTGTGATCTATAACATGGAGATGAGACTTGAATTGCCTACTTCACAGATTGGGTGGAAGAAGAATCATTACATAAATATGAGTCATTATTCCCTCCCTGTTTACATAGAGGAGAAGGAGTTTCCATGAAGTTAAACATCTTGGCTACTAAGTAGGAGAACCAGTAGTGGAACTGAGGCCTATGGACTCAAAGGCTAGACCTCTTACCATCACAACACATTCCTCTTGCTCTGGATCCTGTACTTTTCTGGTTCTTCATACGATTGTTCTACTCACAGAGCCTAAAATGGCAGCAGCTTTTCTTTAACCAGACCCATGTACTGAGGTTTATATTAAACTGACATTCTGCTCAAAGTGTTTCCAAATGAACGGCTACTGAATCAGGTTTTTCCATATCTTTTTAATTATGATTCTACTTTCTAAACCTAAGTGAAGATAGAGATAGAGACAGAGACAGAGACAGAGATAGAGATAGAGATAGTTAAGTTATATGCACATGTACATATATATTCACTTTGGGCATGACTGAACAACAACCTACGCATATGTACTTATTGTCATGTGCATATATACACAGATGTACTATAGATATATGTGTATTGTTTATATAGACATTTTCTGTAGATGTGTGTATTATATTTATATATACATGTTCTATTGATTCATGTGTATATATACATGTACTAAAGATGTGGATATATATGTACTATAGATATGTGTGTATATATTACTATATATGTAACATACATTATTATATATAGTAATGTATAATATTATATATGTGTATATACATGTATATATATATGTTCATATATGCATGCTATGGGTGTGTATGTGTGTATACACAGTACTATAATGTATGTGTCTTTGTGCATATATGTGCTATAGATGTGTGTCTACATACACGCATTATATATGTATGTATATGGATATATACAAATGTGTAATAGATATACATGTATATATATATACATACTATAGAACAGAAAGACTGGTCAGCACCCTTTTAACCACGTGTCTTTTTGCTGTTTTCTTCAATTTTCCTTGCTGCAAATAAGATCATGGATTTCACAGTAACCTTAAAATTCAAGGCACTATTATCGCTTTAGGTAGATAGAACTGTAGCATCCGCTCCATTTTTGTCATGAAGGAATTCAACAACGTGCACAGAGGTTCAGTGTGTCCTAGTGGATTAAAGGGTCCAGCAACCAAGCCAGAATTGGAACCCCCACACCCCTCCCCAACCCCCATGACCCAAAGCTGCCCCTTTGCCCAATCAAGAAATCTCAGGTCCAACTGCTTTGAGGCACCGAAAGAAATTTAATTATAAACTCTATTTATTTTCAAAGGTCAGTGTGTATTTCAGTTGTGTACATGAGGCCTTGGGCATTTGGTGCATGCTAAAAAAATATTGTGGGGAGGGTCAATAAATTTAAGCAAACATTGCTAGGTTCTTTCTAAACCTCAAGCAAATAACAGCTCACATTCATATAGTACCTTAGAAGTATTCTTTTCTCTGCAACCCTATGAAAGGGGTAGCACAAGCATCATTGCTATTATTCGTTATAATTATATATTACTGAGAAATATTATGGTATAGTGGATAGAGAGCAAGCCTTGAGGTCAGGGAGACCCAGGTTCAAGTGTAGCCTCTGACACATACTGACTGTCTCAGCCTAAGAATGACCCTTAAATTCTTGGTGCCACCAGGAAACTGTTTAAAACTATAAGGATATATAATTTTGGGGACCTGTAATTTCATTAGTATAGAAACTAGAATATAGTCTCATTTATATAGTATAGAACTCTCAAATGAAGAAACTCCTTGTCCTAATGGAGGTTGGCACTGTCTCTGCAACTAGATAGATAGATAGATGGGGGGAGGAAGGGAAGGGGCAGGGGGAATGGGGCAGGGGAGAGACAGAGACAGAGACAGAGAAAGACAGAGACAGAGAGAAAATAACAACACAGAAAGGCCTTGTGGAGTGGGGAATAGAGAGACCCAGCCTTGGAATTCGTTGAGCCCTTAGCACTAAATCCCTGACTGATATAATATTGATAATAATAATAATAACTAAAATTTACATAGCATTTTAAGATTTGCCAAGTATTTTACAAATATTATCTCATTTGATCCTTACAACTAATTTCCCTATTAGGGAGGTGTTATTATTATCTCCATTTTACAGATGTGGAAACTCAGGCAGACAAAGACAAAGTGAGAGTCTCACAGCTACTAAGTGTCTGAGGCAGTATTTGAACCCAGGTTTTCCTAACTCTAGGCCTACTGTACCCCCAGCTACTCCCTGTACAGTCTGCACGTTTCCCTATAGATGACTTAGCCCTGACACCTTAGAAAGGGAGAGAAACAGAAGAACAGTCTTGTTTTCCTGGCTTAAACATTTACTTCTTGATCCTAAATCCGTGGTGGTCGTTAGTAGTTATGGAAACAAAGGTTTCCATAACTACTTGTTACCTAGTTGAAATGATCTTCAGTTAGGAATCCCCAGCAGCCACACAAAGAATGAGAAAGCGCAGCCAAGAATGAGCCCAGAATGTATGCAGTCTATACCAGCCTGAAACTGGGGCCCAAAGGCAACAAACAGCACAGTGAGGAGAGCTAGTAAGTCCCCTATCTTCGGAGGGCAAAAACCTAGAGATGTGGCCTCAGGCACAGTATCCTGGATGGACACAGTCTTGCCACTAACCCCCTTTGTGACCTGATAATTTAATTTAGTTACTTGATTTAAGAAGCCCTTTTCTCCCAATAGCCGTCTGAGATAAATAAGACTCACCTCACAGAGATGAAAGCCCCATTGGTCCTAGTCCTCCAGAATAAACGCTTATTAAATAATGAGCTCAGCAGCTTGATTCTTTCTCACCAGGAAGGGGCAAAGTAGAGCCTTGCAAAGTACAGAACAGTATTCATCCACTCGCTCCCATGTTCAATATCACATCAGTGAAATGAGTTACCTTATAAGAACCTTCAAGCGCTTTATCAACACTAACTATATGCTATTGTTAATCAATAAACATTTAGGAAGCACCTACTATGTGCCAGGCACTAGATGGGGGAGGGGGAAAGGGAGGGAGGAAGAGAGAGGAGGGGAGGAAGAGAGAAAGGGGGAGGGAGGAAAGGGAAGGGAAAGGGGGAGAGGGAGAAGGAGAGAGAGAGAGAGAGAGAGAGAGAGAGAGAGAGAGAGAGAGAGAGAGAGTGAGAGAGAGAGAGAGAGAGAGAGAGAGAGAGAGCTAGCTCATGACAACTCCATCTTACTGGATACAAGAATAATGCCTTGGATTTTGAAGGTACTTTAAAATCCATTAACACATTTGCAGTGAAAAAAAACATTAGAGAGGGAGGGGAGGTAGATAGATAGATAGATAGATAGATAGATAGATAGATAGATAGATAGATAGATGAGAGATTGAGAGCTACACAAAGAGATAGATAGAAAGATAGAGATAGACTGAGTCTGTCAGACCATCAAACACTTATTATCCATGTATTATGTGCCAGGCATTGTGCTAAGAGATACAAAGAAAGCCAAAAACACAAAAACAATCCCTGTTCTCAAGGATTCTACATAGTGGAAGTGGAGGTGGGGGAGCCTCATGTAAATAAATAAGGACTTACCCGATAGATGCAGAATAGAAAGAAGGGAAGACTCAAGTGAGGAGGGCGAGGGGAACAGGACATGGAGGGGTAAAGACTGGGAAGGTTTCCCAAAGAAAGCGGCATTTGAACTGAGTCTTGAAAGAAGCCAGGGATGCCAAGGGGTAGACATGAAGAAAGACAGCATTCCAGGCATGGGGAGCCTCCTGTGCAAAGGCATGAAGGTAGAGAGGAGTGTATGAGGAAAAGCACATGGGTCAGTATCACTAGAGTGTCTGGAAGAAAATGAAGCATGAGAAGACAAGGCTAGGGACAGATCCAAAGAGAGGAATTTCTATTTGATTCTGGTGGTAGGCCTCGGATTTATCGAACAGTGATGCTATAGTCAAAGCTACATTTTCAATAGTCAGTTTGGTAGCTGGGCAGAAGATGGATTGGAATAAGAAGAGACAGGAAGATGAATTAGAATATTATTGCAATTGTCCAGAGGTGATGAGGGAGGACCTCAGCCAGAGTGGTGGCTTAGGCACAAAGGGAAAGGGATGCGTATGAGGTATGGCCCTGAAGGTAGAAATGACAAGATTTGGCAACTTGACTGTGTGGTTTCATATGCACACTTTACCATATGTTACACTTAAGAGGCAGTATGGAGTAGTGGATAGTACACTGAATTCATACTCAGGAAGATCTGGGGCCCCAGATTACTTTGTATATGTGTTACATTTACTTTACTATTTACCTCTCCCCAGCACAATGTAGGCTTCTTGAGGGTAGAGACTACTTCATTATTTTTTATCATCCTATGCTCTGTTTGTAGTCCAGTGCCAGGCATAGAATTTTTATTGTTATTCAGTCATTTCAGCCATGTCCCACTCTTCCTGACCCCACTTGGGATTTTCTTGGCAAAGATACTGGAGTGGTTTTGCCATTTCCTTCTCCAGCTCATTCTACAGTCGGGGAAACTGAGGCAAACAGGTTTAAATGACTTGCCCAGGGTCAAACAGCTAGTAAGGTCTGAGGCTAAATATGAATTCAGTTATTCCTGACTCCAGACCTGGCGCTATCCACTGCCCCACCTAGCTGCCTCATCTAGCACAGAATAGATGCATAAGAAATGCTTGCTGAAAAAGGTCCATACTTATGATTTCAACCTCTAAAATTACTTCTTTCTTAAGACAATATCTCTGCTATTCCTGGTTCTTTATTGAATAAGAGGAGGAGGACTAGTCAATGTTCCCCCCATTCCTAGCTTCTCAGGATCCCCTATTTCACCCTCATGAGAAATATTTCTCCCTCTCGTGTCACTTTCTGCCAGAAGCAGGTACAACATCTGGCAGGCAGAGTTTGTAGAAGGGATCCCTCAGGCAAACAAACACCACAGAAAATGGAGATGACATCTCTGATGACTTCTGGGCACAAGAGAAAGCGATCCTCGAGTCTAATAGTCTGAAACACTATATTATTTACTTAGACAATTTATTTTTCAGAAGGGCAGAACACTCAGATGCTGGAACTAAAAGAGGCAAGCTCTGCATTGGGACTTCAATTTAATTCTACAAACATTTATGAAGTGCCCACTGTATATAAAATGGGTTGCTAAATGCTGAAGACATAAAGATAGGTATGACTTAGGCCCTGCTCACAAGGCTCTGACTATCAAATAACTAGTTGGCACAGTAGATAGAGTGCTGGGCTTCAGAGTCACAAAGACATGAATCCAAATCCAGTCTCAGTTGCCAACTAGCTCTATGAACCCAGGCAGGCCACTTAACCTCTGCTGCCTTCAGTTTCCCCATCTGTATAAAAAGGAGTAATGATAGTACCCATCTCCCAAGGTTGTTGTGAGGGAAAAAAATGAGATAATATTTGTAAAGGGCTTTGCAAATCTGAAAGTACCATGTAAACGCTATTATTATTAAGTGGAAGAGCATAAAATACACAAAAACTATAATAATAACTCAAATTTTACATAGCACCTTAAAGACTGCAGAGTGCTTTACATAGAAAGAGCACGGGCCCTGTACTCAAAGGATCTGGCTTCAAATCCCATTACTGTCAATTACTACTTATATGACCTTCTGCAAATTGCTTAATATTTCTGGGCCTCACTTCATTCATACGGTGAACTGGTTGGAATACTGTGTATGGCCTTGAGGTCCTTTCCAGCTGTGGCAAGTTAAATGACACTGAGGCAAATTGAAGCAGGATTTTCTCTACAGCAAGATTACAGTTTATTAACAGTGATAGATATAGATGTTAATAAAGTAGTTCAGGGGGGGCGGAGCCAAGATGGCGGCTGGTAAGCAGGCAATAATGTGAGCTCCGTACCCGAGTCCCTCCAAAAACCTATAAAAATGGCTCTGAACCAATTCTAGAACAGCAGAACCCACAGAACAGCAGAGGGAAGCAGGGCTCCAGCCCAGGACAGCCTGGATGGTCTCTGGGTGAGGTCTATCCCACACGAGCTCGGAGCTGGGAGCTGGGAACGGAGTGGAGCAGAGCCCAGCTTGAGCGGCATGGACTATCCAGACCAGAAGCCGGGCGGAGGGGGCCCTAGCGCCCTGAATATGTGAGCTGCGGCAGTTACGAGACTTCTCAACCCACAAACACCAAAGACAGCAGAGAAGGTTAGTGGGAAAAGCTGCGGGAGTGGAAGGAGTTCCCGGTTCGGCTTCCAGCCCCGGGGGGGGGGCAGCGGAGGTGGGGCAGCTACAGCTGTTGTTACTTCCGGCTCCAGGCCCACCTGGTGGGAGGAATTAAGTGGCGGATCAGAGCAGGAGTGCAACAGCCTGCTGAAGATCTAAGCCCAGTCTGGACTGGGGGTTCTTGGGGAAGGAGTAGTGCGGGTCTGACAGAGCTGGCACCTCCCCCCCAAACGTGGAACATAGAACTCGTTAGTCTGCAAGCAGTCATACCCCACTGAAAAACTCAAGGGTCAAGTTAGTTGGTTGGGAATATGGCCAGGCAGCGAAAACGCACCCAGATTCAGTCTCAGACTTTGGATTCTTTCTTTGGTGACAAAGAAGACCAAAACATAGAGCCTAAAGAAGACAACAAAGTCATAGAGCCTACAACCAAAGCCTCCAAGAAAAACATGAACTGGCCCCAGGCCATAGAAGAACTCAAAAAGGATTTGGAAAAGCAAGTTAGAGAAGTAGAGGAAAAATTGGGAAGAGAAATGAGGATGCGAGAAAACCATGAAAAACAAGTCAATGACTTGCTAAAGGAGACCCAAAAAAATACTGAAAAAAATACTGAAGAAAACAACACCTTAAAAAATAGACTAAGTCAAATGGCAAAAGAGCTCCAAAAAGCCAATGAGGAGAAGAATGCCTTGAAAGGCAGAATTAGCCAAATGGAAAAGGAGGTCCAAAAGACCACTGAAGAAAATACTACTTTAAAAATTAGATTGGAGCAAGTGGAAGCTAGTGACTTTATGAGAAATCAGGATATTGTAAAACAGAACCAAAGGAATGAAAAAATGGAAGACAATGTGAAATATCTCCTTGGAAAAACCACTGACCTGGAAAATAGATCCAGGAGAGATAATTTAAAAATTATTGGACTACCTGAAAGCCATGATCAAAAAAAGAGCCTAGATACCATCTTTCAAGAAATTATCAAGGAGAACTGCCCTGATATTCTAGAGCCACAGGGCAAAATAGAAATTAAAAGAATCCATCGATCGCCTCCTCAAAGAGATCCCAAAAAGAAATCTCCTAGGAATATTGTTGCCAAATTCCAGAGCTCCCAGATCAAGGAGAAAATACTGCAAGCAGCCAGAAAGAAACAATTTGAGTATTGTGGAAACCCAATCAGAATAACCCAAGATCTGGCAGCTTCTACGTTAAGAGATCGAAGGGCTTGGAATGCGATATTCCGGAGGTCAATAGAGCTAGGATTATAACCTAGAATCACCTACCCAGCAAAACTGAGTATTATGTTCCAAGGCAAAATATGGATTTTCAATAAAATAGAGGACTTTCAAGCTTTCTCAGTGAAAAGACCAGAACTGAATAGAAAATTTGACTTTCAAACACAAAAATCAAGAGAAGCATGAAAAGGTAATCAAGAAACGGAAATTGCAAGGCACTTACTAAAGTTGAACTGTTTTGTTTACATTCCTACATGGAAAGATGACGTGTATGATTCATGAGACCTCAGTATTAGGGTAGTTGAAGGGAATATGCATATATATATATATATGTATATATATATATGTTTGTGTATATATATAAGTGAATGTGTATGTATGTATCTATGTGTATATGTATGCATGTGTATGTGGGTATATATATATATGTGTGTGCTTTTATATATGTATATATGTGTATGTATATATATGTAAAAGAGAGAGAACAGACACAGGGTGAGTTGAAGATGAAGGGAAGATATCTAAAAGAAATAAAATGAAATTAAGGGATGAGAGAGCAACATACTGAGAGAGGGAGATAGGGAGAGATAGAATGGGGTGGATTATCTCGCATAAAGGTGGCAAGAGGAAGCAGTTCTGTGGGAGGAGGGGAGAGGGCAGGTGAGGGGGGAATGAGTGAACCTTGCTCTCATCAGATTCGGCCTGAGGAGGGAATACCATACATACTCAGTTGGGTATCTTACCCCACAGGAAAGAAGAGGGAGGAAGATAAAAAAAAATAAAAGGGGGGGGATTATGGAGGGTCAGGCAGATGGGGGTGGAGGTAATCAAAACAAACACTTTGGAAAGGGTACAGGGTCAAGGGAGAAAATTCAATAAAGCGGGATGGGTTGGGAAGGAGCAAAATGTAGTTAGCCTTTCACAACATGAGTATTGTGGAAGGGTTATACATAATGATACATGCGTGGCCTAGGTTGAAGTGCTCAACTTCTTAGGGAGGGTGGGTGGGAAGGGAAGAGGGGAGAGAATTTGGAACTCAAAGTTTTAAAAACAGATCTTCAAAAACAAAAAAAAAAGTTTTTTCATGCAACTAAAAAATAAGATACACAGGCAATGGGGTGTAGAAATTTATCTTCCCTTACAAGAAAGGAAGGGAAAAGGGGATGAGAGGGGAGGGAGGTGATAGAGGGGAGGGCTGACTGGGGAACAGGGCAACCAGAATATATGCCATCTTGGAGTGGGGGGAGGGTAGAAATGGGGAGAAAATTTGTAATTCAAACTGTTGTGAAAATCAATGCTGAAAACCAAATATGTTAAATAAATAAATTTTAAAAAAAAATAATAATAAAGTAGTTCAGACTGTTTCCCCTCTCCCTGCCTTAGTTGGGTCAGCAACCATGAAGGGACTAAAAATACCATATTTAATGAGATCCTATTGAGCCCCAAAAGACGGAGAGAGGTATGTATAGTTAAAAAGCCTTTAGATTAGCTGCAGCTGGGGAAGTGGGTTGGCCTTTACCCCTCAGGTGTGACTGATCATGCCCGTCCCTGACAATTAAGGAATGCCAATTGCTTTATGGGCCTCAGCTGCCTCTAATAATCTTGGCTGGAAAATCACAACCACCTCCATCAGGATTCTCTCCGACCCTCACCCCTTAGCCTTCCCCTTGGAGACCAATCACCCCTGACTTTGATAAGGTAAGGGGAGAACTGGTGAGCAGCGAACCATCCCAAGCTGGTTCTTTGTTTACCTGTAGACAAAACGAGGGTCCCACTTTAAACCTGTTAGCTAGCAAATGTCCCCAGGGATAGGAGTGAACACTTTATTCAAGCAGCCTTTCCTTCAGACTGGGAGGAACTGGATTTTGAGCTAGACAAAGAAATGGGGTTTGACCAAATGGGGAACAGGATGGATTATGGAGTTATACTAGTTATTAAATGATTCGGCATAATATTAATTTTCCTCACAGCTCTAGATTTACGGTGCTAGGAGAAACCTGTGAAGCCAGTGCAATAGATTTGATTATCCACATTTTACAGACGAGAAAACAGTGGTTCAGAAAAATTAAGTGATTTATCTAAGGCTCCATAGGTAGTAAGTACCTTGGGAAAGATTTGAACCACCAGATCTTCTCAAGTTCATATATAGTGCTCCACCCACTACTTCATACTGCCTCTCAAGTATAATATATGGTAAGGGGTGATAAGAGGAAAGAAGGCATTCAGATAAAGAATGATAAAAATTTAGAGGCAGGCAGCTAGGTGATGAAGTGGATAGAGCATTGACCTTAGAGTCAGGAGGACCTGAATTCAGATTCCACCTCAGATACTTATTAGATGTGTGAACCCGGGCAAGTTGCAAAACTTGTTAGCCTCAATTTCCTCATCTGTAAAACGAGCTGGAGAAGAAATGAAAAAACCACTCCCAGTGTCTTTGCCAAGAAAACTCCAAATGGGGATCGCAAAGAGTCAGACACGACTGAAAAAACAACTGAACGACAAAAAGAATATATAAAAGGAGAAGGGTAAAATAGGGCTTGCAATGTTTTAGAAAGCTTTGAATGCCAGGTTAAAGAGTTTATGTTTCATTCTAGAGATTATGGGAACAACTATCTATCTTGCTCTATGTCATTTTCCTCTCTCTAGGCCTATTTCCTCATCTATGAATGAGGTGGTTAGGGCCAAATGACATCTAAGGCCCCTTACAACCCTAAATCTAGGATTTTTATGTCCTATGGTATTGTTCTGTATGTTTCTTTATACCGCGGCTCTTCCCAACTCCTTGCCCAGCGATGTGTGGAGGGTTAGAGAGATGGTGTGTCTTTAGACTCAGGCAGAGAAGGTGCTCCATTGACTCCAGTTCTGATTGTCGATGCGTTCATGTTGAGAGCTTCTACAGGCTCTACAGGAGCCTCCAAGTGCAAATTTAACTAGCTACAGTAATGCCCCATGGGAAGTGCACTACCATTAGTACAAGTGGTAATGGTTATTATATTTATATAATCTTGGTCATTTCCATGAAGAGTTTGACTCTGGAAACTATGGAATAAAAACATCATGCCTGCATTATCACCATTGTCATCATCATCATTATTCAACCTTTGTTGAACCCTTGCTATATCCAAGGTGTGCTGCTAGGCTTGAGGGATGCGAAAGGGAAAAAAATCATTGCCCTGGAGAGGCTTGCAATGTAAAGGAAGCAGAGTATGTACATAAAAAGACGACTAACATTACAAGGAAGCGTGTGTTTAGTGCCAAGGGAGTGGTCCCGACAATAAGGATTAAAAGTTTAGAGAAGAGAGTGAGCATCCAGGGCAGGTAGGCCAGTGAAGACTTTATGAAGGGGAGGATGTGGGCCTTCAGAAAGAAGGAAATATGGCATGGGGCAATGGGCCAAGAGGGCATGGCATGAGCAAGTACATGGAAGCAGGAAATACACTTGGTGTTCTGAGAAACAAATCCCTCAGAGCCATTTGGTCCAAGCAGAGATTTGTGAAAAGATGTAGTGGGAGATAAGGTTGGCAAGAGCTGCGGGCAAGAAGATTCAGAATCTGGCTTTCGATCCCAGCTCTGTCACTTACCACCTTGTGAGTTCAGAAAAGTCACAGAAAACTCTCTCTATGCTTTGGTTTCCTCATCTGCACTGTGAGTTAGTCTAGATAATTACTAAAGTCCAAGGGAGCTGTGATGTTTAAATAGTTTGACAGACATAGTTTCTAGGTAATTTAATCATCTTATTAATAAGGCTAGCATGTTTATTAATAATTAATAAGGCTAGCATGTTTATTAATAAAAAAGAGTTCTGTGGCACTTTCGAATGCCAAAGAAGTTTCATGGCAGTGCTCTCACAGTTTATACGCCCTTAGAAGAGCAGGTCTTCCTGAGGATGGCGATGAACTCTAATTGGTTAACAATCAATGAGAAAATTAATATTACAATGAGGAGCTGGGCTATATTCCAATGAGGGTCTTGAGGGTGTGGGACTTGGATCACCGAAGCCTTGGTCAAAGAGACATCAATTTCCATATCACCTGTCTGATAAAAGTGAGAATCCACATTTTCCCAGACCTGTCAAAGTAAACACAATGAGCAGGAATAGTCTTTGAGAAAGATTTCCCATCCTGGTTGATTTCTGGATGAGGTCATAGAAAAGGGGGAAAACTTTGGTTCTGATTCAATAATTAGTTATTAATAAAAGAGAGAAATAATCATTTCTCCCATAGTCATTGGTGGAGCAGTGGATAAAGATCTGGACCTGAAATCAAGAACACCTGTGTTCAAAGCCAGCCTCAGACACTATGTGACCCTGAGTGAGTCACTTAACCACTACTTGTGTCAGTTCCCTCATCTGTAAAATAGGGATGTCTTGAGGATAAAAATGAGATAATATTGGTAAAACGCTTTACAGACCTTTAAGAGCTTTATAAATGCTAGCCATGCCATGTAACCTATGCCAAGTCTAAGGTCTTAAAGTAAGGTAGAGCTGGTGTGGGTAGGGAGAGGGGGAGGGGCTGTAATGCCAAACTTTTAGACTTTATTCTGAGGGCAGTGAGGATCACCTGAAAGTTTATAGCACATACGAGTTTACTTATGCATTGTGATTCAAAGGAAATTGCTGCTGATGAATAGATATAACTGAAAAGGCACATAATCCCTTCCATGCCCTGCATATATGTGATGGCAAAGGGACTTTATTCATTTCTATTAGACCTGGCAACTAATGTTTTGTAATAACCCATATTTCCCACACCACCGCCACCCTTCACTGCCACCCCTACACAAAGCCACACATTCACACACACACATACACACGCACATTTAATAAATTAGTAAGCTAAAGGCGTTTAATTAATAGTTTCTGTCCATGAAGCAAGTTAGTGGCTGAAAGTGAATTGAGTTAGAACTCAGCCACCGATTGATGCCCTTGGTCTGATTGTTTGTAACTAAATACTGTATTCCTTGTGTGGCAATATCTATAGGGAAATCAAGAGATGAGACCAGCCTTTCTAATTTGGTTGTATCCTGGGCATTTAACATATGTCTAGCTATAGTAAGCCCTTTGATTGATTGGTTGGTTGGTTTGTTGGTGGTCTCTATGATTGATGTTGCTAATGTTCATTGATTAGGTACCTAAATCAGCATGATATATATATGTTCTACATGGACCTGTTTTAAAGCCTCCACTTGAAGAGCATCTTAATTACTTGTGACCTAAAAAGACAACAAGAAAGTCATACAAAATCATACCATCCCTTTCAGGGTGTGGATAACTCTTCCTGTTACTTCTGTTGATGCATTCCAGCCAGCCCCTCTTTGATCCCGGCAACAATCCAACTCAGTCAGTTCTAACCTTTATACAGTCATGATCAGATGATTGGGATCCCCTGTTATCTTGAATGATTAGACTGTGGCATTGGTCCTAGATCTTCTGCATGTTCCAACTCAGACCAAGCCACAAGTCACAATGAAAGACATCTGCTGGGGTCATTCAGACAAGTGACTAAGCTCCTCTGGACCTCAGTGCCCTTCTCTACAATATTGGAACTTGGGAGGAGAGTAGAGGTCCTTTAAGGTCCTCTCCAGATCTAAATCTATGTTTGTACAAGTCATAAAAATGAGGTTATAGCTTTCTGTCTCCTGTACACGAAGGAGGAGAAAACTCAGTGCTATGTGTTTGTTTTGAGATAACATTCTAAAATAAATTGTTTGCTTGGTTTATTAGAGAAGATCTATATCTCTTCCATGGGTAAAGAGTAGTTGAGTTCTGCCAGACTCTAGGAAAAAGGGGATGCCATGATGGGTCATTGGTTTAAAATGAAGCAGATTATATCAATCTCATCCCAATTTCAATCCCTCAGTCTCTGAGTCCACTATTTACTTGAAGAGCAATTCCCCCAGAGGTTTTATGGTGGCTGAGAAGTGACTCTCTATTCAGGCCCAGCTAAGCATCTGTCTTATGGCCATAAGACCAAAGAAAACAATCCAAAGTAATTATGTTATTATTTATGTCTGCCATCAAATAGATTTCAACTAAGATGGAGGTTTGGTAGCTTGGTCAGAAACCCCCCAGACACTCCATGCTCCTGCCATTTTGCTCCTGAAATCTCACTGTAGACAGTAGGAAAGCAGGTTGCCAACAGCTTGTATAATCATGAGATGAAAAGATAAAGGTTAAGCTTCACTGCCATCCCTGTATTAAATTTCCCAATTACACAGTATATCCTTTGGTTAACCAATGTACTGCTTTCCTGTCTCATTCATTTTAAAAGCAATTATCTCTGTTCCTGTTCATACCCTTGTAAATATATATGTGTGTGTGGGTGTGTGTGTGGGTGTGTGTATGTATGTGTGTGTATGTATATGTATATGTATATATACATACATATATACCTATATTTTACAATATTATAGCATAATAACATAATAAATATATTAATACAATCATATTCTACAGGGGCCAGTATCAGATAAACTTCACTAAGGCATCTTAACTAAGTTTGCTCATGCTGTCTGGAGCTCTCTCAACCCCAAGGAGCCATTTTGATTATAAAATGGTTGAGGTGGGGAGGGGGGTGGTCCAGAAAGAGCTGAGATAAAGAGGTTTTCTCTGTTTTGGAAAAGACCCTCATCATATAATCAGAGATCCATAGGATTTAGAGTTGGAAGGGGTCTTAGAAATCTAGTCCAACTCCAACAGAGAGACAAACAAATAGACTTAGAGTGTTTAAGAGACGTCTCCCAGATCACACAGGTAGTAAGGGGAAGAACCAGAATTTGAACCCAAGTTCTACTTGATATGGTAGAATCAGAGAACCAGGGTGGTTCAGTCAGGAGATGCCTACAATGCAAATTGGTTTAAGTTCCCTAATCTACCTACTGTGTATACATGACCTCAGGGAACTTGGGTATTTTTCTCAGAGCCCATTGAGTAACCTCTACTTCTTCCATGCTTGTGGAGCAAGAGTTGGGAGAAAGATCACAGGCAGATGGGAGAAAGGAGCTTAGTGACCAAGTATGATAGGAGTTTGGCCAGCCACCTAGCATGGATTGTCCAACATTGCCTGTAAAGGGGCCATGCTTGGACAGGATCCAAGCATTTAGGTGGTGGGCGTACACCATGGATGATCTCCTAAGACTGGTTAGAACAGCCATGTGTAAACCTAGTACAACTCTACCCTTCATAATGCTAACCTAGACCTGAGTCAGTTTCTATAGGCAGCCAGGTGGCGCAATGTATAGAGAATTGGATCTAGAAACAAGAAGTCCTGAGTTCAAATACAGCCTCACACACTTATTAGCTATGTGACTTTGAGCAAGTGACTTCACCTTTATCTGCCTCAGTTTTTTATTCTGTAAAATAAGGATAATAATAACACCTGCCTCCCAAGGTTGATGTAAGAATCAAATGAGATACTATTTGTAAAGCACTTTATAAACCTTAAAGAGATGTATAAATGCTAGTGATGATGATGATGGTGATGATGATGATATGATTACAATGGAGAAGGTGGGAAGGCTCTACTAGAGGACCAACAGACTGTCTAGCTGTTGTTATCTACCAAAGAATCAGCACGTTTAGGACTTGTCAACTAGGCACATTCTAAATTGTTTTCATAGAGATTAACATCCTAAATGGCCTGAGGAAGGTAAATTGCTTTGTACAGTTAAGGAACTGATTTTTGTTTGCCTAAAGTGTTACTTTTGCATGAACTGAGATACTGTCTGGCCTAGTAAATACAGAGTTGGGGAAAAGAATTCAGAAATCCAGAAAACCTGGGATCCATTACCACTTCTGATACATACTGGTTGTGCAGGATTTATGTGTCATGTCTATTTGTAGAGATATTTGGAAAGGTATTTTTTCCTATGATACTAGAGATACTTTTTACCCTTCCTAATATCATTGCTACCCTCATTTTCAGAATCAGACTCACTATTTTGAGTAAATTCTCATTATTCCAGGTAAATAAGTGGGGCAAGACATCCAAGGGACAAGGTTTCCAGACCAGATATTGGAATGCAAAGAAGTAGAATGATCTCCTAGCCCACAAAGGAGACCTAAATTAGCTTTCTCTTTCTATTTCAATGCAGAAGATCTAGGACCAATGCCACAATCTAATCATTCAAGATAACAGGGGATCCCAATCATCTGATCATGACTGTATAAAGGTTAGAACTGACTGGTTGTGCCATAGGTTCCTGCTACCAAAACTCTTCTCTGTAACTTGCAGGTATTTTCTGAACAGTTCAAGGGTATGATTTAAAGCCCCTTACACCCCCTTTTGACCTCTTTCAAAAGTTGTCCTCCTCCCTCTAAAATTATTAACATCCTTCAACTTCACTCTATCAGCAATGCACTCCCAAATCCAACCCACAGGGAAAAAATTGGGCATCTAGGAATTATTTGGATAGGCTGTACTTTAATAATCTTAATCCCCATCATATGCACTATCTTTGGAAATCAGCAGAGAGGCTAGTTTAAGAACAGACAACTATTAATAATAATATCGTATCATTTGAGAATTGGAAGGGATCTCAGTGACCATCTAAATCAACTCATATAAAAGGTATCTCCACCAAAGCATACTGCCTTTTGCTTGAAGACCTTCAAAGAGGGTATACCAACCTTCTCTGGTGGCAAGCCATTCCATTGCTTGACACCTCTAATTGTTAGAAAGTATTTCTTGATAGCATGCCTAAATTGACCTCTTTGCAACTTCTACCCATTTCTCCTGGTTCATACTACAGGGGCTAAACAAAACCAATCTAATTGCTTCTCTACATAATATTCTTCCATATATTCGAAGACAGCTATCATGTTCCCTCTGAGTTTTCTCTTCACTCTAAACATCCCAATTTCCTTCCACTGATCCTGTTATTATCTGGACTAAAGACCCTTTGAAATCCTGATTGCCCTCCTCAACACTATTTGGCCTCCCAATGTCATTCTCAAATGGTGTTGACCCAAAAGGAAAACAATACTTCACACAAAAACTGAAAAGGGCATAGTCCAGTGGAATGATCACTTCTCTTTTCCTGAGGACTTGCTATGCCTCTCACAATGCATCCCAAGATCATATTAGTTTTTGTGGCTGCTGTGCCACCCTCCTAACTCCTATTGAGTTTGTAGTCCACAAAAAGCCCTCAATCTTCTTTCAGAAGAAATACTGACTATCTATGACTCCCTTATCTTGTACTTGGAAAGTTAATTTTGTTTTTTACCCAAGTGTAAGACTTTATGTTGATCTCTATTGAATTTCAACTTATTAAATTTGATCCAATGTACCTGTTAACATCCTTTTGGATCTTTATTCTATCAACCAGATCATTAGCTATCTGTCAACTGCAAATTTTATGAGCATATCTGCTGTACTTTGGGCCAACAAACTATGATGTTTACAAAGGTTCAAGAGATAGTTTCTGGGTAAATTCAATCATTTTATTAATAAGACCAGCAGATCATTAATAAAAGAATGGTCATTTGGCCATCCTCTTAGACCAAAGACAATCATGGCAGCAGACTCACAGCTTATGTACCCTTCAAAAACAGTAGGTGGTCCATCAAATAGCAATCAAATCTAATTGGTTAATATGATGGGGGGGTCATATTAAAATAAAGGGCTGAGTATCTCTTTGATGGGGAAAGTATCTCTATACCAGACCACCCATAGCTTTAAGCTATCAATTCAAAGAATGTATACCCCACTTAAGCCTGAGCAGAAGACAATGGGCTTGCCCACCTTAAATTCCTTGTAAGGTTGGGTGGGGTCTGACCAAGATTGGGGAGAGTTAATGCAATCTTATTATTATTATTATTATTATCATATATTGTTATTATTATCAGTAATGTCCTACAATAAAACTGAACTTAAAGTCAGGACTTTGGAACAAGAGGGAGAGAGCTCTGAATCTACCCAAAATATAGGTTATTAATAATCATTTCTCATACAACTGATAAAAATGTTAAGTGGCAAAGGGCCAAGCACACACCTTTGGGATACTCCACTGGAATATTGACATTGGACCATTAACAGCTAATCTTTGAGTCCAACCGTTCCAATCACTCCTAAATCCATCTGATTCTGTATTATTGTCTAATTTACTTCTCTCCATCTTCTCCACAGTAATAGTATGGGACACTTTACCAAAAGCTTTCCTATAGTCTAGGTAAATTATATCCACATTATTCCTTTTAAATGCAACTTTAACAAACCTGTCAAAAGAGAAGCTCACTGACTGGAGATTCTCTTCTCTTCCCACTCTTTTTTTAAAAATCATGATCACATTTGCTATTCCCTAATCTTGTGGTACATTTTCCATGATCATTCCATTCCATCCCAAATATCATTGGCAATAGTTCAGCCATCACAGCTGACGGTACGTTCAGGTCCAAGGATGGGGTTCATCT
This sequence comes from Trichosurus vulpecula, assembly GCF_011100635.1. Classification (NCBI taxonomy): domain Eukaryota; kingdom Metazoa; phylum Chordata; class Mammalia; order Diprotodontia; family Phalangeridae; genus Trichosurus; species Trichosurus vulpecula. The sequence goes on along the minus strand of NC_050573.1, from coordinate 399,505,717 downwards.
TGGCCAGAAATTTATCAAGAAACTCTCTTTGTCATTTTGTTATGTCACATCCAGCGGGAAAATAACTCTCCTTAGGAGAGAAATGAGAAGCAAACTAAGAGTTAAGCAGCTTTATCTTCTATCTTTGGCAAATTATTAAAATCTCACCTGCCCCTCCCCCAAAAAAGATTTTATGCCAACTTTGATACTCCTTTCTTCTCTCAATAGAGCTTTGAGAAACACCCTTTTTGTTGGCCCTTAATTCCCTTTGACAGCCTCAGCTGATCCCCCCAATTGCTGGTTCCATGCCTTCCTAATCGCCTTAGCTAGAAAGCACTTTTTATTTGTTTGTATTTATTCCACTTAGACTGATTCTGTAAGTCTTCATATATGGACTTACTGTCTCCTCCATCGCAATGAGAGCTCCTTGGGAATAGTCATAGTTTCCTTCTTTGTACCTGAATTCCCAGTACTTACCACAGTCCCTGGCACATAAGACGTATTTGCTAAACATTTGCTGATTGACTGGTGTAAAGAAGGAATGTGTTATCTGGACCACAGTGGCTTTCCCCACATTGGAGGTTTTCAAGGAGATGCTCGATGACCACGTATGTATTCCTTTTGGGTAGGGATTAGACTAGAAGGACGCTGAGGCCCATTTCAACTCTAACATTCCTAAAGATTAAAATAAGAGCTACTATTTATATGAAGGCAGCTGGGTGGCTCAGTGGATAGAGCACTGGGTCTGGAATCAGGAAGACCTGAGTTCAAATCTGGCCTCACACCTTCCCTAGCTATGTGATCATGGCCAAGTCACTTAACCTCTGTTTGCCTTAATCCAGCAGTGAGGGAAACGTCAAACCACTCCAGTGTCTTCACCAGGAAAACCCCATGGACGGTATGGTCCATGGGGTCACAAAGAGTCAGACATGACTACTCCACTCAACAATGACATTGATACAACACTTTAACCTTTGCCGAGCATTGTATAAATTTTCTCATTTGATCCTCACAACTCTTTACCACCCCCATTTTATAGATGAGGAAATTTATGCTGGCAGAGGTTAAATGACTTGCCCAAGGTCACACAGCTTATAAGTGTGTAAGGCCAGATTTGGACTCAGGTCTTCCTGACATCCTGCACACTATCTACTGTATAACCTGGCTACTAAGAAAGAATTAAAGACCTCAGCAGAGTTGGAAGGCCCCATCAAGTAAGCTGAATAAATCCCCAGAGCAGGAAAGACTTTCCAGGGTCAAATAAGAACTCCACTCCTTTTTGTTGGGACTTTTCATCTCTCCCACCACCCCCATCTTCTCAACTTGGAAAATCAGTGAAAGTTGCTGCCCAAGTTGTGGGACAAATCCCAGCTCCCTCATTCAGGTTCTCCAGCCCTGGTCTTTAAAATGCAGGCCTGTTCTTCCCTATGGAGGGGGCTAGAAGCAAGGCAACTGACCAGAAAAAAAAAGGCATTGTCTGATTTGTCATCCCAATTATGTGGAGAAATATTTTTAAAGTTTCTTTTTAACCTAATTGCTCCAAGTAGCCTAATAACTCTAACAGCAATCCACAGACCAGTTCTCATTAGTGTCTTAAAAATATCATCAAGATGCTTTGGATTTAAATTATAAGCATCTCATAAAATGAGTCAAAGTGACCTTCCTCTACCCACATTCTTCAGTTATACTAATGACAATGACCAATTTATGAGAGGCGATATTTATGTTAAGAAAAGAAGTCTCTTTTCCTTTCACTTCATACATAGAGTCTTCAGCCATGGGAGTGCAAAACTTGAAATGGAGTTAATTAATTGCCTAATTGCATTCTCTAAAGTTGGGGTGCACTACGACAAAATGAAAGTGGTTTTTTAAATAGTTCACTCTTTTATAACTATCTATGGAAGTTGGTTTAGATTAATTGAAAGGGGCTAACTCATTTCCCTGATCTGACCAAATCATTTATTTAGTAATTGATTTTCCAGGAAAGCATTCATTTCCTACATGGAAATGTAAAGCAGGTACCTCTTGTCAATTTCTAAACTAAAAACCTGAGAAGGAAAACAAGAAGATACAGAAGTAGTTGCTGCCAGAATATAACTTGAATCTGTTCACTGAACCAACCTTGATAGTATCAGTTAATCAGGACAAGTGGAAAAACCAGTTTCCTTCTCCAGATGGTCTACAAATAGCTCAGAATTGCATTCTCCACCCCCCAAGAAAAAGAAAAACCCAACTCCAAACTATCTGCAACTCAAAAATATAAGGTCTTTATGAAATAGTTTTGGGTAAATATTCAATAAGTAAGAAAATTCCAGCTATATTTGGTGGTAGGTACCAGCTTAAAAAATCTAGGACTCTGAATAGCATAGCCAAACTATGCATAAACCCAAACACATTTCACAGAACGTTGCTTTGGTAATGTATGGTCCTGAGCACTCCCTGCTCTGATGTTTCGGCTCCCACAGAGCTCTCTAAGCTAACAATCGGCTTAGTAGTCAGAGTGGTGGTTAGAAGGGTACGTGGCAGTAATACAGCAGAACAGAACAGGGCAGAATCAGCTGCCAAGGACAGAAAAAGAAATGAGAGGAAATGGAGATCCTAGAGGTGTGGGAAAGAAAACTAGCAGGGTACAATGTGTATGGATTTACACATTCATGCTTTCAAGAAACGGATTATCATGCCATCTTCATACTTACATACTAGGATAGGTTCTATCAAATCATAGCAGGATAGGGCTCAGTTTCTCCTCCTTCAAGGGTACCAGAATATGGGTTTTTAGCAGGGCACAGCATCACTGAAAGGGAAGACAAGTAAGTGGCCCCTCCAGACAATAGCAAGCCCACTTTGAGCTACCCAGCAGAGGCAAGGAATGTTCAACCCACAGGAGCTATGTGAGTGAAATGGATGATCAGACAAGCTGACTGCTTGTTGGCTGCCCTTGTAAAGCTGTGGTGGAGAGGAAGGGGTGAGACAAAAATGGAAACAGGAAGTCTAAATGTGGATTCACTTGAAATTTTGTTGTATGTGGGATCTCCCTATTCCTGATGGCCAAAGATACCCCAAAGAAGGCAGTACATACCTGGCAGAGGCTATGTCAACGTGATCTAAAATGAATGCTAGCAATTAGTTGCTTATTTATTTAGTCAGACACACTGGATAATTATTTGCACCATAAATTGATGTAGGCATAGACTCTAAGGCTTAGGCCTTAGAAAATGAGTTCTTTTGGTTTCACCCAGTGCCAAGAACTGTTCTTGAGCATCCCTGAAAGAAACAGCATCATGCAGTTAAATAATTTAGCAACGTATAGAAAAATTCATTCCAAAATACAGACTTGAATAGGGATAGCCCTAGGAAAAATTAGAAAAAGTTAATTTTCAAAGTCCCTGACTCTCCTTGTTTAACGTGTCCCTGAGGAGAGGAGGTAGCCTAGTGAGATAGAAAGAATGTGGGGAGAGTCAAAGGACCTAAGTTCAAATCATAGTTCTGTCAATTACCACTTGTATGACTCTAGGGCCCAGAGGTTCCCAAACTTATTTGGCCTACCTCCCCCTTTTCAAAAAAAAACTACTCAGCACTCCCCAGAAATCTACTTTCTTTAACCCTTTAATGGTTGTTGTTGTTTTTAGAAAGATGTGTCATTTCAAAATTTTTTTAAATAATGCATTTTAAATTTAATAATTTATTGTAAATTTGTGGGTCTTTTCCTGCATTGAAATTTTGATGATACAATATTGCATCATGTACCCAACAGTATTGTATTTTAAACACATATTCCTACAAATGCATGCTAGGCTTCTCCATAATGCACAACATGCTTGCTTGTCAACATTTATTTATTAAGATCTGTTGGTGAACTTGGTCACTAATGGGTTAAAATTTGCATTTTCTGTGTTTATTTGGAAAATAATATAATCACTACAATTTTAACTCTGTTACATGACAGACGAAACATGTACAAACGGTTTTTCAAAATTTTCTTCTCTTCTTTCTTTATGTTTCCACTGCCCCTTTATTTTTATTCAATGACCCCCAGCTGTACCCTAGACTACTACCACTCCCTGTAATGGTAATTAAGGTGGGACTGGTTTTTTTTTGGTTTTTTTTTGTTTTGTTTTGTTTTTACTGTTTTCTCTTTTAGAATGCTAAACTAATCAAGTACTTTTGATTAAGTCTTGCTAGGTGCTAAGCCCCAGGCCCACATCCTTTTGCTGACTAGGCATGAAGCATTCAAGCCCTAAGAAGGGTATATAAACTCAGAGGTTAGCATTCTGTTTGGGGCTCTCACTCACTGAAGAGTGTTGTGTGAGTCGGACCCCCTCCCCCCCTGCCGCTTGAAAACCCAGACGTTGGTGCTTCCCTGGTAACTATGTTCTGAGATGTTGTACAGAAAGCTAGAAGCCTGTCTACTAGTTTGTGTTATTTGATCTGTTAATATTTTCTGTTTGTTATTTTTGTTTGTATTTGCTCTGAAGTTCAGGGTGCTGGATTTTCCCCCTGAACTAAGTGAATTATATATGTATGTTTGATTAAAGTGAGATTGTAAACCCCTTAAAGTTGCTTTCCTTAGAAAAGCAGATCAAAGAATTTGTGCTGGCAGCCCTTCTGTGTGCTTTTGTTGTTGGTCTTACACAGCCACAGTAGCTACTAGCAACATTTTGTTACACCCCCCCTGAATCATTCCAGCCCTCTGCAGGAGGCAGAGTGGGCATAAGTGGGCATTATAAGTGGGTGCACTTTGGGAACCTACGAGCAAACTGCTTAACCTCTCTGGGACCCAGGTTCTTCAAATGTAAAATGAAGAAGTTGGACAAGAGGACCATGAAAGTCTCTTCCAGTGCTAAATCCATGATAGTATTGGCAACCAAAAATGGGCTCCTTAGCACTTAGTCAACAAGTGCCCTTGACTAGTTTGGCTTTTTCCCCTGAACTGAATGCTGTTTGTATGTTGGACTGGAGTAAGCTTGTCGGCCCCTTCACCTTGCTTCCCTTGCTTCAGCTGATGGAAAGAACCTGTGCTTTCCCAGTCAACCCCTTCACCTTGCTTAAGCAGATTGAAAGAACCTGTGCTTTCCCCGGCGTACCTTACACCCCCGCAGAAGCTGGATGGTTAAAAGCAGCTCCCGTTGGAGCCAGAGGCTGCTACAGCCACAGCCACAGCTGAAGCAGGAGCTGCCAGTAGCAGAGCTGACCTATGGGAGGAAGCTGAACAAAGACTTCAGGCCGGTGGGTAATCTTTTTACCATAGAGGGGGAAGCATGATTTTGCTTTATGCAATCATGCTTCTCTGTAGCCTCCTGGTTACTCTTTCAAGGAGTACTTATTGGGCCTGGAAGCTTTTGATCAATATATCAAAATGGGGTTGCTGGTTCATGGGTTGGTTACTGTGGAGCCTAAATATATGTTTTGATTCTTCTGCCTTCTACTTTGAGAGTTTCTTATATCCGGCGGTTCTGAACCTTTCAGACATGTTTATGATCCTCTTTGAGATTATAAACTCTGCCCTCCTAATACACCTCATGATACTAAATTACCCTTAAACTGGAACAAGTTACTAACAGTCATTCATGGGGTGCTCCAGAATCTTTCTTTTGCTTAACTTCATCTCCTCCCCTCAAGCACCTATCAGCATAACAATCACTCAAGAAACTTAAGCGACTAGCTAGCTGAGGTGATAAACCAATTCCTACTGGACTATTGTAAGGTTCTAATCATGTACTATATGACCCCACTACAGGGAGGCATAAACTAGTAGTAGCAATGGAGGTATATGTGTTTTTCAGGTTTTTGTTTTGGTTTATTTATTATCATATTATGCTAATTATGTCATACATTCGATAGTGATGTTATTATTTGGCAAACTAAAATAGGAAGTTAAAATGTATGGTTTTTTTATGCAACATGTAGAACATAAATTTAAAGAATGAAATTCCCTAAAGTCTATTGTCAACACTAAATACCCACAAGGAGCTGATGATTCCATCAACACATTGAGCTGGATTTTAAGGGAAAAAAAATTTATCTAAAATAATTAAGATAAACCACTGCAGGGGTGGGGAACCTGAGGCTTCAAGGCCACATGTGGCCCTCTAGGTCCTCAGGTGTGGCCCTTTGACCCAGTCCTGTCAAGCCCTACCCCTGCTCTAGAGATTAAAACTTGGTTAGCCTTTAAAATATCAATTAATCATACTCTTCCATACATCCAAACATATCTGTTGAGAAGTCATTCATTCTAATTCATTTATCCAGCAAAAATGTGCTAAACATCTATACAGTCTGAGACACATTGCTTTATGCATTCAGGTCAGGTTCCACCTACATGAGGCCTTCTCTGGTTTATGTCCCCACTCTGCCCATCCCCCCATGCCAGAAGGATCCTATTCTTGTTATATCCCTGTGTTTGACCTTTGTATTGGACTTAATCCTTTTCTTTAATTTTTACATTTTCTTTCTAAACATAAATTTAATCATAATCAAATCCAAATATTTCCATATACAAAGAATAAAATAGCATTGGAAAAAAATTGGACTATTACATACAGTTTGCTTTTTTAAGAAGTATCCCTCTCCATATATTAAATGTAACAAGGAAGTAACAGAATTGCTCTCTTTGTGTCTCCCTCACTTCTTTTTTATTTTCATTTTGCATTAAAGAATGTTTTTTGATGTTCTCTTTCATGGGGAAGGGTTTATGTCCCCATTGTTCAGTTGTTTTTGACCCACATGCAGGTTTTTGAAGAGACGACTAGGTGATCTGGTGCTCCCATCTTTGAGAACTTGCCACATTTTGTTGTGATCCAAGGCTTTATTGCAACAAATGAAGCAGAAGTAGATTTTTTTTTTCTTTCTGGAATTCCCTTGCTTTCTCCATAATCCAGTGAATCTTGGCAATTTGCTCCTCTGCCTTTTCAAAACCCAGCCTGCTCTTCTGGTAATTCTCTGTTCACATATTGCTACAGATGCCTACCTTGCAGAATCTAAAGCATGATCTTGCTGGTGTGCGAAAGGGTTGCAGTTGTTCGGTAATTTGAACATTCTTTGGCCTTACCTTTCTTAAGGAATGGAATGTAAACTGATCTTTCCCAATCCTGTGGCCACTGTGAGTTTTCCAAATTTGCTGGCATATGAAGTGCAGCACTTTAACAGCATTATCTTTTAGGATTTTAAATAGCTCAACTGGAATTCTATCATCTCCATTAGCACTACTGTTAGCAATGTCTCCTAAGGCCCACTTAACTTTATTCTCCAGGATGTATGGCTCTAGATCAGTAACAACACCAATGTAGTTAGTGGTTATCAGTGATGTTAAGGTTGTTCCCTCCAGTTCTTCTGTATAATTTTACTACCTCTTCTTAATGTCTTCTACTTCTGTTAAGTCCCTACCATTTTTGTCTTTTGTCATGGCCATTTTTGCATAAAATTTTCCTTTAATATCTCTAATTTTCTAGAAGAGAACTCTTGTCTTTCCCATCATATTATTTTTTTCTATTTCTTTGCATTGCTCATTTAAGAGAATTTTATTACTTCCGTTGTTCCCTGGAATTCTGCATTCAGTTGGGTATATCTTTCCCTTTCTCCTTTCCTTTTCACTCTCCTTTTTCCTCCCTACTTATAAAGATTCATTAGACAGCCATTTTGCTTTCTTGCTCTTCTTTTTCTTGGTGATGTTTTTTGTTGCTGCCTTCTGTACAATATTGCAAACCTCTGACCATAGCTCTTCAAGCATTCTACCTACCAGATCTAATCTCTTAAATTTATCACCTCCACTTCATATTCCTTAGGGATGTAATTTAAGTCATACCTATACAGTCTGATAGTTTTCCCTACCTACTTCAGTTTAAGTCTAAATTTTGCAATAAGAAACCCATGATCTGAGCCACAGTTAGCTCCACGTCTTGTTTTAATGGATGGTATAGAGGTTCTTCACTTTGACTACAAAGTATACGATCAATCTGACTTTTATAGTGACCATCAGGTGATGTTCCTGTGCAGAGTCACTTTTTAGGTTGTTGGAAAAGAGTATTTGCTACAACCGGCAAGTTATCTCGACAAAATTCTATTAGGCCCTGCCCTGCTTCATTTTGTATTCTGAGGCCAAATTTGCCTGTTATTCCAATTATTTTTTGATTTCCTGCTTTGACATTCCAATCTCTTATGATGAATTTGATAATTTTTTTGTGCTATTTCTTGAAGACGCTGTAGGTCTTCATAGCATTGAGCAAAAATTGGCCTCTTTGGCATCAGTGGTTGGAGCATAGACTTACTGTATTACTGTGATGTTCCATGGTTTACTATGGATTCATAAAGATATCATTATGTCATTTTTGAGATTATACCCCATTACTGCTTTCCTCACCCTTTTATTGCCTATGAGGGCTCTTTCATTTCTTCTAAGGGATTCTTGCCCACAGTAGTATGTGTAATGATAATCTGAATTAAATCCACTCATTCCCATCCCCTTAAGATCACTGACCTGCAAAGATGCTGATATTTAAACTTTCCATCTCCTGTTTGATCACATCCAGCTTACCTTGGTTCATAGATCTTATCTTCCAAGTTCCTAGGCAATATTGATCTTTATAGCATCAGACTTTCCTTTCATCACCAGACACAACCACAGCTGAGTTTTCTTTTGGCTTTTGCCCAGCTCCTTCATTTTTAGCTACTTGTAGTTGTCCTCCACTCTTCCCCAGTGGTGTGTTAAATACCTTCCAACATAGGGGCTCATCTTCCAGTGTCATTTCTCTTATCATTTTAATAATCATTAATTAAATTAAATTAATTAATTTAATAATCATTTTAATAATTTAATATCTTGTGGTGAAGATACAAGAGTTGTTTGCCATTTTCTTCTCCAATGGATCAGCTTTTCTCTGAACTCTCCGCTATGACCTGTCTCTCTTGGGTAACCCTAAATGGCACAGCTCATAGTGTCATTGAGGTTCTCAAACCCCTCCAGCATGACAAGGCAATGATCCAGGAGGGGAAAAATTTTAAGTACCATACACTTGGTATTCCCAGGTGATCTCCCATCCAACTATTTACCAGCTCCAACCCTGCTTAACTTCCAGGATCAGTGTTCAGGGTGGTATGACCACAGATATGTTTCTACTCATTAACATACCCCCACCCTGGGATAGAAAGTCTTTTTTGTAACAAATATGTAGAATCCAGCAATATAAATCAGTGGATTAGTCATGCCTGAGAAACATTTTCTAAATTGTCATGGTTATTGTCTTGTTTCATTGTCACATTGTTAAGAGAAAAGGTTTTAACATTAATTTCATTTTTATAACTCCAGTGTGTATATACTAATCTATTAACAAATATTGAGCAGCAGCCACTGTCACTTGGCACTCAAGTGCTCCCTATTCTCTGTGCCTCATCTGAGGCAGTGTCTTCAGGGCTGGAACCAAGCCTGGTTCTGGGCTGGGATGAGCGGTGACTTTGCAGGCTCGGGGCAATGCCCGCAGAACCACAGCCAGCACAATGGTAGAGGTCCGACCGACAATTGCTGCTGCAGGATTTGCAGGCCTTCAGTGGTGTCTGTTATAGAGGCGGGTTTGAACCCAAGAGGACAAAGTGAGAAGCAGCACTAATATTAGGAGTAAATCCTACAGCCAAGGAAGGGAAAATTAGGGACACTCATCAACGAATTATGCTTTTAAACTATGCAGACAAGGGGGAACCTCCTTATATAGCAGCCAAAATCAATTAAGCTAAAGATTAGAAAGTCAAGCTAACAAGTAAAATTAATACACAGATCATTTTAAATTTATATATACATCAATTATTTTGTATGTAGGAGTCCTGATGTTTTATAACAACTTCATGAAAGCATAATATTTCTTTAACAAAAAAAAAAAACAAATATTGACTCAACTTTTGTTGACCACAGTGATAAATAAGATAAATTGTGGACTAGGATTCCACCACTACATCAACTACATGGGATATAGTACTAAAAATTAATGCACCTGCTTTTTTTAAACAAACATATCAGAACTTATACATTCCAATCAACATTGACCCCTCCCAAACAGTCCCATTGGAAGGCTGTGCACTTATTCCAGCTAACTTGTGATAGATCAGAGCACTCACTTCTGGAACTCCACTTTGGAAGTTGCTTTCAAGGCCATTTTATGAGTCACATAAGAAAACTAGTCTTATTACTTTGGTTTCCAACTATATTATGGTTCAAGGCTGCCAACAATGGCATAGAATTAAAGCACTATCAGCAGCTCAGATCCCCATTTTGGCCTGTGTCAATGTTGTCAGTACTTTTGTAAGCTCCTTTGCAGATTGAGATGTGGTAGAAAGCTGAATGTTATAGGAGAATGTCACAAAAAATGTCACTCTAGGTTTCCAACAAAGCACTTCTTCATTGGGAGGGTTATAGAAGAGGCTAGCAGTAGCGTGTGCCAGGGGTTTCTTCACTCTCACCAGAAACTGATCTGGAGAGCTGAGTATATTAAAATGCTAGGATCCCAAATTGGATGAGTGGACAGGAAAGCTCCCCAAAGATGACTGAGCCAAAAAGTGAACCACATCTCTCCCTACCACATGCCCCACTTTCAGTGCCTCAGTGCCAGTAGCTGAACTAGTACTGGCTGGATAATTTGCTTTTTGCAGGAGGGAGAGTCAGGAGGAGAAATTCCTGTTCCTCCTAAAACAAAGCCAAGGTAAATGGCACAGATTGGTTATAGTAAGAACCAGTAGCAAAAGTCAGTGATGGTGAATGAGAGCCTGCTCCCAGAAGAAACGCTCCTATTTACTGCCTGAACCAGAGACACAAGCCTAGGTAAACCAAGTAACTGTCTGGGTCCAGATAGTAAAATGGAAAGACAAAAATAAATGATGGAAATGATTTCAAATTAGGAGAGAGAGAGAGAGAGAGAGAGAGAGAGAGAGAGAGAAGGAAAGAGGAAGGAAAGAAGGAAGGAAAAAGGAAGGAAGGAAGGAGGAAAGAAAGACATGCACAAAGACGAATGTGTGCTGGGTACCAAAAACAGATATGAAGATGCTTTCAGTGGGGCTGACATTGCATTAGTGGGAGAAAATGGATACACAAATCACTATAACATACCATAAACCATTTGTACATAGGAGATGTAAAATGATGTCTTTCTGCCATAACATTAGCTGCAAACAGTCTGAGCTGTTGTGGGGGAGGGGCAATGGAGAAAAGACAACCATGGAACATCTCATCAAACCCTTTCATCTTGTAGATGATAAAGTGAGATGCATAAAAATTAAGGGATTTGTCCAAGGTTGCCCAGCTTGTGAATGCCCAGTCCTGGGACTTGAGCTCAGGCCTGTGACTCCCAGTCCAGGTCTCTTCCTACCCTACCACATAGTCATGAACATGCCTGTACGGAGCCATAAGTGGTGCTATTCATGCTAACTGACTGCACCCAATATGGAAGCTGTGTTTTGGGCTTATATGTTGATTCTCTGTCTTGAGGTTTGGAGTCACTTTGACCCCACTAAGAATCAGATTTAACTCCATCAGATCATTTCTGACTCAGAAAGGTCTCCGTGATTTGGTTGAGTGCCAGCAATGTTTGCTGGTTTAGTGACAGCCAGGGGCAGTATGTAAAGATTCACGTGGGTAATATGTGAATCAAGTCCTACCTCCAGTCAGAGGCTCAATAGAACCCATGTTTCCTCCTGCCTTCCAGTGCAGTGTCTTTTTCTACCTTCATCTTTATGAGAACTTCTCTTACCAAATGTTCAAAGACTTTTCTGGGCCTGGATGAAAACTCCTCTGTGAATGGAGTAGGACATAGCAGCTCAATATGAAAGATGTACTAGGACCACTATAGTAGAATTAGCTGTCTTCAGAGGTAGCAAGTTGCCTGTCACTGGAGATCTTCAGAAGCTATATGGCCACTTGTCAGCAATGTAGCCAGGTAGCACAAAGGATAGAGCACCAGACCTGAAGTCAGGAAGATACGAGTTCAAATTCAGCTTAAGACACTTATTAGCTGGATGACCCTGGACAAGCCATACAACCTCTGTCTGCCTCAGCTTTCTCATCTGTAAAATAGGGATAATAATAGCACCTCCCTCCCAGGGTTGCTGTAAGGATCAAATGAATAAATATTCATGAAGTACTCCTTGAGTCTTAAAGCACTATATAAATGCTATCATTTGTTTCTACTATTATAGAGAGATGCTTGGTCAGGAACAGGTTGGGCTAGATGGCTTCTGAGGTGCCTTTTACTTCTGAGGTTCTGTAATTCTGTGAAAGACTGGCTATAGCTTCAGGTCCTTATTATCCTGGATCTCATGTTTGAAGTGAGAATCAATAAATGTGTGTCATACCTGGAAATCTAAGTTACAGCAAAAGCTCTATCCCTTCAAAGGTTTGTGGACTTCTTTTTAGACAGAAAGGCTGATTTCCACTGTTCTGGACACTGACAGATTCCCACTGAGGCAATCCCTGGAATAACGGTCTTGGAAATATCAGGGCTTTTATAAAGACCTGTTGAATATAATGCTTCCACCCCTCACAGCCACCCTGCTCAGAGGAAATACAACCAGCTTCCCCTTTCTAAAGTGTAGATGGACTGGATTTTTCTCATCTGCCTGCCTTGGCACTAGGCCCAGGATTTCAGAGAGTCTGATATTGCACAAAATGAGAGCTGTGTCTAGTTATAATCAGTCCCTCAGTGGCATCAACAAGTGCTACATAGCCAGGAAATAAGAAGCATTGTCAAGGTAGGTGATCTTACTCCTTCTAAGTCTGGCACTGGCAAGTGAGACTTTGTCTTTGCCGAATGAGTTGCCCCCTAAGTGGTAAATACTGTGTTTTGAGGGTCTGATGCATATTAAGGTTGACAACAGGGAAGATGAAGTGCTCTAATAAATCTTCTATTTTGACTTTGGGGCTGAGTCACGGCACCTTTCTGGTGATAGAGCCATCTCAATGTTATGAAATGCAGAGTTTGACCATTAGCTATGGCTCATTTCTTAATGTATTTTTGTCTAGTTTTGATAAAGAAAGAAGTTCTGAGGCACACATTGGTCGTAAATAAAGGTCTTTAAAAGCTTTGAAGCATATATACATATTAGCTACTAAGGGTATTTTTCACGTAGGTTTAGGAATTGTTGGATTTGATGGAGAGGGGGTTGATTAAGAAGTCATGTCAAATCACAAGCATTTATTAAGTGCCTACTATGTGCCAGGCACTGTGCTAAGCACCAGGGATACAAAGAAAGGAAAAAATTTAAAGGCTTTGCTATCAAGGACCTCACAGTCTAATAGGGGAGATGAAAATTACTTGCAAACAAGTTATCCACAGGGTGAAATGGAGATAATCTCAGGAGGAAGCCGTTAACAGAAAGGGGAATATGGAAAGGCTTTTTGGAAGAGAGACAGAGAGACAGAGACAGGGAGGCAGAGACAGAGAGACAGAGAGATTGTCATTTCTGAAATCTTTGATCCTATTTGTATTTGACTGTGAGGAATGTGCCTTTTAACCAAATTGCTGTTATTCAGTTGTTGTCATTTTCGGTCCAGTCTTACTCTTCATGACTTGTGCTTTCTTGGCAAAGATACTGGAGTGTTTTGTCATTTCTTTCTCCAGATCACTTTACAGATGAGGGAACTGGGGCAAACAGGGTTAAGCAATTTTCCCAGGGTCACACAGCTAGTAAATATCTGAAGCCAGATTTGAACTCAGGTCTTCCTGATTCCAGGCCTGACACTCTACCCACTGAACTACTTAGCTGCCTTTTGAAATAAATAGTACACCTAAAAAAGCAATGACTTAGGAGACAGGACAGATGAATCTTCATCATACCTCTGTCGCTACCCAGTCAACTAGTCTTTCTGAGCTTCTTTTTCTCATCTCTAAAAATAAGGGGATTAGAGGGTTGCTCTCTTCTGGCTCTAACAATCTTTGATCCTATGATTCTAAGTAGGTAAGAAGTTCATGAGAAGAATGCCTCTGGAAGGATATTAGAAATACATTCTGGGGTAGCTAGGTGGCACAGTGGATAGAGCACTAGCCTTGGAGTCAGGAGGACCTGAGTTCAAATCTGGCTCAGATACTTAACACTTACTAGCTGTGTGACCCTGGGCAAGTCCCTTTACCCCATTGCCTCTCCCCAAAACAACAACAGCAAAAAGTACATTCTAAAGCCTGATCGTTTACCTAGAATCCCAAGATGTTAAAGTTGGAAGGAAGTTTAGAAGCTATTCATTTTAACCTTCTCGTTTTGTATATAAGGAAAACAAAGATAGACATCCCACAATTGTACATTGAGTTAGCAACAGAGAACTAATCCCTGTCTCCTCCCTCCCAGTCCAAAGCTCTTTTCATTATGTCTGTTCCCAGAATCCATCTAGAGCCATGCCTTACGCACATTGCCAAAGTTCCAGAAGTGTACTGATTGTATCACCACTGGGGAACACATGTTTTTTGTCAGCATCGTGAAAGAACACCAGAAATGCCTTCTAACCTGGTAGTCTGGGCTCCAAGAAACACTTTATGGAAGCCATGTCAATTCTCTGTGAGGTCAGTGTCAAGAATTATTTAAGTGCTCAAACTAGGATTAGCTTCCCTAGAACTCCATTGTGTATCTGTGATTTATTAATTTCTCTATCCCTTCCTATTGAAATGTATTGATAGCTTTCATTTTTATATCACCTTTATTTCCAAACACAATCCTCTCTGCCTTGGAGAGTCTTCCTTTGTAACATGGAATTTTTTTAAAAAAAGAAAAAAATCCATGAAATTGCACAATATTTCAACTGAGTAAATCTCTGCAAAGAAAAGAAGGTGATACATTTCTCATCTCTCCTTCAAGGCTAAACTTGATTATTATAATCATATAAAGCCTAATTCAAAAAAAAACCCTTTCATAATTTCAGCCTAACAGATAAAGCAAATTCTAGAAATTTATTCTCAATTGAATAAAGTCAATGTGCTTCCTTTTCCTGATCTTCAGTAGTGTCCAACTCTTTGTGACCTCATTTTAGGGGATTTTCTTGTCAAACGTCCTAGAGTAGTTTGCCAGTTCCTTCTCCAGCTCATTTGACGGTTGAGGAACTGAGGCAAACAGGGTTAAGTGACTTGCCCAGGGTCACACAGCTAGTAAGTATCTGAGGCCAGATTTGAACCATGAAGAGGAGTCTTCCTGATCCCAAGCCCAGTGCTCTGTCCACTGTGCTACCTAGCTACCTGTGTTTCATTTTATCTATGCTAAATTTAGCTCTTTCAATTGCAAGGGATTCCCCCTAATTATGGTATCTCTAAGTTTGATACCAAGTCTGTATTCATTCTATACTTTTTGGAGGTTTTGATCAAAAATCTCCGTTTTTATCTTTCTAAATTGGAGTTGCAATCTTTTTTGTTTCCAGTCCTTTGTTTGTCTCTTCATAAGGTAATGCCAACAACTCCTATGCTTTGCAGGACTCTACTTAGTTTAAATTCACTTCTCTGGACTTTCTCCAGTTCTGTCATGGCTTTCTGAAGGTATAGTGTCCGGTGATATTCATGGCATCCCAAATTTGGGCATGCCATACTTTAGCACAAAGAGTTTTCCCCCCACCATTATGATCTCAATTCTCTTCCCTAATGATGACCAGAATTCTGGGTGCTGATCTTTTGCGATGCAACATGCAACACTGGGCTGAGTCAGAAGGGAGAAAGTGACGAGAGGAAAAGGGTAAGATTGGAGACTGTCAGAATTAAGAAACTCACTTTGTGAAAGGGAAACTTTGACTTCCACAATAGCCCATGGTGCTGGCAGCTCATGTTTCTAATAACTTCTTAAATTTTGGCTGTGACCACAGTAGAGGACAGTAGAGTGTTGACATGCAAAAGAACAAAACCAGCATCCTGCTTCACTTAGAAATTCCTATATGGTGCGACACCCAAGGGCTATGATTGGGATGTGGTCAGAGAAATAATCTCAGAGCTGCAAGGAATCTTAGAAGTCATTTTTTCCACTGTTCAGTCTCATGCATATGAATCTCTCCTACAAGCAGAGCAACAAGCAATTCTTGACTTTTGATGAATTTCAAGGGTAGTGTTTAATTCCACATACCAACAGCAAGTCCCTTAGGTGCCTAGGATTAAGCCAATTGCAAATTCTGATCTAAGCATGTACAGATGAGGTGAAATGACTGTGAAATAATCAATCAATCAACTGAGAACATTCAGCCTAAAGAAGAGAAAATTTAAGGAGACTATGGAAGCTGCCTTTAGGTATCTGAAGCACTATAAGATGGAAGAGGAATCTGACTTTTTATGTTTGCTTCTGAGAGGAAATAACTAGAAACAACAGGTAAAAGTTACAAAGAGAGAGAGCTGGACTTAATGTAAGGGAAAATTTCCTAACAATTTGATGTTCAAGTATGGAATGGCCTTCCTCAGAAAGTAATGGCATTTGACTGCAAAGCCAAAGTTCTTTCTTTCCAGTCCATCCTTCAGGATGCAAGAGGGAACAGAAAAGAGGGATAGCAATTCTAAGACAATAAAAAAGAAGAGTCAATAGGTCTTGGTAGCAGACTAGTTATAGAGGAGTCAGATATAACTGTAAGATTTTGACTTGTGTGTCAGTGCTGTCAAAAATGGTAAGAAAGGGCTAATTTGGAGAAAGGAAAAAATCAGATTTATTGAATATTAGAGCTGAAAAAGACACTTTGACATCACACACACCCCATCTATAACATACCTAGAAAGTGGTGATCCAGCCTTTCTTTTGGTAATAAGGGAGAACTCACATTTTAGTGATGGAATGTTATTTCATCATATACTTAAAAGGCTGATGAAGCAGCAGATTGAGTCACTTTCCATGATTTGCACAACTTCACTACTCAAATGTTCTTTTATTGACCTCTATTAATCGCTATTAATCACACCTATCAATAAGCCTACTGATATTCTTCCCCTGTTTCTTTGCCTCAGGATCAGTCTGTTTCGAACAATGCATTATGAGGCCCCTGTTGGTCCTCAAAGATCATGTCACCCAACTATAGTCATTTCACAATATAAAAGAATCCTCACTCTCATCGATGTGCTGTTGTTTTTAAATGTTAGTTCAAAACCGGCATTTTGAAAAGGTAAGCAAATTCATTGTGTGTAAGTAGCTACCAGGAGCCCTGCTGAGCCCCTCAAGTTCAAAGGACAAATTTATAGAAGCAGATGAAGTATGCCTTTATAGACAGAATGGAAATGAAAACACCTTTTTATTAAAGTTGATAGCAGGATAGATTGTTCAGAAGCAGTTATACTAATACATTCCTTTCATCATGTCCCAGTTACTCAGTAAACAAAACATATTAAACACTGTGTGCCAGACACTGTATGTGATACAAAGGAAGACATGACCATCTCTGACCTCACGGAGCTCACATTCTAACGGAGTAGAAAGCATGTAAATAACTAGGTACATACAAGATATATAAAGAGTAGATGAAAGGCGATATGAGGTTGGAAGGCATTAATAGCAGAGCTAACCAGGAAAGGCCTCCTTTAGAAGGTAGGATTTGAGCTCAAAGACACTTAGACACAGGCAGTGCATTTCAGACATGGTGGATGACCAATGGAAAGGCCCAGAGATGAAAGATGGAATGTTGTGTTTGAGGAACAGTGTCCTGGATTGTAGAAACCCTAAAGAGGAGGAAAGTGTAGAAAGATGGGAAAGGTATGAAAGGTCAGATTATGAAGAACTTTAAATGGCAGAGGCCTGCTGATCCTACAGATAATAGGGAGCCAAAAGAGCTGAGTGAGGGATGGATTAAGCTGTCTTAGGAGAGACATAGTGACCAGGATTAGGAAGGTAAGAGTTCTGTAACATTCTTTTGTCAGAGCATATCTGGGACATCATATTCAGTTCTCCAGGTGGCACATTTTACGAAAGATGTTGATAAGTTGGAGAACATTCATAAGCAGGCAACCAAGAGACTAAAAGACCTTGGTTTCATGCCATATTAAGAACAGCTGAAGGCACTTTGCCAGTGCCCTGGGTTTGTCTTAGGACTTTCTGTCTTCGTGAGAAGAGGGGAATGAGAGGTGACAAAGTGAGAACAGACCTTCACAATCAGGAGACAAAGTGCTAGTGAGTCAGCCCTAGACAGGCCAAGTCTAGAGCCTACTGCCTCTAGGAGAAAATATAAACTCTGTTTTGGCTTTTAAAGCTCTTCACAATCTGACTCATATCTACCTTGTTATCTTTGTTACACTTTACTCCCTGAATTCTATAATCCAGCCAAACTGGCCTTCTTTCTGTTCCTCACGCATGGAGCTCCATTTCTCATCACTAGGTCTTTGCCTTGGCTGTGCCACCCACTTAGAGTACACAGCCTTCTCACCTCTACCTCAAAGAATCAGTCACTTTCCTCAAGGCACAGCTCAAGGACCTCCTTCTATATTAAGTCATTCCTGATTCTGCCAACACCAACCCTTTCCTGAAATATCTTGCATTTAACTGCTTTGTGTTCATTTTGTGTTTACTCTGTATAGGTTTATTCTGAACGTACTCATATATGTATGTACATGTTGTTGCTTTGTGAGTAGAAATTATTTCATTCTTTGTATGTGTATCTCCAGTGGCTAACACATTGCATGGAGCATGGTATACACTTAATAAATGTTTATTGATTGGGTGAGTGGAGCATGCACTGGAATGGGGAGACACTGGTTGAAGCAAAATCAATTGGAAGGTGATTGCAATAGTCCTTGCAAGATGTGAAAAGGGCCTGAACTAAGACTGTGACCAAGTGGAGAGAAGGGGCTGTATATGAGAGCTGTTACAAAGGTAGAAATGACAATATTTGACAATGGCAAAGAGAATAAGTTCTGTTTGAGACACGATGAATCTGAGAAGCCTGCTTAAAGCTTTTGTTTCATTTTGTTTTGTTTTAAACTTGGGAGCCCATAGTCGTCTTATTCATTTTTCAAAGTGGTCATGGAGCTGAAAAAGGCCTATCATAGTTACCTAGTAACTAGGAGGTATGAGTTAGTGGGTCCTAGAGTACTAGTAGCTAGTAATCAACCTCAGAGATGTTACTCAAGTCTCCTCTCTCCAAATCTGGCTCTATGGTTCCTGGAACTGAGATAAGCTCCATGATTTTCACAGACTCAAAGGAAATCTCCCAGAATCATCTGAATATTTTTTTCTTGGACCTCCTCTCCTCCTTGCTCTTCCTCTCCTCCAACCACCCAGAATTCTCTTAAAATTCTTCAGAAAAGAATTATGTTGAATTATCAATTGGGGTCAGGGGCTGCAGGGTCAGGGCCTTCGGAACACAGCAACAATTGATCTAGAACAGGGCTACAGCAGGTCCAAGTAGGACTCCAAGTCACTGCATTCTGTGGGAAATCACAAAACCTGTCAGTCCCTTGAGTAAATGATATAATACTCATGTTTTTAATAGCAACGCTTTCTGAGGTCAACATTTTTTTCTTAAGTAAAGGGATAAAGGTAAAGAACTAAATTTCAGTCCTCACAAGAAAGGTCAATGTCATACGACATAGCCTTTGAAATACGTATTCCCTAAGGGACAATGATTCAAAGTTGCCCCATACCACAACTTTTCCAAGAAATACATTTGTCCTTCTCACTGGTGATTTTACTTATCAACAAAATGCAAATGATAGCTGTGTTTTTCTCTTTGGTGAGAAGCAACTGACCATGAGGGCCCTCAAAAACACATCAACCTTGACTTTCTCATCCTGACTGCACAACAGTGAGTAAGAGAAGATTGAATAGTTCAAGGAAGAAAAGAGGAGCCTCCTGCCTAAGACATCATGGTATACCATCTTCTGGCTTCTGAAAATAGCAATTATAGGAAAAGGTGATTTCATCATTATCTTCCCTATTTCCCTCGTGTGGATTGTTACTGGAATGATTGATCCTAAACACCCAGTATTTGAGACTGTGAAATAATATAGGACTTAGACACAATAGATGAGACAAAAGCCCAGTTACTAGTGACTGCTGTACAGGGCTCCAGCCTTGATGCCTTGGTTGTTTTTTCCTTTACAGAATTCAATGGTTTTTGGCTTGAGCAATTCAATGGGTCAGTCTTCCTAAAGAAGTAATTTCTCCTCCGGGGATATGCTTGAAGCAATGTATCCGATTTGGTGCCTCCATCTTGCACATGACATTACAAGCATGTGCTTGCTGGGAAGGAAGTGGCTGTCTTCAAGCTTTCCACAGACATATTGCCCTTTGGAAACCCAGCTACCAGGAAGAGACAGGCTGAGAAAAGTCTTAGAAATTCTATCACATGAGTGATGATAAAATGAAGAATGTATTCATTGAGCAATGCCTCCTATCCAAACATTTGAGGATGATTACTTCAGTTAGTGGAGTAATTAAATCTAACCTCTTTGGGGTCTCTTAAAATAAACAAATTCTTAGTCTTTCTGAAACTGGGGGAGGTCATAGATGAGGCTTTATTTCCTTTATCTGTAGTCAGCAGTTATTTACTGGCTTATATCCATACAGCTCCTTTATTTCCCATATTCTATATATCACTTTATCTTCATAAAATTGCTACAAGGCAGAGTGAAGGGAATTATTATCCTTCTTACCTCTGAAACATTAAAGCCCAAAGCAGTTAGGAATTTGGAATTTGGGCTACCTTAGTGACTCCCAACTTGTTCAAGTTGAGTCCACTTTTTAACATTGAAAAATTTCATAGTCCTCCATAGGCCAATAGTTTTACTATTAGTATGCAGTGGTTGAGAAAATAATGAATGGCAAAAAGCTATCATAGACTGAGTCAGCACTTCAAGGCTATGTGATTTCAACTGTCTATAACTTAGTAGAAATGTCTGATCTAGTTCCTGGAAGCTCAGAGACATTTGGTGACTTATATCAGGAAGTGGAAGGGGCAGGATGTGAACCTGGGTATTTCTTAATCCAGGTTCACCCTTGACAATGAATGGTACAGTGGGAAAAGCCCTGATTTTGGAATCAGAGGATCTGGGCTTGAAGCCCAGCCTATTCACTTGCTATTTATGTAACCTTGGACATATCACTTCATATGTCTGGACCTTGGTTTCCTCATCATTTCAAAATAAGGGGGTTGAACCTGGTGGCCTCCAAGATACTTTATCTATGTTGTTTGCCTCTCCTTGACTCAATAGCACTTTTCAGTTAATTTGATTAAGAAAAGGAAAGAAGAAAACCAAATTACAGGTATCAAAAATGAAAGGAGTAAACTCACCACCAATGAAGAGGAAATTAAGACAATTGTTAGGAGGTATTTTGCTGAATTATATACTGATAAATTTGACAATCTAAATGAAATGTATGAATATCTACAAAAATTTAAATTACCCAGGTTAACAGAAGAAGAAATAAAATACCTAAACAACCCAATCTTAGAAAAAGAAATTGAATAAGTCATCCATGAACTTCTTAAGAAAAAATCCCCAGGACAAGGTGGATTCACAAGTGAATTCTACCAAACATTTAAAAAACAATTAATCCCAATACTATGTAAACTATTTGGAAAAGTAGGCAAAGAAGGAGTCCTACCAAATTCCTTTTATGACACAAATATGGAAGAGCCAAAAAAGAGAAAGAAAACTATAGACCAATTTTCCTAATGAATATTGATGTAAAAAATTTAAATAAAATACTAGCAAAGAAATTACAACAACATAGCACAAGGATCATACACTATGGCCAGGTGGTATTTATATTAAGAATGCAGGGCTGATCGTTGGGGCAGCTAGGTGGCTCAGTGAGTGGAGCACCGGCCCTGGAGTCAGGAGGACCTGAGTTCAAATCCGGCCTCAGACACTTGACACATGTACTAGCTGTGTGACCTTGGGCAAGTCACTTAACCCCAATTGCCCTGCCAAAATAAAAAAAAAAAGAATGCAGGGCTGGTTCAATATTAGGAACACTATTAGCATAATTGACTATATTAATAAGAAAAGCAACAGACATCAGATGATTATCTCAATAGATACAGAAAAGGCTTTAGACAAAATACAGCACCCATTCCTACTAAAAACATTAGAGAACACAGGAATAAATGGAGCTTACCTTAAAATGATCAGTCATCTTTATCTAAAACCATCAGAAAGCATTATCTATAATGGGGATAAGCTAGAAGCATTCCCCCACAAATCAGGGGTGAAACAAGGATGCCCTTCAATCCTGCTATTATTCAATATTGTACTAGAAATGTTAGCTTTAGTAATAAGAGAAGACAAAGAAATTGAAGGAATTAGAATAGGCAATGAAGAAACAAAACTATCACTCTTTGCAGAAGATATTATGGTATAGAGAATCAACTAAAAAACTACTTGAAACAATGAACAACTTTAGCAAAGTTGTAGGATGCAAAATAAACCCACATAAATCATCAGCATTTCTATATATTACCAACAAAGTCTAGAAGCAAGAGATAGAAAGAAATCCCATTTAAGGTAACTGTAGACAATATAAAATGCTTGGGAATCTACCTGCTGAGAAAAACCCAGGAACTATATGAACACAACTATAAAACACTGTTCACACAAATAAAGTCAGATCTAAACAATTGGAAAAATATTTATTGTTTATGGGTAGGCTGAGACAATATAATAAGAATGACAATTCTACCTAAATTTATTTATTCAGTGCCATATCAATCAAACTATCAAAAATGCTTTGTAGACCTAGAAAAAATAATAATAAAATTCTTCTGGAAGAATAAAAGCTCGAGGATATCAAGGGAATCAATGAAAAAAATGTGAACGGTGGTCTAGCTGTACCAGATCTCAAACTGTATTATAAAGCAGTAATTTTCTAAACAATCTGATACTAATTAAGAAATAAAGTGATGGATCAGTGGAATAGATTAGGTACATTACATTATAGTAAATTACATTATAGTAAATGACCACAGTAATCTAGTATCTAAGCTTTTGGAACAAAAACTCATTATTTGACAAAAACCGCTGGGAAAACTGGAAAACAGTATGGCAGAAACTAGGTATATATCAACATCTCACACTGTATACCAAGATAAGGTCAAAATGGGTTCACGGTTGGTACCATAAAGGGTAATACCATAAGCAAATTAAGGGAGAATGGGATAGCTTAGTTTATCTGTCAGATTTATGGGTATAAGAGGAATTTCGGACCAAAGAAGGTATAGAGAGCACTTCAAAATGTCAAATAGATAATTTTGATTATATAAAGTTAAAAAGTTTTTGCATAAACAAAACCAATGCAACCAAAATTATAAGTGAAGTAGAAAACTGGAGATTTTTGCAACAAGTATCTCTGATAAAGGCTTCATTTTTTTAAAATATGTAGAGAACTGAGTCAGTTTTATAAAAGTGCAAGTTATTTCCCAACTGATAAATAGTCAAAGGATATGAACAGGCAGTTTTCAAATGCAGAAATCAAAGCTATCTATAGTCATATGAAAAAATGCTCTAAATCACTATTGATCAGAGAAATGCAAATTAAAACAACTCTCAGGTACCATCTCACTCCTATCAGAGTGGCCAATATGCCAATAAAGGAAAAAGTTGGATTTTGGCGGGGATGTGGGAAAACTGGGACACTAATGTGCTTTTGGTGAACTTGTGAACTGATCCAACCAATTCTGCAGAGCAGTTTGAAACTATGCACAAAGGGCTATACAACTGTGTATACCCTTTGATCCAGCAATACCACTGCTAGGTCTATATCTCAAAGACAAAAAGGGGGAAAAGGACCTAGTTGTACAAAAATATTTATAGCAACTCTTTTTGTGGTGGCTAAGAATTGGAAATCAAAGCAATATCCATCAACTGAGGAATGTCTAAACAAGCTGTGGTGTATGATTGTCATAGAATATATTATTGTGTTGTAAGAAATGACAAGCAGGATGATATCAGAAAATCCTAGAAAGACTTACATGAACTGAAGCATAAGTGAAGTGAACAGATCCAGGAGAACATTGTACGTAGTAACAGCAACATTGTTCAATGAAGAACTATGAATAACTTAGCTATTCTCAACAACACAATGTTCCCAAGACAATCCCAAAGGACAAATGATGAAGCATACTACCCACCTCCAAAGAAAGAACTGATATTGATTGAGTACAGACTGAAGCATGCTATTTTTCACTTTCTTTCATTTTTTCTTTTGAGTTTTCTTGTGCAAAATTACTAATATGGAAATGTTTTACATGATTGCACATGTATAACCTACATCTGATTGCTTACTGTCTCAGGAAGGAGGGAAAGGAGGGAGGGATAGAATTTGGAACTCAAAACTTTAAATAAAAATGTTTAAATTTTTTTAAAAGATAGTACTTAAATCCATGGGAATTGATGAGATCACCAAGTGATGACCCCCTACACAGTGCCTGGTATATAGCAGGAACTTCATAAATGTTTACTGATTGATTGGTTGACCTGCCATCTTGGTTTCTCTCATACAGGAAGCTCTATTTCCCAACTCTGTGCCTTTTCATTGGCTTTTCTTCCTACTTGGAAGTTCTCTCTCCTTGTCTCCAGACTCTCCTAGCTTCCTTCAAGACTCAACTCAAATTCAAATCCCACTGTCTACAATATCCCTTTCCTGATAATCTTCCTCCCCACACACCCCACTTCTAGTGCATTCCCTCTGAGATTGTCTTCCTTCTACTGTGTATATATCTTATAGGTACACAGTCATTTACATGCTGTCACTCCATCTGAACTTGAGCTCTTAAAGCCAGACCATGTTTTTGCTGTTCTTTGTATTCTCAGTACTTAGCATAATGCTTGGCACTTCATAAATTTTGTAGGAACTTTGTAAATTCGTGCTCAATAGATTCTCCTGTTTGGAATCCATAGGGTCCAATAGAAATAATGAAGTAAGTCTTAGGCTCTTAAAACTATGTCTGTGTGTTTATCTGTTTCTTGTGTTGCCAGTAAAAACATATGAAAAAGTCTAGTATTTGCAGCCATAAAAGGAATCAGCTTTAAAGAAGTCAGGTTCCTGCTCTAACAAACCTTGGAAATGTCTCTATCCTGTCTCCTTAAGAAGGATGCAAAGAGAAGTTTCCAGCATGATTTAAATTAATCCTGAGTGTTTCTCTGCTGAAGAAAGAGGAAAGGAAGTGGGAAAACCTTCCACTCCTCCCCCCCCCAAAAAAAAAACCCTTGGAATATCATGGGTGTGTATGTATATGGCCAACTACTGGCAAGACTTGAGCAGGCACAGTTGATCTTTTTTTCTCCCTCCTTTTTTCTGCATATCTTCCTGCCTTTTCATTGCCCTACCTCCAAAAAAAAATCTCCAATACACCACTCTAAGCCTTCCTCTTCCAAATTTACCTTCCAGGGCTTTTATCTTAAGAATTATAACTGAAAGAAACCTTGAAGATCCTTGTAGTCCAAACCCCCTCATTTTCCATACGTGGAAACCAAGACCTAGAAAAGTTAGCACAGTGTTACATGTAAAAAGTTGTCACATTGTTACACAGGGAGATGTCAGAGGTCACATTTGAATCCAGGCCTTTTACGTCCAAATTCAGTAATCTTTTCAGTTAAAAGCAAAAGGGAAAACAGAGTTGTAACCAAGAGCAACTCTAGCTGGGGCAAATCTATTTGGGTTAGAAGGAGAAGGAAGGAAGACCTTCTCTATGATCGTGCAGGGAACAATCCTACCTTGAGTATAGTGACAACTAGATGGGTGGCCTTGTCTCCA
This sequence comes from Trichosurus vulpecula, assembly GCF_011100635.1. NCBI lineage: Eukaryota > Metazoa > Chordata > Mammalia > Diprotodontia > Phalangeridae > Trichosurus > Trichosurus vulpecula. Next base: position 399,480,082 of record NC_050573.1, on the reverse strand, counting down.
AGAGAATCAAGCCCTTGTTCTCTTAGAAGATTGCAGAAAGGTGTGTGACAGGAGAATAATGCAACGCTCATTGCACCCTAGAAGTTTGTGGTTAGTATCTTGATACAGAGAGAGGTCACCCCTCGGTGGACCTGGACCCTTTAAACCCTTCTCACCACCCCCAGTCCTACTCCAATGCCTTTCCCCTAGGTTGGTGTCTGTCCTGGGTTAAAACCCCAATCTTCTCAATTAGTTACTTTCTCATACCAGTTGATGAACTAATTCACACTTGGGTGTGAATAGTTCACAATGACTTGATGCATTATCCATCCAGGAATGTGTTCATGTAATAGACAAGCTCTGTAGACAGAGAAGTCACAGAATTTTAAAGCCATAAGGGATCTTCTACACTCTTCATTTTGCAGACTAGGGCATAGAGCCCATTTATTCATCAAACATTTATTAATAATCTAGGAACATGACCCCTCTAAGACTACATATATAAATTGCAGAGACAGTACTAGAATCCAGCTCCAGCTCTTGATAAGACCAATGTTGATTCTACTACCCTACAGTATCTGAATATACAATACCTTAACTCTTAAGGAATATGCCTCTTACAATGGAGATTTCATGTGTTTGTGACCAGACGATGGAGATATCTTACACATAGGCAACCATCTGATTTATTGGTAAGGCTAAGGTACTTTGGCAGGGGGTAGGAGTGGGGATGCCATAGGAGGTACATGGAAAGACAAGAATTCTTAGGTGTCTAGATAACACAGCACCATTATACCCATAGAGCCCCCCCAAATAAATAACTATATATGTGCTATTCCTACCTTTCATGTCCACCCTTTCAGAAGGCAAATGTGAACACAGAGGAGTATAATCAATTTCTGTGAAGTGAATACAGAACAATTTCTACAATTCTGATCCTTTAATCTAAGATCTGTCTTCATAGTACCATCATTCATCCAACAACACAGGTCCCCAGAAGACATACCCTCCATGTAATTCTTAATGAGGCTTGTGATTATCAACTCCACTATCACAGTTTGAGAGCTGCCTCTTCTCCTACACAGTCACAGCCAGGTTTACAGCCCTCCCCTGCTTCTAGAACATTCCTAGAGAGCAGATCATAGAATGTTGGGGACTGAAAAACAGCCTTATATTCTCTAGTCAACCCTCTCATATTACAAATAAAGAAGTTGAACTAATGGAGGCAAAGTGACTTTCTTAAATTCACACAGATAATTAGTGGCAGGGCAAGGAAGAGAAGCCTGGGTCAGCTATTGCCTTGTCCAGTCTTCTTCCTCCTACTCAGTGTTAGTTCTCTGAAAGGAATGTTCTGAAGTCCTGTGATGTAATGGTAAGTACAGTTAGGAAAGACATTGGTTCAAATCCTGCCTTGGACACTTGGTATTTGTGTAACCATAGATATGCTTCAGTTTCCTTATCTATAAAAGGAGGATAACAATAACACCCCTTTAAAAATCTGTCTAGTACTTTTCCAGGAATAAGTGGCAGGCTAACCAGCCTTTAACCTGAAGAATCTCCTTTATTCTACTTTATTCCCCCTCCTGAACTTTATACCTACCATAAGTCCTTCATTGCACCACTCTGATTTTCCACAATAAGAAAATAAACTACAATCTTCTTGTTATTGTTCAATCATGTCCAACTCTTTGTGACCCCATTTGGGGTTTTCTTGGCAAAGAGACTGGAGTGCTTGGTCATCTCCTTCCCCAGTTCATTTTACAGTTGAGGAAATTGAGGCAAACAGGGTATGTGACTTGTCCAGGGTCACACTGCTAGTATATTTCTGAGGCAGGATTTGAACTCAGGTCTTCCTGACTCCAGTTCCAGTGTTCTGCCTACTGCACTACCCAGTTGCCAAAAACTACAGTCTTAGCTCTTCAAAACTGAAAAGGACTGCCTCATTAGGTAATGAGTTCTTTGTCGGTAAAGGCAGCAACAGATTCTGGGGAGTCGATATAATGAGTTATGTTTTAGGTGGAGGTTATAGTAGAGTAACTCTGAACTGCCTTTCAGCCCCAGAGTTCTCTGACCAAATAGATGGAATTAAACTAAAATAAATTATAGATGTAGACAATATAAATATGTATATAGATGTGGCTGTCTTTATATATCTAGAGATTGAGATAGAGTTAGAGACTGAGAAGGGTTGTATATATTTCATGTAGAGTGCAACTCTATAGCTCTATGATATCCTTTCTTTTGAAACAGAAAGTCTTCCATTTCCATATTCCAGTCATAAGTTCAATTCTATCCAGTCTTGGTGAAACCCATGAGGTTGTATTTGCCCTTTTTCATTTAGATTTCCAAGTTCCCTTTATTATCCATAGTCTGTACATCAGATATTTCCCTTGAGCTTCAATTCTGCCTTTCAGCTACCTTTTACAGAGATTCTTGCTGTCTCACTGGTATCTGGAATGCAGTATGCCTCTACCAGAATTCATCATCTTGCCCTTCATCATTACTTCCTTATTTCTGCTAAGGGTATCATCCTCCCAAACACCCAGTCTTCAAACTACAGAATTACCTTAGATGTATCCATCTCTCTCACCCTCCATATACAATTAGTTTCCAAGTCCTGTTGACTTTGTAGCATTTCTTAAATCTTTCATCTCCTTTCCACTGCCACTGTTACCATTCTAGTCCAGGTCCTCATTACCTCCTGCCTAAGAATTTTATAATAGCTTCCATACCTATTCTCCCTGATTTTAGGCCCATCCCCTCTCCAATCTTTAAAAATATGGAGAACTATAAATAAAAACCATTAAGATAATTTCACTGAAGCACAAATCTAGTCATGTGACTCCTGACTCAAAAAACCTTCAGTGGATTCCCATTGCCAATAAGACAAAACACAGACTCTTAGGCAGGTACTCAAAGTGGATCTGTTCCCCATCTACTTTCAAGAACCATGTTTCACTTCCTCTACGTTCCAGCCAACTACCATGACCCAATCCCTCCAGGGCAATCTGTCACCATGCATGTACAAAGGCTTTCCTCAAGACTTAGCCCAAGTGCCACCTCCTCAGTGAAGCCTTTGCCAAAGGAAGCAACTAGGAATGATTTGGTATAGGAGAAAGACCACTACATCTGGAACTAGAGACTTGAATTCAGTTTTCAGTATTGCAAATGATTCACTGTGTGACCTTTGATCATATACCACTGTGTTCTTGCAAAATTATGATTCTCTCTGCTTCCTGGTCCCCTTTCTTAGTAGATGGTAAACTAACTGAGGGCAGAGAATAGTTTTTGATTTGTCTGTTAATCCCCAGAACATATCACAGTACTTTGCATATGGTAGATATGGGGAAATACCTGCTGGATTAGACTGGATGAGAGAAGTAGAAGAGGAAGTGATGATGCTAAAATGGGAATATGCAAAGGAATACAAAAAAGATCTGTGGTTTCATCACCATGAGGAACTCCAGTGTGGACATTCCCTCCACCAATGAAGATCAGAATTTGTATTTAGTGGCTAAGTCCTAGGGAGTTTTCTGAGGGACTGAGCGTTTAAATGACCTGTCCAGAATTAAACAGCTAAGTGTCCAAAGTGCAATCTGAACCCAAGGTTTTCTGACACCAAATCCGGCGCTCTATCTTCTAGGCCATTCAACTATACAACAAAGATAATATAAAATACTAACATCTCAGACTTATCTTCTTTAATTCAGAGTTTTTACTGGTAGAATTTCATTAACACTCTCAACATGTTTGTGGGGTTGATGAGGAGATATTATTGGGCTCGTTTTCTAGTTGACGAAATGGAGAAACACAGTGTTCCCATGATGTTTGATCACATATCTGCTCACAATGAATCATTGAAATTGACTTCAAGTATGAATAATCCTGTAATCCCAAGTAGACTGGAAGCCCACCAAGGACAGGGACAAGGACTATGGCTCCTATTTCTTTTATAAATTCTGAGTCAGCATCTAATAATTCCCAGTAGAATTGAGTTCCTTAAGAGTAGGGACTGTTTCATTTTGGTTTTGCATCTCTAGGGCCTCAAATGTAGAAGGTGATTAATAAATACTTGTTGAATTAAATTGAATAAATTTAGTTATTGACTTGAATCCTAACACTGTAGAATTGCCCCAACCTTTTAAGCAATAGAAGAGAGAATGCATCCATACTTTCTGACAACTCAATTCTAAAAACCTCCAATCATCAAGCACATTACAATGGGCTTTCACCCGTACCACCGAGATAGGAACAGGACCTATCTAGGTGACTAAAGAAATGACCTGGTTTCAATTCTCTGATGCATACTGGCTATGTGATAGTAGGGACAAGTCCCTTAACCTCTCAGTTTCCTAAGCAACTCTTTAAGATAATAAATGACAAATACGGTTTCAGATTTTCATTGGTAAGAGGAGTTTCCTTTAGCCAGAGCTTCCTATGCCATGAAAATCACAGGTTTTATGTAAAAAACAAAACCTGTATAGCAAGCAGGATTGCTGTAAGGAAAACATTCAATAAGTAGAGTGTGATAAATGTTAACTATCATTAGTTTAATTCTCCTGCATGACCCACTGACTGGCCATTGCCACCTGCTGCTTCACAGTGCTCTCTATTCAACGATTATGACAGCCCAGCAGTACTGCCACCTTGACATTTATATGATGGGAAATAGGAGCCACTTTATCCTGGAAGATCACTTCAGCCTGAGAACCCATGTCTCATCGGTACCCTCTGCCCCCAGGGCCCCTCCCTCTGATTGAAGGGTGGAAGGGTCCTCCCAGAACAAAGAGGTCACCAATACCAGCCATCTCTTCATTTCTCATCCAGTTGCATTCCTCTGTGCTCTCTCTCAGTTACCCACCAACTGCTAGGTATCTTCCATTCTCCCTCTCCCCTTTTCTCAGCTTCCTTCTGTGTGGTGTCTTTCCCCATGAGAGTATAAGCTTTTTGAGAGCAAGACTGTCCTTTGCCTTTCTTTGTATCACCGGGACTCAACAAAGTGCCTAGAAGATGAAATGAAGAAGACCTGAGTTCAAATCTAGCCTCAGAGTTGGGCAAGTCACTTTTAGCTTGGTTTTCCTCAGTTCCCTCATCTGTAAAATGTAGATAACAATAGCCCCCACCTTTCAGAGTTGCCATAAGGATCAAATGAGATAATAATTAAAAGCATTTAGCACAGTGCCTGGCACATAGTAAACTCTGTACGGATGTTATTATTAGATGCTTTGCAAACCTTAAGGGCCTATATAAGTGTTAACCTCATCCCCATTTTAACAGGAGAGGTAGCTGAAGCTCATAGAGATCAACCAACTTCCCCATAGTCACACAGCTAATAGATGGCAGTGTTGAGACTTGAACTCAGCTCCCAAGTTCTTTTTCTCATCCTCTTTATCCAATGCTAGCAGTGACTCAGTGCTTATAAGATTAGAACATCCCCCATCCTGTCCACACCCAGGATGACTTTTTTCAAATTATCTTTGGATTGGTTTATTGAGGTTTCAATGTCCTTCTCTGTGGTCTAGGAGCTCATTAAATGATATTAAGTGTTCTCTTCCAAAGAATAGAGAACACAGTGCACTTTTGGTGCGTATTGGGCAAGACAATATTTAGACACCAAACAAAAAGCTCGTCACTTATCCTTAGGGTTTTAATATGCTGAGAATGACATTTTCCTTACCAACACGACAACTGGGGCTGTCAGAGGAGAATGCATGCTCAGAGCAACTCATGATGAGTGTTGAATTGAGGCTTTTCTGCGGCCCAAGTGACTATAGCAATGCACTTGGTTAAGATGGCATTATCTCCCAGTTTTCTCCATCCATTTAGTCATATTAGAACTTTCTAGGGTCATACCCAGACCTAACCTCATTCTCTTCATCTGTCCTATTTATTTATTTTCAACTTCCTTAGGGAATTAGCAGGCTTCGTTTGTCTTAGATCTCTTCTTCCAGTAATCTTCTTATATTCTTTTACTCAACAGAAACCCAACTCTCTACAAAGAGTTACTTTGCTTGCTCATCAACCATATTCAATATTCACAATGACCTAGTCATTCACAGTTATTCTTTGAACAATATTGCTATTACTATATATAACATTCTCTTGGTTCTGCTCACTTCACTCCTCATTATTTCATGCAAGTCTTTCCATGTTTTTCTAAAATCAACCAGATCATCATTTCTTTGCCTATCTTTTAAACTGACTTCCTTCTTCTAGAAGAATCAAAGTCCCTGTCCCAAGCCCCTCTCTCATTCAGGATTGGGAAATCCGCCTTTAATTCCTGTTAGTTCATAATTGTCACCCTGAATGCCATATTCCAAACAGATGCAAAGAACTTCATGGGTCCGATGCCCAGCGGTTGCCCTCAGCCCTAGGCATCTTCTGGACCCGCTGTGCAGATAAGTGTGTGCAGTAAGACAAGTAGGACCAGTCAGTCAACAAACATTTATTAAGGGCACTATGTGCCAGGCACTATGCTAATTTCTGGGGATATAAAAAAAGGCAAAAATATGATCTCCATCCTCAGGAAGTTCATATTCTCATGAGGGAGATAATATAACTATGTACACATAAGAGATATACAGTATAGAGGACTATGTCAGAGCAAAGGCACCATCAGCTAGAGGACAAAGAAAAGCATCCTATAAGGTGGGATTTGAGCTGAATCTTGAAACAAGTTAGGGAAGATAGAAGGCAGAAGAGAGGAGAGAAGATATTCCAGCCATGGGAGACAGCCAGTGCAAAGACCCAGGAGGTGTTTGGGAAGTGGAGTGTCAAGAATGACGAACAGTAAGTTGGTCAGTGTAACTATATAGCAGAGGGCCTGGTTGTTGTTGTTATTCAGTCATGAATGGAGAAAAATTATAGGAAGCTGAAAAATAGGCCAGTCAAATATATAATCTGATTGGCCTCTCATCACTGTCCCCAAAACCATCATTACTTCATAGCAAGGGACTAGGGCCCAGAGTTTGTACACGGTCTTTTAGGACTCAACGTTCATGCTGGTTCTAGTCTTCACATTTTCTGCCCTCCAGTCCACTATTCATTTACACACAAATTTCTGATACACTGGATACACTAGATACACTGACTCAGATTCTTCTATTCACAAAATCAGAACTGGGGCTCCAGGCTCCCAGATACCCTCATACTTGCCACATTAATGCACAGGTATGCTCTGTTCTCCCACTCCCTCTCATCCACACTGCTATGCTCCACATCTACCCCATGATCCTCCTCAAAAACAACAAATCTCTCTACCCATACATGGACTTTACATGCACAGGTACTAGCATCTACCACCGAACCCTCTCAAGTACCAGCATCAAGAGAAGTTTATCAAATATGACTGCAAAATTGGAGACAACTGTATTCTGGCACAAACCAGGGGGCACAGATAGTTTGTCCTTCAGTCTGGGTGTCTCCAGGATCTGACATTCAGAGCTCCACAAGCACCCGATGAATACCCAGTGACTGGTTCTTGCGAAGTTTTGTGTTCATCAGTGGGGGGTGGGGGAGTATAAGAGAAGGAAGGAGGGAAAAGGGGAATTGAATTATATTTTAAATGCCCCAAGGCATCTTACAATTTAGAAGATCCCTGAGACAAACTCTTTCATTAAGGAAATAAGCATCCTTTGAGAGCAAGGAATCTTTCTATTTTTGTACTTGTGTTTCCAGCTTTTAACAGAGCCCAGAGCTCATAACGGGGTTGATCCTTTAACATGTAAGTTTTGTAGGTATGTGTTTTCATTAAAACAAGACTCACTTGTAATCTCAGAATACTTGCTCAGAGTTGGAGTCAACACTTACTAGAAGAAATCTGTTGAGTGGAGGAAAGAAGTCTAGATCTTGTTTCAACTCTCACCTAAACTTGGATATCATTCAAAGCACACTTAGTCTCCCTATGAACTTAAACAAGTCTGGTTTTTGTTGTCATAGAGAAAAGAAGGAAAGTGAGTTATTATGCTCCTCTAGAAACACAAGGACAAAGTTCTTTATTTGTTTTTTGTTTGGGGGCGTGTGTGTGTGTGTGTGTGTGTGTTCAACAGATTAAGTTGTATTATGATAATAAAGCCTGATCTGGGTAATGATGATCTGATGATGATGGGGAGGCTAATGTCACTGATTTGGTGGGGGGGGGGGGAAGTCCTCAAATAGGAGGACTTCTTTTTTAATAGAAAACCATTCAGAGATCTCCGGTGGTAGCAGTAGTAGCAGCAGCAGCAGCAGTAGTAACAATAATAAAGTAGGTAACATTTATAGTTGTATATTTAGTATGTATACTACTATGTAGCTAGATATGTGTGTGCACATGAACATCCTAGAGGATGAGAAGAGTCGACATAAATTCTGACGACTCCTCACAACTGGAGAGTAGTTTGCACACCACACAAACTTTGCTTGTTGAATATCGGTGTGTGCCTTGCTCTGTGTAAAAGATGGGCCAGCTCAAGCGTCACTTACAACCTGAGCCTACATATCTATTCACACACCTGATACATGAAATTACTATATTGTTATTAATGTCGTGTATGTATTATAAGGTTTACAAAGCAATTTACACACATCATCTCATTTTATCTTGACAAGGAGGTCTAGATGTAGATGCTATCATTATCCTCATTTTACAGATGAGGAAATAGACGTTAAGTGACCAGCCCAGGGTCATCTAATGATTGACAAAATGCAAGATGTCAAAAAAGCTATGGTGACCTTAGTAATGCTTTGAAATGAAATTGCCTTGCCATTAATCACAACAGCATCTGCACACATTTGGGAAAAAAGCAGCACTTACAGACATGTGAGTTACCAGCACACTCTTTTATTCAGCCTACCGAAGTTTTGTTTGCACCTGTATCATAATCTGTATCCTTATCCATTCAAAAGGAAAGATCTGAAGGAAGCTGAGGTACAGAGAAGCCATGAACACTGACATGAGGATGAAGTGGAAGAAGTTGGGCAGAAATAGCTGCCAACAAATATGAATGGTGGGACTCCTTGGGATATTGTCCCAAGCCTACCTATCTTTTTCCCCCCCCACTCCCTCCATCCTTCCCTCTCTCTCAATCTCCTGGTGGGGGGAAACCCTATAATAAGTTAGTACCAAGTCAGTTAGCATCATATACTCTTAAGCAGGTTAAATTGTGAAGCAACCGAGGTTGTCTGTGGGGTCTCCAACCTCTCCCTTTCATGCCCTTTGGTCCTTTCTTCAGAAGTCCCCTAATCTACTGGTTTCCCAATACCTTCAAGCTCTCCCCACTGTTCCCTCCCAAAACTAGCTTTTAGGAAAGTATCACAAGTTCACTCACACTGAAATGTGTATTATTCTTTTTTTCTCCCAAAGCTATTTTCAATAGAACTTAAGGGGCACAGGGATGAGGCCCTAATTGGGGCACTGTATTTGAAATCACATTTCAGGCAGTAACAAGCTGAGTAGGGTACGTATTTCTGAGGGGATAAAAAGGAGAAGGAAGTGATCCTTGTAACTGAAACCACTTCACACCATTGACTGCCAGCCGTTATACTAGAAAGACCTCCAGGTGTCATGTAAGCCCAGCTTCTAGGCAGGGTTAAAATAAGCTTCACAGTCATTTGATATTCTCTGGGCAAGTTTCTATATCAACCATGCGTAAGACCCAGCACTAGCCAGAACTGCTAGGACTTCCACTCACGTCTCCACTTTGTCCAAGGTGGTTTTGAACAAGAAGAAAGGCTGTAGGGGATAGGCAAGAGAGGGTGGGAAGGAGGGGGGGGGGCGGGGAAGGGAGGAAGAGAGAGAGGGAAGAAGGTGAGCAAAGGGATGTGGAGATGAAGTAGTAAAATTCTGCAAATTCTCAGTGGAGTAGCAACCATTACTAGCCACTCTAAAACTGTTTCAATTCAACCATTACCCTTAGGAAATAGAAATGATGTAGATTAAGAATCCTGCCGGTGTCCCTTGCAGAGCGATGGGGTTGGAGTACAGAGCAACGGCAGGAGGAAGGAGGAGGCAAAGACAGGGTGGAAGGAGAGGGCTTTCTCTTGTTTTCACCTCTGCTATTAGCAGAGGAAAGAATAGACAGGGTAACTAAGCAGCACTGATCCTATGCTCAGAAACAATATCTTCCTCAGAGATGACTGCTTCAAGGCTAGACACTCTAGGGACAGCTCCAGACTGGCTGAGAAACACCTTAACAGACAGCTGACATACGCTTATCTCACTTAAGCATATGGGATTTTTTTTTACCCTTGCTGTTGAAGGAAACAGGTTTTAAAAAGGGACAAAATGGTTTCGGTGCCTGTTGAGCGGCAAAGCTAGCAAAGGACTGCCCTTAGAGGTGGCTAGCTCATCAGTTTTTCCTTCTGTAAATAGGTCACTGGGCCGTCAAATTGGTACAAAAGTTTTCAGAACTCAGTAACGCCACATGTCTGATTCTGGACCAGAGCTGCTCTGAGAACCTGCTCAAAGTGACCCGATTTATAAACTAAATCAAACATGGTTATGCTTTTTTTTTCAGTGACTGAGGGGGAGGTGATGTGAAGAACACAAAGAGGAGGTGGAATTTACTAATGAAAACAAAACAGGAAATGAAAACAAGGGTTCTTTCAACAGTCAAAATACTTTCCAATTTAGAAAATGGGTTTCTCTAACTTGACCACAATTAACAAATATAGTTTAAAAAATAATTAAAGAGCAGTCTCCCAACAAAGATTGCAGGGAAATAGGGGACAAGGATCAAAATTGGCTTAAGAGAAGGAAAGGAAGGACAGGCTAGATGAAGAGACTCCTCTGTAAATGCCACACAGGAGCAGAGCTTGATTCTAATGTCCAGGAAAACCACTCTAAGTTATCAGATTTGCAGCTCTACAAGTAAGTGGGGGAAAGGCCCTGTTCAATCCAAGACACTGGATGGTAAAGGGTTCTGAGCATTTGAGTTGACATGTCAAGTGGACCTGAATACCTGATAATAGTCTGCCTTAGACAAGCCAATGCCAGCCCTGTGTGAGAAGAGCAGTAGAGTCATAGGGGCAAAGCCCCCACTACCTACTATTACTCTAATCCGTGCTGAGAAACAAGATCACCTGCAAGGAGCAGAATTATATTAAATTTAATTCAACAAACATTTATTAAGCACCAACTATGTGTCAGGCGCTGTGATAGGCACTGGGTATACAAAAAAACAAAATAAGACAGTCCTGCATACCAGGAATTTGAATTCTACTGGGAAAACAATAGGACACCAATGGGCAAATGCAAAATATATTAAAAAACAAATACAAAAAAATGAGGTGGTGAGAGGTGAGGATTAACAACTGGACCACTGAGAAAAAGTCTCTCCTAAGAGGTCTCTCCTAGAATCAAACCTTGAAGGAAGTTGTAGTGCTCCAAGGGGTAGAAGTGAGGAAGAAGAGGGCATTCTAGGATGGGAAACAGCTTCCAAATTAATTAAATGGATCATTTTGACTTTCATAGATAAAGATGGCAGCATTGATTCTCCACCATCAAGGCAGACATTTCAAATAGCATTCTATAGTTTTCATCATTGTATACCCACCCAATCCACACTCTTGGGCTCCTTCTTGTGGCAAACAGCATGCCTTCACAAAATTGTCAGCCAACGTTGTGGGTATATGTCACTCTAGAGAAGAATCATGCTAGATTTGAGGCTTGAACCTTGACTCTGCTACTTAGTACTATGTTACCTTGTGCAAGTCACTTTACCTAATTGGATCTCAGTTTCCTCATCTGTACAACCAGAGATGGGGTGGATAAGGTAATGTCTTAGAGTCCTTTCATCTCTAAACCTATGCTTCTATGAACCAGGTTCTGGTGTCAATAAGGGGTTTAGAAGAGAGATTGGACCCATGACCTCAGCTTCTTAGAGTATTGTTTAATCAGCAGCACAAACGCATCATAGATGTATCAGTATTTTCTCAGGAAGTAAAACAAGTTGGCTTCAAAAAAAGTTAACCTTACTTTCCTATGAAACATTAAGACTTAACCCTTCCTAGCTTCACCTTCGAACAACAGACAGTGAGGGTAAGTGCTGGAATACAGGCTGAATTAGTTAGACTGATCAGATCATAGGAATTAACAGTTAAGTGAGAATCTTCACAGTTATACAAAGTCCAACCTCCTTATTTTACAAATGGAATCCATATGATACCTGCATGTTAAGACCTGTTGGAGATGAGTGAGCAGAGAGGAGTTCTCAAGGAAAATCGTCTAGAAGAGCTTTTCTGAGAGAATGGGAAATCCAAGCAATCCCATAAGTTCCGACAACTGAGGGGTAGAGTTGGGATTCAGGCAGGTAGGTAGTGATTCAGGGAGACAGCTTTAGGGCTGCGTGGGAGGTGCCAAAGAAGGTGGCTTTGCCAGGCGAACCTCAAAAAATGGCTGAGCTCATGTGCATATGATTAACCCACGGTTTTCCTACTTTTCTGGCTAAGTGGGTGGAACAGATCCTTCTGGCTTCCATAGAATGTAAATTCTTTGAGGGTAGGGACTATTTCATTTTGTTTTTTGTATCAGCCCTTAGGGAGTCTGGCAGGTAATCGTTGTTCAGTCATTTTTCAGTCGTATCTAACTCTCTGTGACCCCATTTTTCTTGGCAAAGATACTGGAGTGTTTTGCCATTTCCTCCTCCAGCTCATTTTACAGATGAGGAAACTGAGGCAAACAGGGTGAAGTGACTTGCCCAGGATCATAGAGCTAGTAAGTGTCTGAGGCCATATTTGAACTCAGGAAGACTCATCTTCCTGACTCCAGGCCCAGCAGTCTATCCGCTGCACCACCTAGCTGTCCCTGGCAGCTAATAGGTACTTAATAAATATTTATAGGTTAATTGATTAGATCCATTCATTCCCTTCAGCCTACAACTGCCCTTTGAAGATACCTTTTTCCTTATATAGGATCACAGATTCAGAACTGGAAGGAACCTTAAAAATCATCTAGGCTCTGACAGGGACATTTGTCTCAAAGATGAAGATATTGAACCTCAAATTGTTTGAATGACTTTCTCAGTCACCTAGGTTTCTAGTGATAGAGCCCAGAATTTGAGCCTAAGTCCTCTGAGTAGAGATCTGGAGCTCTTGGATCATATCTGATGTTCATTTTAGCCTGACCACCAATATTTAAAACATTAAGATGGGAAAGTATTCCAGAGCCCACATGCTGCTAAAGCATGTTACTGGGCCCCTCTGTACCCCTCCCCTCCATCCCCTAGGGATAGTCATGTGGCAATAAAAAAGGTTCAGAGCATTAAAGAGAAAGAGGTTTGTAAACATGCTGGAGTGATTGCCTCAATGGCTTCTGGCTGCTGGCCAACTGCCTGTGGGAGTTCCTGGCCTATCCTCTGTGTATCAACATTGGCATTCAGATCTGAGAGAAGCAGAGTTGCTGTAGAGAGCCAGGGAATAGTATAGCAGAGGAAGTGGAAACTTATTAGATAAGTTTCCTGTTCTATTTTTTCTTACAGTAGCCCCTGTCTTCCTTTTGGCCAGTATTCCCTTTCTTATTCAACCCCAAACTCCTGGTCAGTTAACAAAAGAATAATGTTGTTCTTCTCCTGGGCAGAGAGTGCTTTACCTCTAGGGTATTAAACGAATCAATGCCAAGTCCAGTTCATGTTTCAAAATATGATTTTGCAAGGGCCCCAAACTATGTCTGTCTCAGATAACCTTCCATAAGAAGTAATGGAGTCCTCTATGTAGAAACTGCATTGTACTGTTATGTCATTCTACAAGAGCTGGAGGCAGCCAAAATCATCCGTTCAATGCAGCTTTGACCAGCAAAACAAAACAAAATGAAAGAAAAGAAAACAAATAAAAAGAAACCTGAGTTTTGCTTTCTGGTTGTTTCCACAAGAAAGTAGAATAGGGTAGCATGTGCCATCAGAACCCGCGCAGCCCCCTTTAGGAATCTGCGGAGCCAGGCTATGCCCTAAGTATCCTCTGTGCATATACCTAGGTTATATTTAAGGAAAGTAGGGAGGGAGGGGGAGCAAAGGAGTTAGAGGCTGGTGAGTAGGTAGAAAAGAGAAAGACTGCCTACTATTCTCAATCAACTGACAAATGATCACCTGCTGGTCTTGGAGTCAGGAAGACTTGAGATCCTATTGTTGTGTTAAAAAGGCAGATCATCTACTATTTCTCAGTTTCCACCAATCAAATTAAGTCAACAAACATTTAAAGCTTCAGTGGCATCAATGCATACTTTATGAGCTCCACTGCTAGGCATTTTAAGTCCTTCAGGACCTGTCTTCAGCCTATCTTTCCATACATTTATTTCCATGACCCCAAGTTCCCAGCACACTGTTGCCTGTGTGTTACATTCCTTTTTACCTCTCTGTCTTCTGTGATAGGAACGCTCTCCTCCCTAGTCTTGGCCCCCTTGAATTCCTGGCTCCTATCAAAGCTGAGCTCAAGCCCCTCCTCTTCCATAAATTTATAGATGAGGAAACTGAGGCAAACAGGGTGAAGTGACTTGCCCAGGGTCACACAGCTAGTAAGTGTCTGAGGCCATATTTGAACTCAGGAAGACTCATCTTCCCGACTCTAGGCCCAGCAGTCTATTCACTGCACCTCCTAGCTGAGTTTCATGTGCATATCTCTCCATCGAGCTAAAGGCTGGGAATACAAATACCAGCAGAAAGATAGTCTCAAAGAGGTAACATTCTTCTTTTTAGTGTATATTTTATTTAATATTTTAGTTTTCAACATCGATTTCCACAAGATTTTGAGGTAGAAATTTTCTCCCCGTTTCAACCCTCCCCCCAATCCAACATGGTGTATATTCTGATTGCCTCATTCCCCTGTCAGCCCTCCCCTCTTTCACCCCATTCGCCCTCCCCATTCCCTTTCCCCTTACTTTCTTGTAGGGCAGGGTAGATTTCTATGCCCCATTCCCAATATATCTTGTTTCCCAGCTGCACGCAAAAAAATTTTTTTAATTTTTTTTAAGCATCTGCTTTTAAAGCTTTGAGTTCCAAATTCTCTCCCCTCTTACCTTCCCACCCACCCTGCTAGGAAGGCAAGCAATTCAACATAGATCACATATGTATCATTATGCAAAACACTTCCACAATGCTCATGTTGTGAAAGGCTAACTATATTTCCTTCCATCCTATCCTGTCCCCCTTTATTCAATTTTCTCCCTTGACCCTGTCCCTTTTCAAATGTGTTTGCTTTCGATTACCTCCTCCCCCTATCTGCCCTCCCTTCTATCAACCCCACTTTTTTATCCCCTTCCTCTTACTTTCCTGTGGAGTAAGATATCCAATTGTGTGTGTATGTTATTCGCTTCTCAAGTTGAATTCAATGAGTGTAAGATTCGCTCATTCACCCTCACCTGCCCCCTGTTCCCTTCCAATAGAACTGCTTTTTCTTGCCACTTTTATGTGAGATAATTTACCCCTTTCTATCTTTCCCTTTCTCCCTCTCTCAATATATTCCTCTCCCATCCCTTAATTTTGTTTCATTTTTTTAGATATCATCCCTTCATATTCAACTCACCCTGTGCCCTCTGTCTATATTCCCTTCAACTCCCCTAATACTGAGAAAGGTCTCATGAATTACACACATCACCTTACCATATAGGAATGTAAACATAACGGTTCAACTTTAGTAAGTCCCCTATGAATTCTCTTTCTTGTTTACCTTTTCATGCTTCTCTTGATTCTTGTATTTAAAAGTCAAATTTTCTTTTCAGCTCTGGTCTTTTCACTGAGAAAGCTTGAAAGTCCTCTATTTTATTGAAAATCCATATTTTGCCTTGGAGCATGATACTCAGTTTTGCTGGGTAGGTGATTCTTGGTTTTAATCCTAGCTCCATTGACCTCCAGAATATCATATTCCAAGCCCTTCGATCCCTTAATGTAGAAGCTGCTAGATCTTGTATCATTCTGATTGTGTTTCCACAATATTCAAATTGTTTCTTTATGGCTGCTTGCAGTATTTTCTCCTTGACCTGGAAACTCTGGAATTTGGCAACAATATTCCTAGGAGTTTTCTTTTTGGGATCTTTTTCAAAAAGCAATTGGTGGAATCTTTCAATTTCCATTTAACCCTATGGTTCTAGAACATCAGGGCAGTTGTCCTTGATAATTTCTTGAAAGATGATATCTAGGCTCTTTTTTTGAACATGGCTTTCAGGTAGTCCAATAATTTTAAATTATCTCTGCTGGAACTATTTTCCAGGTCAGTGGTTTTTCCAATGAGATATTTCACATTGTCTTCCATTTTTTCATTCCTTTGATTCTGTTTTATAATTTCTTGATTTCTCATAAAGTCACTAGCTTCCACTTGCTTCAATCTGATTTTTAAGGTGGTATTTTCTTCAGTGGTCTTTTGGACCTCCTTTTCCATTTGGGTAATTCTGCCTTTCAAGGCATTCTTCTCCTCATTGGCTTTTTGAAGCTCTTTTGTCCTTTGGGTTAGTCTATCCTTTAAGGTGTTATTTTCTTCAGTATTTTTTGGGTCTCCTTTAGCAGGTCATTGACTTGTTTTTCTTTTTTTTCCCTTTTTTAAATGTATTTATTTAAATTACTTAATATATTTAGTTTTCAGCATTGATTTTCACAAGAGTTTGAATTATGAATTTTCTCCCCATTTCTACCCTCCCACCCACTCCAAGATGGCATATATTCTGGTTGCCCCATTCCCCAGTCAGCCCTCCCTTCTGTCACCCCACTCCCCTCCCATCCCCTCTTCCCTTCCTCTCTTGTAAGGCAATTTCTATGCCCCATTGCCTGTGTATCTTTATTTCCTAGTTGCATGCAAAACCTTTTTTTGTTTCTTTTTGAATGTCTGTTTTTAAAACTGTGAGTTCCAAATTCTCTCCCCTCTTCCCTCCCCACCCACCCTCCCTAAGAAGGCAAGCAATTCAACATAGGCCATATGTGTATCATTATGTAAAACCCTTCCACAATATTCATGTTATGAAAGACTAACTATATTTTGCTCCTTCCTAACCTATCCCCCTTTATTGAATTTTCTCCTTTGACCATGTCCCTTTTCAAAAATCTTTGTTTTTGATTACCTCCTCCCCCATCTGCCCTCCCTTCTATCGTCTCCCCTTTTCTATCTTCTTCCTCCTTCTTTCCTGTGGGATAAGATACCCAACTGAGTGTGTATGGTATTCCCTCTTCAGGTCAAATCTGATGAGAGCAAGATTCACTCACTCCCCCTCACCTGCCCCCTCTTCCCTTCCTACAGAACAGCTTTTTCTTGTCACTTGTATGTGAGAAAATTTACCCCATTCTATCTCTCCCTTTCTCCCTCTCTCAATATATTCCTCTCCCATCCCTTAATTTTATTTTATTTTTAAGATATCATCCCTTCATATTCAACTCACTCTGTGCCCTCTCTCTCTCTCTCTCTCTCTATATATATATATATATATATACATAAACACACACACACACACACACACATATATATATATGTATAAACACACACACACACAAATATATATATATATATACACATATACATATATATGAATATTCCCTTCAGCTACCCTAATACTGAAGTCTCATGAATCATACACATCATCTTCCCATGTAGGAATGTAAACAAAATAGTTCAACTTTAGTAAGTTCCTTGTGATTTCTCTTTCTTGTTTACTTTTTCATGCTTCTCTGGATTCTTGTGTTTGAAAGTCAAATTTTCTATTCAGCTCTGGTCTTTTCACTGAGAAATCTTGAAAGTCCTCTATTTTATTGAAAATCCATATTTTGCCTTGGAGCATGATACTCAGTTTTGCTGGGTAGGTGATTCTTGGTTTTAATCCTAGCTCCATTGACCTCCAGAATATCATATTCCAAGCCCTTCGATCTCTTAATGTAGAAGCTGCTAGATCTTGTGTTATTCTGATTGTGTTGCCACGATACTCAAACGGTTTCTTTCTGGCTGGTTGCAGTATTTTCTCCTTGATTTGGGAGCTCTGGAATTTGGCGACAATATTCCTAGGAGTTTTCTTTTGGGGATCTTTTCGAGGAGGCGATCTGTGGATTCTTTCAATTTCTATTTTACCCTCTGGCTCTAGAATATCAGGGTAGTTCTCCTTGATAATTTCTTGAAAGATGATATCTAGGCTCTTTTTTTTTTCATCATGGCTTTCAGGTAGTCCAATAATTTTTAAATTTTTAAGTTATCTCTCTTGGATCTATTTTCCAGGTCAGTGGTTTTTCCAATGAGATATTTCACATTGTCTTCCACTTTTTTATTCCTTTGGTTCTGTTTTATAATATCTTGATTTCTCATAAAGTCACTAGCTTCCACTTGCTCCAATCTAATTTTTAAGGTAGTATTTTCTTCATTGGTCTTTTGGACCTCGTTTTCCATTTGGGTAATTCTGTCTTTCAAGGCATTCTTCCCCTCATTGGCTTTTTGGAGCTCTTTTGCCATTTGAGTTAGTCTATTTTTTAAGGTGTTGTTTTCCTCAGTATATTTTTTAGTATTTTTGGGGGGTCTCCTTTAGCAAGTCATTGACTTGTTTTTCATGGTTTTCTCGCATCCTTCTCATTTCTCTTCCCAATTTTTCCTCTACTTCTCTAACTTGCTTTTCCAAATGCTTTTTGAGCTCTTCCATAGCCTGAGACCAGTTCATGTTTTTCTTGGAGGCTTTTGATGTAGGCTCTTTGACTTTGTTGACTTCTTCTGGCTGTATATTTTGGTCTTCTTTGTCACCAAAGAAAGATTCCAAAGTCTGAGACTGAATCTGAGTCTGTTTTCACTGCTTGGCCATGTTCCCAGCCAACTTACTTGACCCTTGAGTTTTTCATCGGGGTGTGACTGCTTGTAGAGTAGAGAGTACTTTCTTCCAAGCTTGAGGGGATGCACTGTTGTTTTCAGATCTACTTCTATACAGCCAGCTCTGCCACACCAGCACTCCTCCTCCCCCAAGAGCCACCAACCTGGACCTGACTCAGATCTTAAGCAGGCTGTGCACTCCTGCTCTGATCTGCCACTTAATTCCTCCCACCAGTTGGGCCTGGGGCCGGAAGCAACTGCAGCTGTACTTCTGTAGCTGCACCACCCCTGCTACCCCTGGGATAGTGGCGGAACCACAAACTCCTTTCACTCTGTCCCCTGCAGCTTTTCCCACTAATCTCTATTGTCTTTGGTGTTTGTGGGTTGAGAAGTCTGGTAACTGCCGCAGCTCACTGTTTCATGGCCCCAAGGCCTCTTCCAGCTGGCTGATTTTGGGTCTGGTCTGTCCTGGCATGACCCATGCTGGGCTGCCCTCCACTCTCAGCACCATGCGATAGACCCTTCCTGGCGACCATCCAGGCTCACCTGGGCTGGAGATCTGTTTCCCTCTGCTATTTCGTGTGTTCCACAGCTCTAGAATTTGTTCAAAGCTGTTTTTACAGGTGTTTGGAAGGATTTGGGCAGGGAGCTTAAGCAAGTCCCTGCTTTCCCGCTGCCATCTTGGCTCCTCCCCAAGAGGTAACCTTCTAATGGAGCAGGTCAGTACATAAAAGGAAGGTGAAAGGTCTGCGGGGAGTTGAGGGAGAGAAGAGAAGAAAACTTTGAAAGAATGTAATTTCCTGTACTACATGACAGAGAAAGTCCAGCGAGTCAGCACTGAAGCTCAAAGAGATGAGAAGACACAGCTGGCCTGGGCATCACCTTAAAATGCAGGTTCTGGGAGGAACCAGCCAATCAGAGGAAGGGGATTTGTTGAATAGGGCTCGATAGTATAAAATGGTATTTGTTTGTTCTAGACATAACTCTGCAAGGTTTCAAACTATTGATCGTGTGCTCTGAGAACAGCAATCAATCTTTTCATCTTTTTTGGCCAAGATATACTCATCTTTCTAAAGCTGCCTTGGTGTGATGGGCCCTGTGTTTTATTAGCACCATAGGAGGTTTTGGATTAAATGCTTTCCAAATCCACTGTCATCCATTTTACTGTTCCAGGAGCATACGCCAGCTGGAAATACAAAGGTGTTCATCTGTCCAAGCAGGTTGTTCCCATTGAACGTGAATTTCAGGATGCCGGTCTCCTAACATGTATAGCTATAGCTTTCTTGACCACTTTGTGCCTCTAGCATCTTGTCTGCAGATAGTGATGATGGTGGATGATTAGGAGATGCAACATAGCAATTTAGTGGATACAGAGCTGCCTCAGAATCAAGATGACCTGGATTCAAATCCTGCCTCTTCTAACACATGCTGCCCGGTCTTGTCACTTAACTCCTCTCAGTGCCCTGGGCCATTTTCTAAGACTATAAGTTACAGATCAGTCGCTGATCTGTATTAGTAGATGGAGTTTCCTCACCCAGGAATTCTCTCCATCTCTGAAAATATAGGTCTAGATACAAAAGGAAAATGTTATTTTTCTTAGTATTGCTGAGAGGAGGGCAGGCTTTTGTCAGGAGGAGCTGACTGTCTTTGAGAGCCCAGAGAAGCTGGCACCCAAGGCTGTAGGGATGGTTCCCTGTGGGTGGATGTTTCCCAGCCCCTGCCATCTCCTGTGCTACTACAAATCCTCCCTACAGCACCTTCCAGCTAGACTTGGGGGAGGGTTCTGAAACTGTGCCAAGTGGTCTAGGAATGCTGGGTCTGCTACCAGAGACTCAGGAGGGGAGAGGCAGGCAAAGTGCAAATACCTGCTCTTCTTTGATGGCCCTGCAGCTCGGTTTCAAATGCTTCAAGTCTCCTTTTATGTGCATTCTGATAGGTCCTGGGGTGACTTGGCTGTCTGCCATGTAATTTCCACTATAAATGTCTCAGTATAAATGGGCTCATGGGTGTCCCTATCCTGATAGCCTATAGAATGCTTTTTGCCATGCATTAAAAAATATGTCCTCAGATCAAGCATGATATAGCATGTAATGTGCTTTGCAAATCTTAAAGGACTATATAAATGCAAGCGATGATTCCTTTTTTAAAAAAAATTGCTTAGGGGTTTTCATCTTTTTGCCCTACCTTTTCTGTCCTTGTGCCTAGCAAAGTTCATTCCTTTGCTCTAAACCCTCAATCTCTGCCTATTGCCTCCAGGCTGAAGTATGACCTCTACAGCCCAGAATTCAAGGCCCCTCGATGTAGCTTTCCTGCTCTCACCCCCAAATATATTTCCCACCACTCCAGAACAAACCTTAGTCCAGACTGCACATTTCTTCACTGTCATTGGATATTCTGATTCCCTCCTCCCTACTGATATTTGCTCACAATATCCTCCTAATCCTCCCTCCAACATCCTCCTCTGATTTCTCTGACTCTCCAAGCACTCTCCACCCTTCGAAAGTTCTAGCCCCTCCACAGTGACAACTCTGACTTCTCTAGATCAGTCCTTCCTCCTTCAGTTCCTCTAATAAGAACCAGCATTTAGATATGATTTAAAATGTGCAAAGGGCTTCACATGGATTAGGTCATTTCAGTTCTATTAAATTAAACAAGGATTTATTATCTATTATTGCAAGGCACTGTACAATGTGCTAGAGATAAAAGGACAAAAATGAAAAAAAATCTGACATCAAGGAACTTATATTATCCCGGGGGCATGAGTGGGTACACATGGAAGCAAACACCAAGTCCTTTGGGAGGGAAGAGAGTGCCAGTAATTAGGGAGATCAGAAGAGATTTATGGAAGAGGAGGGGCTTGAGCTCAGCTTGGAAAGGAGCTAGGGATTCAAGGGGGCCAAGATTAGGGAGAAGAGCATTCTTATCATAGAAGACAGAGAATGTAACACACAGGCAAGTGCTAGCAGGCCAGTGTGCTGGGAACTGAGGGTCATGGAAATGTGTGGAGAGACAGGCAGAAGTCAGGTCCTGAAGGACTTAAAATGTCTAGCAGAGGAGTTCATAAAGTATGTACTGATGCCACTGAAACTTCCTGAGATGAGGAGTTTATGGTCAGACATGGACACTCAGAATGCCATTTCCTAGATGAGGAATTCCACACAGGTAGCTGTGTGGAAGATGTATCACAGAAGGGAAGACTGGAGTAAAGGTGACCAGGTAAGAGGTTATTGCAATAATCCAGGTGAGAGAAGATAAAACACTGGGCCTAGAGTGGTAGCTACATGGGTGTAGAGCAAGTGATTAATAAGAGAGATATTGTGGAGATAAAATCAACGAAGCTTGGGAAATGAGAGCATATGGGGTAGATGGCAGTAAGGTGAAGTGAGGAGTCAGGTATGACTGTGATTGCCAAACTCGAGTGAGTGGGAAGGTGAGCCACATCTGCAACAGAAATAGGGAATCCAAAAGAAGGGGCTAGGCTGGGGGTAAAGATAATGATTTCCATTTTGGACCTGCTGAGTTTAAGACGGTTATTGAAGATCCAAGTAGTGATGTCCAAAAGGTCATGGAGAATTGGAGGTTGAGGTGGTGGGGGGAGGGAGAAGGAAAGAGAGGTGAGAGAGAGACAGACAGAGACAGAGAGAAAGACACAGAGACAGAGAGAGACAGAGACACTGAGACAGACAGACAAAGAGGACAGAAAAAAAGGGAAGGAGAGAGATGGAAAGAGAGACAGAGAGAGACAGAGACAGAGAGAGACAGATAGAGACACAGACACACAGAGACAGAGAGAGATTGCAAGAAGAGCTGGATATGTAGATTTGTTAGTTCTCCACACAGAGATGATAACTGAACCCATAGGAACAAATGAAATTAGAGAGAATGCAGAGAAAGAAGAAGGACCAGGACAGAGCCTTGGAGCACACTCAAGTGTAGGAGGCTGGTGGATGATTCATCAGGTGGTAGAACCAGAAGCCAGACTGCATGTATCTGTAAGGGAGGCACTACTGATATTATTATCCCCCTATTAGAGGTGAGGAAAGTGAACCTCAGATAGATTAAGTGAGTTTCCTCAGCTATAAAATGGTGATACTTAGAGCACCAACCTCACTAGGCTGTTATGGGGAGGCCCAAATGAGAATTTTGCAAATCTTCATAGTGCTTCCTAAGTGTCAGTAACAATGATTTACTCAGTCACAGAACTAGTATTAGAAGCGTGACTTTAATCCACTTTTTCCTATCTCCCAGCATTCCATCTTCTATATCACTCCACCTTTCATGCCTATTCCTCTAACATTTATCATCTGTACCAATCATTTGGCCCTTTATCACATACTGTCTTACATTGTTAATTAATTGTTTCTTATTAGTTCATCTTGTTTTCTCCAAATAGATTGCGACATTTCTTGAGGGTAGGGATTATGTCTTGATCTTTTTTGTGTTTTAATCCCCCCATAGTACCCAATGTATATGCAATGAAATACTTGCACTGAATCCAACATCAGGATGAATAATTCCCTCAGCATCATTGTCTCTCTACTCTCTGATAGCTATTTTTCCTGGAAGCCTAAGGGTTAGTACCATTATTCTGCCAAGAGACACTGTGGTTCAATTGTAGCTCTTGAATTACTGTAGTTGAATGTCTCAGTGCTTTTAAAACAGGGTTAGTCTCAAGAAGGGTTGTACTATCTTGATGAGTCAGTCGTCTGCTTCCTTGCTGATTTATTACTGCTTCCTTTCTATAATATCTTCTGGTGGTGAGGATGTCATTCTGATAAAGCTGGACAACAGAAGACAATATAAATCTGCTCCGATGCTGCTATGAAATGATTTAATGCAACTTTCCATGGTGGAACCTGAGCAAAGCTGTAATGATCATTTATACATGAAATGACTGCTTGGGGAATGTCAGAGCTTGATGTCAGTCAGATTCTGGGAACCATACATAGAGAAGACTATAACAGAGAAGCCTGAATAACCACATGTGTGTTGTTCATGATGTTCTGATGAAGGAGTAATATGTAAATGTTTGTAATGTAAAAACAAGTCATCGATAAAGCTAAAAAACATTTAAAAAGAAGTCTGTGGATATGCATAAACATCAAAATAAACTCTCTCACCACATCTGTTTTACCTTGGACTGAGATGTCTTATGAACTCGAGAGCTTATCGAAAGAATTCAAGCAGGGATCATCAGATGTTGTTTTGAAAAATGCATGCTTCCCAAAAGGACTCAACAACTAGATGAAGGCCTTGCTGTTCATATTTCCGAGCTGCACCATCTGTGTCAGCAGAATTTTGCGAATGACATTGTAGGACCATGTTCTTTATGTGTGGGACCACACATCTTAACTGGATTACATTTGATCTTTATAACAACTCAAGAATATGCCCTAGCTACTGAGAGGAGCAGCACGGCTTAGTGGGAAGAGGCCATACTCCAAAGTCAAGAAGAACTGGGTTTGAATCCCACCTCAGACACTTGCCAACCATGTGACCCTAAGGCAAGTCACTTACCTCTAGATCCTCAGTTTCTTCATCTGTAAAAGTGGAATAATTATAGCACCTACCTCATAAGGCTGTTGTAAGAATCAAATTAGAAAATGTATGAAAAGCTCTCTACAGAATTTAAAATGCTGTTAGCTACTTCTGAGCTATTAAAATGCCCAGAATTTAAAGTAATAGTTTCTAATACCAATGAAGGTAAAATCCTCTTAGCAACAGGGTCAACAGCACCCAATGGGTGAATGTCTCTACAGCCAATTGATTACCTGGCTTCACAAGGTTCTGCATGGGCACAACAATCCTCTGACTGCAGATCTGAGGAATGCTGTGGGCAGATACTGCAACGTAAAGTTCCACCCTGAGAGAACATGCCAGCGATAATACATCCAAATGAAGCCCGAGAATTTTCACTGCAGCTCACATTGTTGAGTGTGAGGCAATGTTGACGTGACAGCAAAACTCAGGGATTTTGCATTTCAAATTCCTGAAAATATTGCAGTATTTTCCAAAATGCTCATAAATGGATGGATGGAAGTGCAAGATAGAGGTCAGATCAGACCATGGCGGATCAACAATCAGGAGATATATCTTTGGCAGTAGTTTCCCAGGGATCGTTTCTCAAAGACTTGGGGCCACCATACATTCCTCAAGGTTGCAATCACCACCCAGCTGATATTGCTGAAGGCTGTGCTAAGGATGGATGGTGTGGCTGTTTCATGGAGAAGTTTCCATCTATTATGACAAGGGGGAGGGGGAGGTGTAACCACAAAGATTTTGGGGAAGGAACTGGTTCAGCTCGCCAGTGGTTAACATCCAAGGCACTAATACTGCAAGAACAGCCTGAGGAAAGAATATCATCAACACATGTCGCCCAGATTTTTCTAGGCACTAGGAGTTTTCCAGCATATGAGAGTAAATAGAGTCTTATACTTGTACTCACAAGTACACATTGAAAGTAGGTACGGCTAGATAGCAATTTGTCTGAAAAATGTCTAGGAGTTTCAGTGAACCACAAGCTTAGCATGAATCAACATGGCAGCCAAAAAGAGCTAATGAGATTTTGGACTACATTGAGAAGCAGAGTATCCAGAAATGAAGAGGTAATCATCCCTCTAGATTCTACCCTTGTCAGCCACATCTGGAGTAATAAGTTAAGTTCTTGCTTGACACTACACTTTTAGGAAGGATTTTGTTAAGCTGGAAAGCACATAAAGGAGGGCAACTGGAATAGTGAAAGGCTTCAGGCCCATGCCATATAAAGATCCTTTGAAGTAACTGGATATGTTCAGCCTATAATGAGCTGGGGGAAGGAGGAAGGAAAGAGAGAGGACACACAAGGGTTGTCTCCAGATATTTGAATGGTTGTCTCAATTATACTTCCCTCCATCCCTCAGTAACCAAGTTTCTTGGATTCCAAGTTTAAAAGATTGACTTTAGAACCTAGTTTTCAAGCTTATTTAGTTGAAGTGAAACACTGCCAGATAATGTGCTTCTTCTCCTGAGGCACAGCCTGTCCTCTTCAGCAGAGACATTGTAGAGGGTGGTATCATGGCATCTCTGTCTCCCTTTCATGAAGAGATGCCTGCACCCCTTCCCATCTGAGAGTGGCTTTGCTGCCTTCTGTCCAAATCATAAGGAGGTATCTTTGTTCAACTCAGCTCTTTCAGAGCTTTCCTGCAATAGAACTAGTTGCCTCTTTAGGTAATTAGTAAGCTCTCTGTCACTGTAAATATTCAAGCATTGTCTCGAATGGCCATCTGTTGAGGGGGACTCCGGAACTGAGTGGGAAGAGAAGCTAAATGGCTTTCTATCTTTGAGAATCAATTATGTGACTTGTTGGTGGAGTTGTGAACTGGTTCAACCATTCTGTAGAGAAGTTTGGAACTATGGCCAAAGGGCTATAAAACCATGCATACCCTTTGACCTAACAATACCACTACTAGGTTTGTATCCCAAAAGAGATTTTAAAAAAGGAAAAGGACCTATAGGCACAAAAATATTTATAGCAGCTCTTTTCCTGGGGTAAAGAATTAGAAACTGAGGGGATGCCCATCAATTGGGGAATGGCTGAACAAGCTGTAGTATGTGATTTTGATGGAATACTATTGTACTGTAAGAAAAGATGAGCAGGATGCCCTCAGAAAAACCTGGAAAGACTTGTATGGGTTGATGCAAAGTGAAATGTACTGTGTACAAAGTAACAGCAATATTAAAAGATGATCAGATGTGAAAGAATTAAGGTATTCTCAGCAATACCATGATCCAAGACAACTCTGAAGGACTGTTGATGAAAAATGCTATCCATCCCCAGACAAAGAACTGATGGTGTCTGAATACAGACTGAAGCGTACTTTTTTAAACTTTACTTTTGATTTTTTTTGTCTGTGTTTTCTTTCACAACGTGACTATTATGGATATGTTTTGCATGACTACACATGCATAACCCATAGGGTAGGGAAGAAGGAGGAAGGGAGAGAATTTGGAACTCAAAGTTTTAAAAACAAATGTTATAAATTGTTTTTAACATGTAACTGGGGAAAAAATTTAAATTTAAATTTTAAAAAGTCAATTATGGCAACAGGAGACCTCATTCTAGGAAGGAAATTGCATTTTGTTTGGCAGGTCTACTTTGTATCTAATCAGGACTGATAGCCAGCTCTAGTTAAGGACCTCTTACGTTATCCTGAGACTTGTTTGTGATGCCTCTTCCAGGAGCAAACATCCCTAGTTCTAGCGCTATTCAAGAGGTATTAAGCTCTCTGCATTGGAGGTTCTCTAGCAGAATCTGATCTCTATTTGTTGGATGTGTTGTAAGATTCTTGTTCAGGTTTCGGTTGGACTGGGATGACCTCTGAGGTCCCTTCCGGTGTGAGATTCTGTGCTTTGCTGATATCACCATGACCACCTACGCAGCTGTGAGAAGAGGAGACCCTTTACCCACCTTTGTCACGTGGGGACTGCTGAGCTCCAGGCTCTCCAGCTCTGCAGAATGGCACTAAGCTAGTTTCCATTTACCAGAGACTTCCTGCTGCTGAAGCCTGCCTTCAACATCCTAGGGATAATTACCACTCCCACTGGAGTGGACTTCCCAGCCCTCCAAGGGCTCTCATCAGGTCATGCTGTCTCTGGCACTGCTCTGTGTCCTTCTTTAGCCAGGCTGGGTGAGCTGACCTCAGATCTGCTTGTTGCTACTATACTTTACCTAAGGTATTCATCTCCACTGTTTGTAGTCTAACAATCAAATTTCCCTCGACATTACATGTAGGGACAAGGTGCTTGCAAAATTATGCTCTACCAGACCTTATCAAAAGCTGAACACTAGTGATCCTACTGAAGATATTTGAACTATAAGCCCTCCCTGGTGGCATTCCAATTAAGCACCTGCACTGGTATTTCTGTTGCCCCCAGAATATTCTAATGTGTCATGAAAAACTTGATTTGTGGTTCTAGTTGTGGTACCATAGCTTAATGATTGTATCACCATGGAACCAAAATAAGAAAGATTCACGAGGTTATAGGAATTCTTATTTTTTTTCAATAATATCAAGCAATCGATAAGCATTTATTAAGTGCCTACTATATGCCAAGCACCATACTTGGTGCTGGGGAAACAAGACAAAAAAGAAAGAGCCATTGTCCTCAAAGAGCTTACAGCCTAGTGGGGTAGAATATATGTATAAATAGGTATGTGTAAAACAAATGCATGGGAACAGGGACAGGGAAAGCATAAGAGCAGCTTAGAGAACCAGAAAGGGCTTCAGGCAGAAGGTGTGGTGAGGAAACTAGTCGTTCTAAGAGGCAGAGGTGAGGACGGTGAATATTCCAAGCATGGGGCCAGCCAGTGCAAAATGTAAATTGAGCATTAAGTGTAAGGAACAACAAGGACAGTTTTTCTAGACCATGTAGTATGTAGAGGGGAATGACGTGTCCAGGACCTGGGTGTTTTTTTGTTTTGAGTTTGTTTGGTTTTTATTTTTGGCAAGGTAATCAGGGTTAAGTGACTTACCCAGGGTCACACAACTAATAAGTGTCAAGTGTCTGAGGCCAGATTTGAACTGAGGTTCTCCTGACTTCAGGGCAGGTGCCCTATCCATTGTACCACCTAGATGCCCCTGTGTTTTCTTTGACGTAGGTACTCCTTCCACCCTGGCAGATGTCCAGCATAGAATGGTACAAAGTTGTCTGAACTTCAGAGAGGTGAAATGGTTTACCCATGGTCACTCATTTAGGAGAAGGCACCTAGGTAGGAGTCAAACTGAGTTTTTTATTTTCTCTGTTGTTGTTTTTTGTTTGTTTGTTTGTTTAATGAGGATTTATTTCTACCTATTTGTATTAATTGTTGTTGTCCAGTCCTGTGGGGTCCATGGAGTGGTTTCAGGGAGACCTAAGTTTACAACCAGCCTTAGATGTTTACTAGCTTTGGGATTCTGGGCAACCTACTTAGCTGCTGTTTGCTTCAGTTTCCTCAACTGTTAGATGGAGATGATAACAGTGCCTACTTCACAGGATTGTCGTGAAGATCAAATGAGGAAATGTCCGTAAAGCACTTAGCTCAGGGTGTGCCTAGCACATAGTAGGTATGTAATAAATACTTATTCCCTTCCCTTCTTTCATAGACTTTAGACATGGATGGAACCTTAGATGCCATTCAGTTTGGTCCTTTTATTTTAGAGACAAGTCATTTTGTTTGCCACAGTACCTTATAGATCATGTTGTAGCATATCCACTGAGAGTATTAATGTTGAAAGACCCGTCTAGACTCATCTCTTTAGGCTAATGGTTATCTAATGGTTAACTACATGGAATCTGATATTAGCCTAGGTGTTAACTGGATATGGAAGAGGAAGCAAGTAGAGAAACTGCTTGAGGAATTCAGGTCTTCCAGAGCTGTCAACATGAGTTCTCTTCTAATAAAGGATGCCTCTTATAGGTAAATATTTTTGCTCCAGAAAGCAGTCTTTCCATATCTTGGCCATAATACATGAAGCACATCTGGAAATTGTTTATATGAAAATCCTGGCTAGGAGTGATGTCTGGTGGCCTGGAATTGATCCTAATTTTGAAATTTCTATAAAGTGGTGTGACACATACCAGACTTCAAAGCATACCCCAGCAAGGGTGCCTACCTACTTTTCCATGAGTAACCAAGAAGCTTTGGTCAAAAATCCATGTTAACCCTGCAAAGCCATTTCAAGGGAAGAATTTCTTGATGCTAATAGACTCCTTCATAATTCTCATTCCACCTCTGTTGTTTGCTATCTGTGTGAACTTGGACAAATCACTTAACCTCTCTAGATCTTAGCTTCCTCATCTATAAAATGAAGGGCTTTGGTGAGGTCATCACCTCTGAGGTCCCTTTCATCTCTAGAATTGTAAAGACATAATCCTAAATTGACTTAAAGGCATCTCAGTTCTATTCCAACCTTCTACTGCAATAATCATAGATCTATGTCATTGTTTGCAAGATTACATTTTCTGAAAATGAGCGTGTATTCACTCTCTTTGAGTTAAAAGAATTTGTGATAGGGCAGCTAACTAGTGCAGTACATAGAGCACTGGGTTTGGAATCAGGAAGACTTATCTTCCTGAGTTCAAATCCAGTCTCAGACACTTACTAGCTGTTTGACCCTAGGCAAGTCACTTAACCCTATTTGTCTCAATTTCCTCATCTGTAAAATGAGCTAAAGAAGGAAATGGCAACCTCAAATGGGGTCAAAAGAGTTGGACATAATTGAAACAACTGAAAAAGTTGTGGATAGGAACATTATCCAAATTAGCACCATCCTGTTTCATCTTCCTCAAGCAAATTATGGTACAGACCACTAAAAATGCCCTGAAGTGGATAGTTAGAGGATATTGGTCAAAAATATATGTGAGGTTTCTTTCTCACTATTCAACATGCTGTTCTAATATTAAATAATATGAGCCAGTCCTGCCAAATTCACTAATTAGGCAATGTCTTAAGATTTGCCTCAACTATCTATATCCAATCTTATATGAACTTTCATTTGATAAACTACAACGCATTCTGAAGGCTACGCTGTCTAAACCTACTCACCACTCTTTTTTTTGTTTTAATGTTGAGGTTTAGGGATGCTGAGATCCTGAAATAGCAACATGCAGGTCCTGCCCAGACAAATTCAATCCAAGCCTTCTTTCAGCCAAAGACAAGGTTTATTAGAACACTGACTGGGTGGGTTGATTCTAAAAGTCCACCATATTGGCCAGACTCTTAAGGAATCTGAACATCTTAATGGAGGCAAGATGGATCTTATATACAGAAAGACTGTGGGAAGGACCTAGGATGGCTAAGTAGTCTGGGATGACTAGGAGGTAACAGAGAAGGGCCAGAAACACCAGGAACCTAGACCACATGGCCAAGGGATAATGAGGTCCAGATAGCATCAGGGGTGGGAAGGAGTTGGGGAGACTGATCCAGGAGGTAACACAGAATGGAGGGCTAGGCAACAGAAAATTGGGAGATTGGGTGTAGGCCACAATGAAAGGCTAGTTGAGAGGATTACTGGGTTGCCTCAGGCAAACGCCAAAAACTTCACTATATGGGAAAGTTATACATTTGTCCTGAGGCAAGATCCTACGGCTGTAATCACTCTCAGATCACCTGAGTGATACAAGATCCTGAATGTAGATGGGTCTTAATGACATTGTCACATCCAAGTTGACATTTCTCTTATGGTGAGTTGGTAGCAGTAGAACCATCCCAAGATTCTCCTATAGTTTGTTGTTGCTGCTGTTAATAAGCAAAGTACAGATTCTAAAGACTCACCAGCACCACAGAGCGAAAGAAGTAAGCTCTCTAAGACCAGGAACTTTTTCATTTTTATCTCTAAATAACTAACCTCTGCCTAGCGTAGTGTGCTGTGTACAGAAAGTGTTTAATAAGTGCTTGTTGAACAGAAGTTAAACTTTTCTCACCAATGTAACTGCTGAAGCAGAGATGTGGATTTTGACTCCTATTTGTCAAAGACAGAATCGGTCCCATAAAAGTAAATTTCATCGCTGGTTAAAGGGTTGTGTTAAGTAAGTAGAATGTTATTATGTTCATGTGCCAGAGATCATGTTGCCTGTATTGGTGTTTTGAGTATATTAGAACTGGATTTTTTAACCCTCTACGTTTCTACAGTCACATGCCACTGTGATTTTTAGGATGGAATATCTCAGAGTTATATTCATCCTTCCCTTTGTATTGCTACTACATAACACAATGTAGCCAGTCATGGTGGATACCGGGCCAGTCTTGGAGTAAGGAAGACCCAGGTTCAAGTCCTGCTTTTCACAGCTCTAAAATAGTAACTTAAGTTGTCAATATGCAAACATGGAGGGAATTTACATACTGGAGGACTTTGATAACACAAGCAACTATACTTCCTTTCTCCCTTTAGCTTATTAAAAATAAAGACCTTATAAAGACATCTTTCACACATACACCCCCTTCTCCTAGCCCCACACACAAACTTCTGCATTAATTGGCATTTCTCACTTCTCAGACTGTATAAAAGTGATACTCATGTTTATGCTAAACAAACAGTGTACTCTAACCCTGTAGATGTGAGGTGGCTTCTGTTTCATACATAGAGAGCTGGAAGAGACCTCAGAGGCTGCCTAGTCTAGCCCCCTCCTTTTACCAATGAAGAAGCTGAGGCCCAAAGGGGCTGAGTGACTTACCCAAGGTCAAACAGGAAATAAATGGCAGAGTTGGGATTTGAACCCTGGTTCTCTAACTCTAAACTCAGCAATCATTCCAGGGCTGGAGGTAAGATGAATAATTAACAAAGGCTGTGCCTGCAATCAGGTTGTAAAGGAACGCCGCATTAGAGTTGGAGCATTCAGAATCTTACTGCACAAAATGTAGAAAAGAAAGTGTGATCTCTAAGCACAGGATTCAGGTAAAAGTGATGTGGCAATCCAGGGCCAGGGAAACTGGAGAAGTGAGGAAATGCAAGAGCCCCTCAGGTGAGAAATGGTTTTCCTTGTTTCACTTTTCTTTGTGAGTTCCCACCTTCCTCTTTTCCTCTTCCATCACTGAGGCTGGGAGACCGTAGGGGTGAGGAAGGGTGAGACTGTAGAAAAGGGACAGCTGTGCTTATGGATGCCTTTGTGGCAGTCTCGGATCTTAAGGAGGGATTTTAGAATGGAGACTTTTGAGCCTGGGTGACTAGACATGGGACTCTATTCCAGGCATTGGGAGTTTAAGAAAGAAAACATTATAGCCCAGTATTTGTACTGAAGACCAAAAGGGCAGCCTGATAAGCAGGAGCTGCAGCATGACCAATCAGTGCAAGGCAAAGAGTGAGTTGGGAGATAAAGCTGAGGAGGCACGGATACAGGGAAAGCTCTAAAATCAAATCGGAAGAGAAGCCAGCCAGAGCAAGTGAGAGAAGCAGCCCAGCCCACCCCCATGGGAAGAGAGGAGGAAGTATTTTGAATGGGCAGGAAAGAAGAAAGATGATGAGGATGGGTCATGGTCAGAGACCAAGGCTGCAGGCATGCCAGGCCATCATCAAGGCAAGAGGGAGGAAGAGAGCCTGGAGAATCAGGACAAGGACTAAAGAGTAAAGAATAAGGATGTTCTAGTTGAGGGAAGCAACCCCTCTTCTCTTGGCACAGGCTTGTGGCCGATGGGAGCTCTCAGCACCTTGAAATTGTAGTCAGCTGAAAGCTGGTGAAACTCTCCTGTTTCCCTCTGCCCACTGACATAGCATGTTACTCATCATGCTGATTTTTTCCCCCACCCATGCCTCCTTCGAGAGTGAGGGAAGGGGGAATCATCTCCAGGAAGAGGAATTGGTAAAGACCCATATAGAAATTTTATGGACTGCCACTGTCCCTCTCTCCCCTCGGTGGCTGCCTCTGGCAAACATAGCCTGTTGTCCAGATGCAGCCCGCCAGATCCCTGTAAATCCTCTTTCCCCTACCTACCTCCATCCTGTGGGGAGCATACCCAATACAGCTCACCTCTCTTGCAAAGCTCAACATTTGCTCTGGGTGCCTCAGTGTAGATCGGTTCAGAGCCAAGAGCTGTGTCATAGCCAGCCTAGAAGATGAAAGGTGAGAGAAAAATCCATGCTGATCCAAGGGAGCAGGTAAACAGAGACTTCAGCCTCAACGATGAAAGGTGTCTCTCCCCTCAGTTAACTAAGAAAACAAATAACCAGTGGCTGTTTTGGTAAAGATGAAGATTAAGGGCCTTATAACAGTAGCTACTTAATATTTGTTGAATTTAGTTCATTCTCCCTTCTTCTCCCAGCCCCTTCCTACAACATTCCACTGAAAAAGAGTTTTTTTTCTTAGCTATCATTTTAGAAGTAACCAGGAAGGATTGTGTATGGATGAAAGGGTATGTGCCTTGTAGAAAGGACCTATACTAAGGTCAGATAGCAATGTTCTTTAGAATCAGTGTATATCTTATTTTGATGACTCTATAATCACCCTGATGTGGTACATCACAGCCTGTTTAGACCTTCTCTTTTTGCGTGACTGTTGTCTATGTCCTCCCTTCAATCCTCCTCCACAGGAGTTCAACCAACTGGTTAGGAAGCTTCCTTGATCTCTCAAGGCAGCACATGAGGGGTCCATATGCTGTTCCCTCATTCCCCTTACATGAGCAACTCATCTCTTTTTACTCTCATGCATCTCTCTGACAATGTAGTTTCTGCTATTTCATGCAATTCACTCTTGGTAATATAGAATTCATAGTCATTTTAAGTCACTCCATTGCCCCTAGGGACTTGCAATTCGTACTTGCTCTGGATTTTGAGGTCCAAGGTTAAAAATCCCACCTATGCCACTTACTACCTGTGCAATTGCTAGCAAGTTATTTAATCTTCCTAGGACTCTTTCTCCTTTTCTGCAAAAGAAGGGGGTTTGACTAGATGGCTTTTGGGGTATCTTCCAGCTCAACATCTATGATACTTTGATCTCCAGTTTATTTGAGATTTCATATTCCTTGCTTCATAGTCGTATAACAACAATAGAACATTGCTGTTAAAAATATAGGGTTTAGTTTCAGGGAGAAGAGTGAGTTCATTAACAACACTGAGCATGTCCTAAATGTAATTCACCCCAATCTCTTTCTCCTATTCAATCCTATGCCCAATTCATTATTCATCTGCCTCATCTGGTCTAATCCTATGGATGATCCACCCAGTTGGACAATAGGTATTCTCCATCTACCTGGCTTTTTTTTTAGCATAGCTAATCCATACTCTTTTAAGTATTTTTGCTTCTCATTTAGAGACTCTGCAATGATCCAGACTTTGATGCAGTCATCACAATGTCATCCTCAAACAGGATCATATGAAGGGCCTCACTTCCTTGTCTGTTTGGATGATGTGCCAAACATACTATATGACAATGCCATGGCAATTAACCACCAGCAGGCATTTGTCTCCCTGTTTTCTGCCTCACTTGTTATTAATAATTAGGAAATCATCCACATTATCTTCACATTATGTCTGTCATGGAACCTTGCATGATCTCAACATATGAATGGGAGACACCATGTTGGGAAATGCCCTCTAAGACAACATTTTGGTCTATTGAAGCAAATACTTTTTTATAGTCAGCAAACAAAAAGCACAGGAATCAATTGTGTGACTGTTAAAATGTTATAGAACATCATTTACATAAGCCTGCTTATTTTGGGGTTTTTTATGTTTCCACTAAGTATGAGAGACCACCTAACAGGGTAGACAGAGGGACATCCTTAGGAAGCTGTGGATTCAAGTCCTGTATTAATAGATACTATTTATGTTACCCTGAGCAAGTCATTGAATTTCTCAATGTATTCAGACAATTTATTAAGTTGCAAAATACTTGCTGATTTGCATGGGTAGAGGCATTTTCTTCATTGGAGATTCCCTATACTAATGAAGTCGTAGGACCTTTGCCTCACTGAAAACAACAAAAACAAAAAAGTATTCCCTATGTATGTTATTCTCATGAAAATTTTATAGAAAAAGTAGGCTGTTGTCAAGTAGCTATTGGTACTTTCTCAATACCCCATTTCTGGGCAGTAATAATTTCCATGATTTTTCAAATCATTCCAAATGTTGTCTCTCATATTGAGAATTCGTTCCTTAACACCTTCAAAATGGTATCACTTATAGTGCAGATCTCCTTTGTGTATACTCTATGTGGTCCAGCTACTCTTCCCATATAAGCTCTTTTTAATGCCATTTATATTTCTGTATGTAGTGCTTTGAGGATGTCAGAGTTTAAACAGGTGGGTTCCACTATCTGCAATGGAGAAAATAGCATGTTACAGAAAACTGCAGAGATCTTTTCCAATTTTTTTATTCATCATCTTCCTTCCAGTTTCATGCTTAATGGAACTTGGGATGATTTGGCTTATTTGGATTTCATGCCCCATAAAATGATTTTCTTTTCTCTACCTCTTCGGTTTTATGATATAATACAGTCTCTACACGCACACCCCACACATATACATGTACAATTCTTCCTCCTTAAGATTTTACATATCAGATTATATTTAATGCCAGTGTTGCCCTTTCTCTTCACTTGGAAAGATTTTAATAACTACCTCATCATGGCAATTGTTAAGTATCTATAGAAAATGGCAAGAATTCATGTCAATGTCTGTTACTTTATCCATTTTCCATTTTTTTTTCTGAGTGGTTAGCTTGTTTAAATAGGCAAACTTGGGTTGTTTTCATCTCAGGCCATATCTTGTCATTTGTATTATCCCCCCCCCCAATTCATTGCTGTTTTTAATTTGCATCATATCTTTTATCCTAAAAACAAATCAGTGGTTTGACTTTACAGAGAAAACTGATTTGGAAATAATTCCCACATTGCTAATCAGTTATTTCCTGTACATTAAAGTATAGTCAGTATCATTTTTTGTATGTGTGATGTCTACAACATCCAATGTCTCCTGATTTGAAGTATTCATTCTATATAGGTAAGACTGCTGAGTAGTTTACAAGTCTCTTTCATTTCTTGACCCTGAATCATGTTTTCCAGCTTTTTTTTTGACTGCTCTCATTATTCCTACCTTCACATTGCATTAAAATAGATAACTATAATTTATAGAGAACTTCAACATTTCCAAAGCATTTTATCAGCATAAATGGATAATTATGTTATTTTTAATTGGGAGAATCTTATTGAATTCTTCATAAAACTTCTATACTCAAACTTCTGCAAGAGATATTGATACATAAATGTCAGTCTTTTTTGTTTTTGCTCACCACCACAAAGCAAACTAACCAGTTAACTCACGAAGATTTTTGTTGCCATTGAACTCGAAAATAAAACTACCTTTGCCAACTACTTTACTTGCCTTCCCACCGAAAACCTGTCAGTCTTCCTTCTGTTTATCTACAACTTACTTTTGGCTTGATTTCTAGCAAGAATGTCAACCTTCATACGACTCATTTTCTCCAATGAGATGTTGACTTGTTGGTCATTCAACAAGGATTTCACATTTAGCAAACCAACAGTTAGTTCATAATTATAGACTGTCTAAAAACTGAGTGAATCTTAGCACCCTCTGAATCCTTTCCTGCCATTTTCCACTACTCTGCCACAATCATTACAAAAATGTTTGACATTTTCTTTGTTTTGTGGGTTGCCATAGCCAAAGGATTCAGTATCTACAGACCACCAAAAAAATTCTCTTAGTACTTAGCTATAATGGTCCCCAGAAAGAAGACACAGGTTGTCATTGGTTCTATACTTGAAACCTTTTCAACATGGTACACCATACCAGACTTTGTATTCAGCTGACATGGTCTTCCAGTGACCAGTGTCACCTCTACACCATGGCACAGGACCTGATACAGTAGAAAGAACACTAGATTTGTAGTCAGAGACCCTGAGTTCAAATCCTCTATCTGCCACTTACTACATACATGATTCTCCTCAAATCACTTAACCTTTCTGAGACATAGTTTCATCTATAAAAATAGGCAGTTGGACTAACTGAATTCTAAAGTCCATTCTGGCTTTAAATCTATGATAAAATGACATTATGGCATTAGTGGCCATAATATAATTTGTCTCCTAATAAATTAAGGATGCTGTTTATGAGAAAGACAGAGACAGACAGACAGAGGGGAAGGAGAAACAGAGAGAGAGAGAGGGAGAGGGAGAGGGAGAGAGAGAATATTAATAAGAATTTTATGCCAAAGTGAAATGCAGAGGCTTCTAGGGAGTTGGTGGAATTACCTCAGGTGCCACTCTCTGCTTTATTTTTTAGCTCAGGATTCTTTCCTTTCTCAGCATTTATCTGCCAGGGCAGCTAACAAAATCAGGAAAGTTATGCTGGGAAATCTGGGGAGAAGAGCAAAAGAGCTAATGTTAGAGTAGGTGTTGAGATGGATATGCAGGCAGGGGTTAGGGGTGAATAGATGCCCTCAGCATCAAACTTCTTGAATGATAATCAGTATTTACCTGGAGCCAATAAGGCTGTAAGTTGAGGCAGCTAAATAGCACAGTGGAAGGAGAGCTGGGTCTGGAGTCAGGAAGGTCTGAGTTTAAATCCTGCCCCAGACATTTACTAGATTTGTGACTCTGGGCAAGTCACTTAACCCTGTTTGCCTCATTTACTCCACCTATAAAATAAGGTCTATAGTAGCACCTTTCTCACAGAGTTGTTGTGAGGATCAAATGAATTCACATTTGTAAAGCATTTGACAGTGCCTAGCACATAGTAGGCACCTAGTAAATAGTTATTTCCTTCCTTCCTTTTTTTCTGCCTTATTCCTTTCCTTCTTCCTACTTCTAACCCCCTATTCAACCGTGGGCACAGTACATTAACCACATTCAATGTCTGTCCACAACTGGCCAGAGTTATACGTACAACTCTTCCTCATGGTCTGGAGAAATGGAACTTTCTGACAGTTACATGACAGACTTTCTGAGGTACCTGCCCCATTGTTCTACTGGGGGTGACTCCCAAGTATTGGACACTGCAGGATGCTACTGTGCACCCAACCAAAGGCATCCCCCAGGAGGGAAGGGTCAGACACAGACCACAGCACTTGGGGCTAAGGAGATAGCTGATCTTTCACAATACAGTGGCATCAGACCACTTCTACTACAACATGCTTGTTTCTAGAGTATTTCCAAAGAGGAAAGAACTCCATCTATGTTGTTCTCTGAGTCCAAAACTTAGGGAGAAAGATGTCCCTCTGCCTTCACAAGAAAACAGCCTGCCTAATTCCCAGTGAATTTGCTGTTTGGGTATAGTGCAGAATAGAATTTCCATCTCATTTCCTTATTCATTTGGTTTTTGCTTAGTACACAGGGTTGCCTATAAAAATTAAGCGCATCATTTTGCATTTGGTATAGTAAAGCAGAGTAGTTCAGGGAAACGTATGGAAGCGTAGTTTGAAGAAAGAGCAATCTTCTGTCATTTTGACCTGGCATGCGTATTCCTATACCCTCACCCATTTCCCTCTCCCTTTTTTATCTCTACACTTATTTTCTGCTTTTCTCTCATTTTCCTTCCTTCTGGCTTTCTCAAACCCAGGTAATCAGCACAAAGGCAGGAGGACAGCTTAATGCCAGGCTGCTTGGGGAGCAGCCATTGACTGAGATAAAGGAATTAGTTCACATTAATTCACCTTTATATCAAGTCCTTTCAAAAATAAATATGCAATGTTAATCTTGAGCCTGTCCAGTTAAATAGAACAGGTGGTTGAGAATGAATTCCAGGTAAAAGATAAGGAGTTAAAACAACAGAAGGCACATTGATGATATTTACAGGGCAGGGTGTTGAAAAACTAAGCAGGGTCTGAACAGGGCTGACACAGCTTCTTTTCCACTTGGCTGGGCAACTAATGACTTTTGGTGGTTACCTGAAGAGACCGCAGTGGTATTCACCTATGTGGCAAATAGTGCTACATTTTGTGCTCCATGTGATACTTAGCTGGAGTGATAAACCATGAGCTGACAGAGAAGAGCTGGCCAAGTGAACACTTTATTCAAGGTGAGGTTTGGATGGGGCTACAATCTCTTTAGCTACATTTCTTTAACATCCAGTCCTGAAGTTCTAGAGGTCAGTTACAAGGGTAATACAGATTGGTATCTGGCACGTGTACCTTGGACTGAAGCCTACTGCTCAGGTTCCGAATGGCTATCAGAAATTCCTGCTTTCCAAGGGAGAGGCTGATGCTGGAGAGTAGCTTTATATTCTTATGAGGGATGGAGATCTAAGAGAAGGTAAGCTCCAGGAGACTAGGAGAGTTTTCATTTTTGTATTTGTATTTGCTGTATCTAGCATAGTGCCTAGTGTATAACATACTTATAGAATGGAGAGAACTGGGTTAAAATCCTTTTGTTGATAATTACTGCCTGTGTGACCTTAGGCAAGTCACTTAATCTTCCTAGACCTAGGCCTTAATTTCCTCATCTTTAAAAGGAAAAAGTTTGGACAAATGGTCTCTGAGGTCCCTTTCAGCTCAAGATCTATAGTCCCCTGTAACTTATCTCCCAAGGGCAGCTAAGTGGTGCAGTGGATAGAACACCTTGAGTTCAAATCCTGCTACTGCAATTACATCTGCTTCAAATCCTTGGCCAGCCTCAAATCTGACTGACCCTCCATACTCATTCAACAACAGATAAGCCCCTTGTATTGGCCTTGTATTGACCTGGTAATTTGGTGAAGTGTGCATTGCCTCATCCTCTTACCCCAATGAAAAAGACAGTGCCCATCAACCCATAAAACGTAGAGCTCAAGACCAGTCGAAAGAGCAGTCCAGACAGTGCTTTCCAGATGTCTTGGTATTTGATTTTGCTTGACCTCACTGCACCCCACCTGCTCTCTTCCCTTAGAGGTTAATCTCCTAGGAACTTCAGCCTGGTTTATCTACCTCATTCTTATTTACCCTTGTTTTGTATATGAAAAGAGAAAGTTGAACCCCATAACCCTGATAGCTAAGCTCCTAAGATCCTTTGTTGGGTCATACAAGCCTCCTCGTAACTGGCATTATAGCTATTGCCAGATAACTGAGGGACTGATTATTAACCACCAAGCACACCAGGATTACATTTTGCATAGAAGTTTAGACACCTCCAGAGGCATATTTCTAAAAGGATTTTGAATTTCAGAGATTTCACTCCTTGCCAGGTAGGCCAGATCCAGTCTGTAAGAGAATCCCCTGCCTGAAGAGGTAGAACAAACAATGCTTTGGGGGCTGACTGTGATTCCTCTGAAACTGCTTCCCCTGTTGCCACTTTGGACTTTGACCCCTTCTGTAAGTCTGGATAAACTTAGCAAACACTGTTGGAAGGGCTTCTCAATACAGAGAACATTTCCAGTTTACTTTATTCTGCAGGTACAGGAAAACTTAACTAAATTGGATTAAGTAGGGAAAAGGTAGCCTAGATCACTGATTATCTGATTGCCCTCAAATCAATGAAATAGCTGTTAAAAGGATAACAATACTCATGTGTTTTAATGAATAGATAAGCATGAGTTTTGCAGTCAAAGAAAATGAGGTTCAGAAAAGTGAAATGACTTACCCAAGGTCACACACCTAGTTAGTGGCAGAGACGGGACCAGAACCCAGGCCTTCTGACTGCCAGTCTGTGGCAGGGACCTTCTTGCTTTTCCATTTGTATCTCCAGCCCTTAGCATAGAACTTTGCACATGGTTAGTACTTGCTATTTTTGTTGCTTAGTCACTTTCAATTGTGTCATATTCTTCATGACCCCATTTCGGGGGTTTTTTGGTAGAGATACTGGAGTGATTTGCCATTTCCTTCTCCAAATCATTTTACAGATGAGAAAACTGAGGCAAACAGGGTTAAGTGACTTGCCCATGGTCACTCAACTAGTGTCTGAGGCCAGATTTGAACTCAGGTCTCCCTGACTTTCAGGTCTAGCACTCTATCCCTCCCACCACCTAGCTATCCTAAATGCTTATAAATGCTTTTTCACTCGTTCATTCATGAAACTTTCTGCCTTTTCACATGTACCTGTAAATAGTATCTGAAATCATTTAAGCAAGAAGGGCAGAAGGGAAGGAGGCAGTTAAAATTTTATTGCAATTATTAATTTACTTTGTAAATCTTTTCTTCAAGAGGGCAACTAGAAAATTGCCCTTGAAACAAGAATGACATGGGTTGAAGTCCCACCTGATACATGCTGGCTGGATGGCTCTGGGCAAGTCACTTAATCAGTACTCTAGAGAACTCTCTAAGACCAGGAATTACAGAGAAGGTTCTGATCTGCATTGAGAGAAGGAGTTTCATCACCCCTAGATTTGCCTGGACCATTGAAAGCACAGATCCAGCCTGTCCTCTCTTCATAGATAGTACAAAGGTAAACTTCAGGTCAGTCCTTGCCAGGATGACCACAAATTCTGAACTAGTGAACTTTACTGAAGTTTTCCTGTATGTTAGGGATTCCCTGAACCTGTCCCCAGAATATAATCCCTGTCCCAACCCTGTGCTAGGAAGATGATTTCACCATTGAGACCACAAAAGGACTAGTTAGTGTATCACTGCTCCCAGGAGGGAAAAAAAAAAGGACAAGAGTCATTTTGCAGTATTCCACCATGTCAAACCGCAGAGACATTGCAGTATGAGAAAAGCTGTAGAAATTGGAGTCAGGGAACCTGAGTTTAAATCTGGGCATTATTACATATTAATTGTACAACCTAAGCAGTTGTTTAATTTTCCTGGCCCTCAGTTTCCTCATCTGTAAAATGTGGGAATTGAACCAGATAATCACTAAGGTTTCATCTAGCTCTCAATAATAACCTCATAGTTCCATCATTGGAAAATTCCTTAGGGGTCTTCTAATCCAACCCTTTCATTAGGAAATAGAGACCCACAAAAGTAAATGGGAGAATATGTCATATAAAGTGAAAAAAGCTAGCCCTGGACATAGGGGTGGGGCCACATGTGGCCTTCTAGGTCCTCAAGTGAAGCCCTTTGACTGAATCCAAACTTCACAGAACAAATCCCCAAAGGGCCACACTCGAGGACCTCTTAGAGGGCCACATGGAGCCTTGAGGCCACAGGTTCCCCACCCCTGTCAAGTTTGTTTCAATGAAACCATCGCTCAGGAAATAGTAGAAGTAAAATCACTTGCTTATTGAGCAAAACATTTTCTAAGTTTTTTTTTTTTGGAGGGGGGAAGGCAAGGCAATTGAGGTTAAGCAACTTGCCCAAGGTCACACAGCTAGTAAGTGTGTCAAGTGTCTGAGGCCGGGTTTAAACTCAGGTCCTCCTGACTCCAGGGCTGGTGCTGTACTCCCTGCACCACCTAGCTGCCCTGAGCAAAACATTTTCTAAATGTCCAGTGGAATTGCATCATCTTTTTTGCACATGAAATGAAAACACCACTGCCATAAGCATTAAATGATCCATTTTCATATGACAAAATGAGCTTATTCTTCACAGCCCCAATAAATGTGGCAGTGAGACAGCAAGCAACTGCATATGGCCTCTGTGGAGACTTGGGGATGCCAAGTATGAGCATTTAAATTGCTTTCTTTCCCCTTGGATCATCTATAAAACCTGAACTTTATTTTTTTGAACACTAAGAAATGCCATGCGTCAGTTCTGTGCTTCAGGGTACAATTGGGTTGCTTGGGCAATATGTACTGAAGGGACTCTTCTAATCATCTTCATATGGTTTTCTCTGAGGACTCTTCCTATTTGTGCCTCTTTCCTACTCAGAAATCTGATGTGGGTGGAAAACACGGACCAGAACTTCCAAGTGTGAGACAGAATTTTGCTGCTCTGGATTACCGGTTGTTTCTTCTTCTTCTTCTTTCTTTCATGTTCTTTATTTTCTTGTCCAATACTGTCTTGCAACACTTGCAGCTACATCTGTCTAGGAAGAAATCTAATCATTAGCATTAACATGAAACAACCTGGGGTGGGGTGGGGGTGGGTAGGTGGGAATAGAGCCAGGGGGAGGAGTGAGCACATGGTTCTAATATTCAGAAGCATTGTTTCCTGGATAGAACTCTTGCTGCTGTGTGACTTTA
Source organism: Trichosurus vulpecula (assembly GCF_011100635.1). Taxonomy (NCBI): domain Eukaryota; kingdom Metazoa; phylum Chordata; class Mammalia; order Diprotodontia; family Phalangeridae; genus Trichosurus; species Trichosurus vulpecula. The sequence continues at coordinate 399,436,875 of NC_050573.1, read as the reverse complement.
AATATAATTAGTGGTATCTTTACTTCAGTGTCTCTAGCTCTAGATTGCAGGGTTACCATTTCTCTTGAGCCTATAGGTGGTAAGTGGTTAGAGTGTTGGGTCTAGACTCAGGAAACCTTGTATTCTATCCCTGCGTCAGGCACATCCTAACTGAGGGACACTGGGCAAGCCTTTTAACCTCTGCTTGCTTCAGTTTCTTCACCTATAAAATGAGGATAACATTAGCTCCACTAACATGCCTCATATCCTTCATTGCCCTAGTTACCAAGCATGAAGGTAATGGAGGATTTAGGTTAGCAACCTTGCAGGGTTGTTGTGAGGATCGAATAAGGTAATATTTGGAAAGCACCTAGTACAGTGACTGGCAAATAGAAGGTGCTTAATAAATGCTTCCTTCCTTCCTTCTTTTCCTTTCTTCCATGGGCTAAAGGCTCCATACAACAAGGGCTAAAGCTTCCAGGACTGGGAAACAAGTAAAGCCCCAAACTAGAAGATGCCCACATGGAGAGGATTGGAAGTGTGGGGCTAGTCATACAGAGTTGGAATCAGTGGTGAGATAGAAGGGATTAAGATAGAAGTTTGCAAATGGATCAGAAATAGGAATGAATAAGGAGATCAAACAGAATCCCAGGACTGAGTACAGATTTTTGGTTGGGGTTGGGGGGTGGAGAGGAGGGTGGTCTAGGACAGAAGGCTTTGATGCTAAAATAACCCAAGGGTCTTCATTTCACAACACATTCACACAATTTACTGCTTTTTTTCCCCTAGAGACCCATGGGTCTTTTCAGTTGGTTTTATGAGTTCAATCCAACCTTCCAGTTTTCTCTAAATCAACTTCAATGGGGTAATTCTGGTTACACTCTCCTCAATTTCCAAGTGGCCCAAGTCAACATCTCCACATAATCCTCTACTATCAAATCCCTTCCTTCCTTTTCCAGTGTTCTGGTGTTCAATGTTAATAAGAGCATTTAAAGAGTATCACCATCACTAGAGAGTCATTCATTTATTTGAACCCTTCATAGGACACCCACCATGACTGGAAAACACTTTATACCAGCTTCTCCCGCCCTTTTTAATGCCTAGTTAGTATTCACAGCTCACCAAACAAAGTTATCTCTGTAGTCCTGTCGTAGAATCTTAAATACTTTGACACATATTTGAGAGAAACCAAGAGCTTCTTAGAAAGGCTTTTTGTTCTACCAAGTCAAACACTTTCAGAAATCAGTAAACAATAAACCCAATGGAACATTATACTATCTACACCTCCCTCTAGTTATGTGTCTATAAAAATCTGGCATGCTTTCAAAAACCTGCTGTGAAATCCTGCCAGTTTCCTTCTCATGCTTTCATCAAGAATATCTCAATGTATTCCTGGGACATTCTCATAAAGATTTTTATATAGATGAAAAAGCAGTGATATAAATATATATTTGCTGGTGTGTTCTTAGATTTTTTTTTAAAAACTTGGTTAAAAAAATAATCTATGATCTTTTCCATTTGTTTGGACTCTTCTTTAAGAAAACATAAAAATTGATTCCCAAGTACTTTTAAAAGCCTCTCTAGCATGTTTTTCTTCTCTAAGTATTTAATTAAACCCAACCATTTTACCTGACTTCATCTTCTTAAGCATCATTGACATTTTCTTACATAGTACATTGAGTATCAAGGTGGTCCAAAAGTAAAAGTTTCAGCGAAGGAGCTTTGTAATTCTGTAAACTTCATTGACATTGAGCACCACATCACCTGAAAACAGGAGCATTTGAAAAACCTCACCGTCAGTAGGGAGTCCTCCTTCTGTTTGAACCCTGCACCATTAGTAGATTTGTTGGCAGATTTGATCCATTCTGAATCTATTTGGTGCCCTCCTTTTGTTTTGATCTATAAGTGTTTTTGAACTGACCTGGCTTAGCTTATATTATTCCAAACTCCCTTCAGGCGCATTTTGTTCTCAGCTATTTGGGGTTTGTTCTTTTGTTTTTTAGGTTTGTTTGTTTTTCGGTGAGGCAAAACTGCATCTTTCATTGTCCTTCCACAGGTTGTTTTGGAAATGACCATGTACTCTAAACTCATATTGCCCTTGGCTGTCATGGCTGTCCTTGCCACTTGATAAAGACATAAAATATTTCTGTCTGAGTCATACACTTCTCCATTTCCCATTTTATGGAGTGGAGAGTTTGTTTCTATCAGTGTGTAGCCGTCTTTTTGTGCTCCATGTTTGCTATAAAGAGTTGATGATCTGACTACACACAGGCAGGGGAGTCTGCAAAGATTTCTGCTACATCCTTAACCCGTCGTTTCCTGTGTGTTAAGATATAACCAATTTCATTTTTTATTCGTGCCATTGGATACTCCCCACATCCTGTGTCCTTAATTCTCTTACTGATTAAAGTATCAAATATCCTTGATGAAGAGGTATAAATCTTCTAATGCAGTCTGCTTGCATTCGTTCTCTATCATTCTTAATCCTGAACCATATTTTCTAAGTTATTTTTCACTATTGATCTTGTATCCATCATTTCCTTAGTCACTAAGCATAAAGATAAAGGGTGACTTAGGTTAGTAAATCTTTTCAAGTTCCTCATGGAACTGTTTTTTTCTCCTTTATCCTTTCATGCAAAGCACATTGGTGCGTAAGCGACATTTATCATTATGACAGTATGTCTGCTTGTGCACATGATGATACTGCATCATGAGACGACCAAGAGTCCCATAAAATGATGTTTCTTGGGGCCTCTAGGTGGCGCAGTGAGTAGAGCACCAGCCCTGGAGTCAGGAGGACCTGAGTTCAAATCTGGCCTCAGACACTTGACACACTTACTAGCAGTGTGACCTTGGGCAAGTCACTTAACCCCAATTGCCTTCCCTTCTCCCCTCCAAAAAGCAAAACAATTTTTTTTTTAAAATGCTGTTTCTTGACACCTTTGGGCATGGAATGGAAACGACCCTACCAATTCCTTTATTCACTTCTTTAAGGGAAATCTATGAGCCTTCCTCTTGTCCCTTGTTTCAGTTAATGTAACAATGTCAGAATGGACAGTTCAGCTCCTTCTCTTGTGCTGTCATCTCACTGGTCTTTAGATGAACATTGAACATTGAGTGTCAGCAATTTAATGTATTTCTGTAGGTGATATAAGAAACTTGCGAGTCTTAGTAATTGTTGTCCCCTTTTCTTCTATTCCACTAATCTGTGACTGCATATTCAAGGGAGCTCTGCATAGGACTGGGTGCCATTTTGTATTTTAGTCCAATTTATGGCTTACCATGGCCAATACAAATTCACCACTTGTTTATCAAGTCTCACATAATGAACTTCTGTGCACTTATCCGGGCTGCCCCTTGGACGACAGGCACTGTCTGTTACCTGCCACATACCTGGAGCCTTAACAGGAGAGTAGAACCTACCGATGCCTGTATTCTACTGGTAGAGTCCCAAACCTGTGCTTGGAAAATGCTTTTATCATTGAGACCAGAAAGGGACTATTTAGTGCATTGCTATTCTAAAACCAAAAGAAGGGGTGGGGGTGGGTAGGGGGAATCATTCCACACTATTTTGCCATTTCAAACCCCAGAGACAAGGCAGTATAAGAAAGAGTGTTGAACTTGGAGCCAGGGAAGCTAAGTTCAGTCCTGGCATTGCTATACACTATCTCCCAACTCCAAGCCCAGTCTTATTTCCACTTCATCTTGCTACCTATGACCCCATGTGCTAACAGCTCCAGCGAAGGACAATAGCCATCAGTTAAATAAACAGAATGATCAGCAGAAGACTGATTGTAATGAAATATCAGCTAGTTTCTGGATGTCCCAGAAACAGCTTCCATTGGTAAACAATAATTGGGTATTTCAGATCTTTAAGCATATGGGCTGTTCTCTCTTCCTACTGAGCTAAGAAATTCAATTCATTGCAACAAATATTTGCTGAAAGTCTACAGAGTGCTCAGCGCTAAGCTACTGGGAAAGAAAGAAAGAAGTTGAAGATCATCCCTTCTCTCAAGTACTCTATGATTCTTAGCTGGAGAAACAGAACATACATGCAAAGCAATAACCAGAACAACTGCTGTCAAATAATGCTATAAGGCAGCATGGAAGAAATACCAAAGTGGCCAACACACACTCTGAATTAGGGATTAGATCGGGGGGGAGGGGAGAGGAGGAGCAATGGAAAGAGCTCTGAACCGGGGAGTGAGTCGAGATGATATTGGGGTACTTCAACCCTTCTGAGTGTGTGTCATCATTTGTAAAGTGAGGTTAGTGAGATGGCTTCTGAAGTCTCTTCCAAACATTACAATCATTCTACATGTTGGGTTCCTAGGATCAGCAACCAGGGCACTGATCAATTCACAGCTAAACATTTAGTACTCTCAAGTTTCTTAAATTTTGCTGCTACATATACTCTCTCTATATATATAGATAGATATAGATATAGATATACCTACTTGTTTGCAGTGGGAGAAACCCCACATAATGAACTCTCCAGAACATGAAAGGTATGAAGAATGGGTACACCTGAATGGCAGACTCTTTTGGTTGAAACCAAACCAAAGGTTTTGTGGTGTGTTGTTGAAGCCCATATTGTATTTCAGACCCTATGAGATTTAGGGAAAGATGAGAAAATTCTTAAAATCATGATATTCTTATTAGCATAAGTATTATGTATTTGAAATATATGCATATATATACAACACATACAATATCCTTGAATTACAACTAGAGTTTCGTTCGTTGAAGTCATTAACAAGCCTGCCATAATGGATAGAGGGCTGGAAAATATAGATTGGAGTGAGTGAGTTCAAATCCTGCCTCAGACACTTAGTAGCTGTGTGACCGTGAACAAGTCATTTCACCTCAGTTTTCTCATCTGTTAAATGGAAATAATAGCACTTCTCTCCCAGGATTATTGTTAGGATCCAGTGAAATAATCTGTATAAAATGCTTTACAAACCTTAAAGCACTATAGAAAGCATGAGCTATTGAGTCTGGAGACATATTAAATTCAAGTTTACAGGAATTCTTTGGGCACATCCTTCAGTGGGTAAGTGACACACATTAACTGCAACCACCAATTTCTGATGCCAAATCTCAAACAACTGCTAGTTTTTAAAATGGAGCCATGAAAAATGAAATATTAAGCAAAATTCTAAGTTTTACCTTTTTTACCCACATTTTGGAGAAATACTTGAGCATAACAAAGTGTCTGGGCATGCACAGCATCTACCATTTCCAAAATTGTCACCAGTTTGAAAGTTTCAAAGGCTTTGAAAAGAGCATCTTTTACCCATGCCAAATGTTTTGACTGTGGCCAACTTTTCATTAGTGAAGCCAAGCAGAGGGTTGAGGCATTTATTCATCCAAGTCCAACCAACTCTCCCCTCAGCATGAACAAAGAGACAAACTTCAAAACAAGAAGCTTAGGCCTTCTTGGGCATTTGCAGGGCTGAATCATTCCAATAGCTGCTTCAATTCTTTACTTTACTTTGATAGTGTAAGTCTAGTCAAGGATCCTACAATCATTCTACATGTTGGGTTCCTAGGATCAGCTCATTAATGCTCATTAATAATGTAAGTGAGAAAGTGAATGTAAGTGTTAAAAATTAACAAAATGTGTTAAGGAAACTGGAGGATGAGTAGAGCCTTGGGCTTCATAGGGGGAGGTTGACCTCACATCTGCAGGCTAACTGCTTTGACATGTTATTCTCAGGGGTGATGGATTTGTACCCAGCCATCTGGGCTTTACTGCCCTATTCCCTTCTGACCAACAACATGTATTTTCAAGGTCATTGAATGTTCCAGCTAGGAGGGAACTTGGACATTATCAAAGACAACCTCCATATTGTACAGATGTGGAAAGTAAGGCACAGAGCAAGGACTAAACACAGCTAACTTCATCACTTAGTTGGTTAATAGAAGTACAGGAATAAGGAAAAGGAATAAGCATTTAAGTGTGCTGTGGATATTACAGATATTTTCTCATTTGACTCTCATAACAACCCTCTGAAGTAAATGCTTTTACTATTCTCATTTTACAGTTGAGGAAAATGAGGCAGGCAAAATTCAAGCCCAGAGTCATATAGTTAGGAAGTGTCTGAGGCTGTTCTTTCTTTATATCACAATTGCCTTCCTCAAAGCCAATTCTAGGTTTAGTCGTTCATAGCAACATTCTGGGAGTAAAACTAACTAGCCCATAAGAGATGAAGTGAGCTTGCAACTTTGACCTTATTAAGGGACCATGCTGGAAAACAGTGATCTAACTAGCCCAGATGGAACACTAACACGTAGTTAGAATGTAGAAATGTAGAACACTACATTTATGTACACACACATCCATTGGGACAGATGTGGCCAAATGTGCTACCCTGTAACTGATTGTACATGTCCATGTATGCTTATAGACTTATCTCTGTGGGTAGGTTGACTCATTAGAATAGAATAGATGCCTCAACTTCGAAAGTCCCAAATGTCCTTCCCACCTCTGCCAACTGCACACTCCATGATGTTAAATACTGTGAGCCCATTGGCCTACTGATAAAGGAGGAAGAGTATGATTTGTTTGTTAAGCCCTCTAAAAACCTATGATTATAAAGGTGCTAAGGAAACACTGCTTTGTCAGGTGAGTAAACATCTTCCATTAAAAAGGATAACCTAGACTTCAGCTTCTTGATCCTCTGGATGAAGTATATTTCAAGTACTGACATTTTATTTCACCATGTCCCATTTCTTTCCTTCTAATTCAAGAGTGGTTAACATTTTTCACACCAGATCCCTTTGGCAATCTCATGAAAATTATTATTCCCTTCTCATAATAGTATTTTAAGTGCATCAACAAAATATACAAGATACAAAGAAAATCAGTTACGTTAAAATCCAGTTATCAAAAATGTTTTTTAAAACTTCATGGTCCAGAACCTCTGATTTTAATTGTTTCTCTCCTTCCCTGTGCACTGAAAATTACAACTACTTGTCAACTACAGCCCTGAGATGATCACTTTCTAAGGCAATTTTATGGGTGACTCCATTTTCTGGTTAGTCCTCCCTTCCTTGGTTATATTTCAATTACCAAAAGAACTCTGACTCCATCAATGACCATCCTTAATCTCAGTGATGTACATCTGAATTTTCTCATAGCTGTAGATTCAATCCTTACTCTGTCCATCCGTTGCGTCTCGTACCACTGCTTGTAAAATGAGGTCACTTTTGCAGTGCAACCTTAATAGGATCCATTCAATATGGGTCATCCTAGATTCAGCTTAAGTTGTCTTTGAAAACAACTAAGTAGGAAACGTCTTGCTGGCAAACTCAGACACAGCCCTGGGTGTGAATGTCTGTCATCTCTATGTTTTGATAACTTCCGTTGCCCTCAGTTATAATGGGTGAGAGAGCGTTGCTTGTTAACATGGTTTAAGGGGAAAACACTGAGAATGCCAAAATCCCCATGCTAAGATTACTGACTGCATTGTTGCAATGAAAGGAAATATTTGAATCTGTATACAAATAATTTCACATTCATGTGGTGAAAAACTACACCACATTCTTTGGGTTGGAGTTCCGATGAGCCTGTTCTTTAGACAAACCTGATTTGTTTTCCCACCGAAGGTAACAGCCAAGAATTCCCTCAAGAACAAGGGCTTCCTCTCCTGCTAACATTGTTTGTTTGTGTCTGGGGGGCAGAAGCAACCCTCTAGTGTTCTAGTTTTAATGCAAGCAGATGCAGTTTTGGTGTTTTCTGACTTGGATGACAATGGGGAAAAAACCACCAGAAAAAAAAAGGGGCTAGTTTTTCTTTTCGTTTTTCTCTCTTGAATGAAGTACGTGCCCCAGAGAAAGGCTCTTCTAAGGACTGGGGGTATTAAGCCTCCGTCTTTCAGAAGCCAGGGCCGGAAAGCTTGCTTTCTCGCTGGTGGAAGGCCCGCTTCACCTTCACGGCCTCCAGGAAGGCCAGAATGAAGGCAGCCCAAACACCAACAGAGAATGTCTGTAGGAGTCAAAGATAAAATCGAGTAGTAGGATTTGGTTGTCCCTTCTACTCCTTTATAGGAACCTCATGTTCCTTTCTAGTTTCCAACCCCGGTGCAGTAACCAGTGTTCAGATTCGGCTCCATACATACTCACAGTCCCCTCGCTCTCGCTACAACATCCCACTTTGACCTGCCTACACCAGGTCCTATGCTATGGAACTTTTATAATCTGTCCTCCCCCTACCAATCCTGAGCTCCTTCAGGATCCCATTAGATGACTGAAAGGTTAATCTGACAAACTAGTATTTAATATTAATATTGAACCATTGATGGTTGCTGGTGACTTTCTATTACATTTTCTGAACAATTTGTTTTCCGTTTTTAAAAGAATCTTCAATATAATTACTAAAAATGCTAATGTGATCTTGAGGCAGTGTGGTGTAGTATAAAGAATAGTAGGTTGGGAATTGGAGGATCTGAATTCAAAAATGCTGACTTTGCCTTTTCCTATCCCTTTTAATCCTTGAGCTAGTTTATTCAACCAGCCTGGAGACTAGGTTCCTCATCTGTAAAAGGAAAGTGTGGGACTGGATGACATTTTAAATCTAAATGGTCTACAACCCTTTGGTGACTAATGGCAAGAATTTCAGGACACGTAGACTGTATAGTGTCCTCACTGAACTTAGAGGAAATACTAAAAATTATGATACCACATGCATTTAAATTAATTTAAATGCAATTTTTTTCCCAAACAAGTTTAGTTGGTTGTATTGATATTCAATAACAAACTTTTAATAAAGCTTTTTTCTCAAGTCTCTTAATAACAGAAAAGCTATGTAGAAGCAGGGAGAGGCCTAGCAGAACTTCTCAGTAATTCATATTTTTATAACAATTTGTGGTTAAACAAAGCAATTTCAGTACAACAACCCTCACAAAACCAAAGAATGATCATCAATTCCTCCTGGGTGTTAGAATGGGCCTGATTTGGTAGGTCCATTCACCAGCTCCACCTTTTATTTCCATAATCTCTTTCAGAATCTCAGAAATTAACCAATTCAGAAGCCTAATCTGCTTATTTTTCTCAATGCATGTGTTTCCTTTTTTGCTCTTTGCTTTTATGGCCACAGACAGAGCATACTATTAAGCCATGATAATTATTTAGAAATCATCTAAGGGCAAGAGTGGTTTATATAGTAAATTGACTGTCTCTTTGCTCAGTGTGTGGCTAAGCCTTCTGCCATTACTCTCAGGGTTTGACCATTGTCAAGATGCATCATGATCAAAAGGCCATCTTGGGTCCTCCCACATTGGATGCTCCATCCATAGTTGAGTCTTTCCTCCATTTAGTAACAATAATTAATAATAACAATAATAACGCATTTAGGTAGCACTTAAGGTTTGCAAAGCACTTGACAATATGTTTTCAAAGGCACTGAGAGTTACTCTCTTTGTGATTATGAGTCAGTCACTTAATCTCTTGGAGCCTCTCTTTCTTCATCTGCAAAGTGGGGCTACCTAACTCACAGCATTACAGTAGTAAAAAAATAGTACTTTGTAAAATGAAATAAATATAAATGATTATTATTACTAATATGGTTATTATTTAAAAGAGGGTTGTCTTGGGATAAAATGAAGGATTGGAGGAGATATAGTAAGGTGTTTAAGCAGAGACTAGATGGCCACTTGTCAGGGATGGTGTAGATAAGACCCATGATTTGGGTAAGGTCTATACTAGATATTCTTTATCTAATTCTGAAATTTTATGAAATTGTAATTATGTAGACACATGTTGGGAGATCCCAGTTAGGGTGCTACTCCTCTAGGAGAAATAGGACGAGGAAAGATAAGAAGGAGAAAAAGAATAATAACAATTATCATCCTTTTTGTTGTTGCTATAGTGACTGACTAGTTAGCTCCATGAGTCAGAATATTGTGCTGATGAACCTAAGTCTTTGATTCAATCCCTATACAGGTTTTTTTCAGTCTCTGCAGATGGTCACTCTAACCTTGACCACTTTTTCTCTGGTCTGTATTAAACCTTACAAATATATAATGCACTCTGATGATAGTTAAAATTATAATCATTAATCCATTAAATTGAGACATTCACTTGTCCCTTATGCAACCTCTGCCACTGAGCAAAAATGTCAGGGCATGTAACGCTATGGTATACTATAAAGGAAAATATATTTTGAGTAAGAAAATCAGAGTTCAGTCTTGGCTCCAACAGTTAATATTTTGTGATACTGGGCAAGTTACTTAATCTCTTGAAGCCTTGGCTTCCCCATCTATAATATGTAGACATTAATATTTTCACTAACTCACAACACTGTTATGAATAAAGTACTTTTGTCATGTGAGATAAGTATGTTATTTATTATTATTCAGAGAAAGTTATATTGCAGACTTGTTGGAGGTATTCTTATCTCACTGTTCTACAGTGAGAACTTAGAAAACATGAGGATTTAGCTGAGAACAAAGAAAACCTCCAAGGTCTGGTTAGCTCACATCTTTCCACAGAAACAAATTCCAGCCACTGGAGCTTAGATATGAGAGTCAGAGGCCATTTCCGCTATATCCCACTTGTTTTTTGTGCATAAAGAGTTGCAAATTCAAAGTTTTAAAGTAATAAACCTTTTATCTTAGGGAACCTCAAAATGTAATGAGAATCTATGTTAAAAATTTCATTTTTAAAATTATCACCATTACAGAAGATAATTAATTAGTGAATGCTATAGGTGATAGAAGTGAGGGTTAAAGTTGAGTAGAGCCAAAAAAAAAGACTACTTTAACATCTTTTAATGCCTTCCCAAATCTATTGTAAAGCTCCAAGTGAGGCTTCAAGTGAGGACAAATAACTTTCAGAATAACACCGAAGTTGTAAAATGTATCAGTTAATTGGGTATTTTTGCTTAATGGTTTTTCTTTGTTACAAAAAAGGTATTTTGGGAGGTAGGGAGGGTAAAAAGAGGTTTTCCCATAGGATAGGGGATCATATCATAGGATATCAGAGTTAGAACTAAAAGGGTCTTTGGATTTAAGTCCTTCATTTTAAAAATGAGGAAACTGAGTCACAGAAAGAGGAAAAGGCTGTTCTGTGTTCAAACAGGTAAAAAGTGGCAAAGTTGGGCTTTGAACTCACATCTTTTGACTTCCAAATCCAATGGTTTTTCCACTCAGTTATGTTGCCAATGACATAAATGATATATACATATGTATGTACGTGTATGTGTATATACATACATATATCTATATGTGCCTATACATATGCACATATGTAATATGTGTATATACATATACATGCACACAAATACACATGCATACACATATACAGAGAGACAGAGGCAGAGAGAGACAGAGAGAGAGTGCACCAGGAAACATGATGTTCCTGAGAAGGAGTTCACAGTCAACAGAATGTGATCTTCTTGGGCTGAAATATTATAAGGCAGAAAGGGCACTTGACCATCACAATTTTGTCTCAACTAGCCCATATTTAATCATTGTCTTGCCAGTTTCCTTACTTTGTTAGGGCATTGTAGTAGCATTTCAATACTTAGTGTTCCTGATACATATCCAGTGATATACATCAAAGCTGAGATTCTACATCTGACACTGCTGGGGAGCAGGCGACCTTCCCTTTGGTTGTTGTTGGTGGCGGTGGTGGTGGTGATGATGGTGGTGGTGGTCCTTCATTCTCAAAGAGGACCAATGACATCAGGAAAGTGACGTCTTTACTTGCAAGTGAATTGGATTTAAGTGTGGCAGAGCTGTGCAAAGTCACCACCCTCACTCTCTCCTCCAGTCCAAGACACAGGTCAGGATGACTAATAATGACCCTGGATCCATTGTGAGACCTTGGCCTTTCTAAACTAAGGTCTTTCCCAGGTCTCAGCTTGTCTGAGGCCGCACCCATTCACTAGTTAAAGGCTAGGTAAAAATTAAGGCAAAAGATGGTCTAGTTTGCCTTCACAAAAGAATCAGTCTTGGAGGGGAAAACCCTCAGAGTTTCTGGCCAGAACAGAAATGATTGCTATTTACAACTGGGACAATTAACTCTTTAGTTTCATATAGTTTTCATTTATGATTTCTTGAAATACAGCTCTGAAAAACCAGGCTTTGATAAAACCCATTAGGATTCAAATGGAGCTTACTTGACTATGCCTTTAAACCCAAATCACTTTGGTTCTCACCGATTGGCCAATAATAGATCCCAGCTAAAGCCTTACTTGCTCACTGTTTTTGGGTTTTGATGACTCAGCATGAATGTAAATAACGATTCTCTGGTGCAAATGTAAGGAAAAACTAGCCCGAATTCAGCTCTAACTGAGAACAAGGAAAGCCTCCCCTAACCCTAGGGTACAGTCAAGGAGATAATTGTTCAGGCCTGCTCAGTTTCCCAGAGTTCCAAATGGCCCCTGGCAGGCAGAAGGCAAGGTGGTCTGCTAGGGAAGCCTGGTAGAAGTCAAGGTCACAGAAGACTCAGTGGAAATGAAAATTAGAGCACTCAGGGAGTTCTGTCCTTGGCTCCGATAAGAAAAGACTGATTCAGGAACCCAGACCTTGAATTTGCAAGCTTTTGTTTAAGTACACAGGGGCTGAGCCAACCTCACAGAGTTCAATTTCACAGATTTCAGAAGCACAATGGGATTAATTAACCCTGACAATTTCAACAAAAATGTAAGACTAACTTACTTCAAGCACTAAGTCTCTGGAACTGTAAGGTCAGGCAACGAGCTTCCTCTGTCACCGTCATATCCCCTACAACCCATCTCCCCTAGGTCATAGGAGAGAGAGCTTCTCCAAGGTGTGCCCTTATCTCACCTGAAACCAAGGGACTGAGACAAGATGAAAATCCTGGAGGGACAGTTTGAAATGTGCTCTACAGTATAAGAAGCACATAGGGATGGCACAGCAAACCAAAATTTATCCCGGAAAAGGACACTGAGAAGCTGGGCAATGGGATATCTTTCAAATCTGTCAGAGACTGAGGGCTTTATACCAGCATAAGTCAAAGTAAAAAGGGGATAATGTCAAAGCTAGATTAGAGCAGTCATAAACTAAGCTTTCCTCTGCCCCTAGTCCTGAACTATACTAGGGAATATGACCAGCCTTTTCTTTAGATGGTATTTTTTTGTTTGGTTTTGTTTTGATTTTTTGTTTTGGTTTTTTGTTTGTTTTTGAAGCATGAACCACAGCTGCCTGAGCAGTTGGCAGCATTTCAATGAGAACAGCCTAGGAGAAAAGGAGAGGTTCTATGTCTTGGTCATGCTTGAGTCACTTTAGCAACAAGTGGAAAGACCTAGCCAACCATAACCCTTGCATGGCTATAATCTAATAAAATATGTTAGGAGGATTAAAGCAACTAAGCTTGTTCCTGATTACTACAGCCACACAGGAATGATATTTTTGAAGTGTTACTATAGCTATACAGTGATGCTGATAGAATATTGGCATAAAAAAAAAGATGGGTTGAATGGGTAGCAAACATCTATAATCCCTGCTATCCGGGGAGGCTGAGGCTTGTGGGTCTCTTGAACCAAAAAGTTCTGAGCTGCTCTCCACTAAGCAGATCAGGGTAAGCTGAGATAATATGTGTAAAGTACTTTTCAAAACTTAAAGCAAAATATAGATGACCGCTGTTATTTCATTATTATTAGCATTAGCATAATGGTCTTAAAAAGCTACCTAGGGTACTAAGAGATTAAATTACTACTCAGGATCACACAGTCAAAATGAATCAAGATAGGAATAGGTCTTTCCTAGTCTAGAGGTGACTAGGTCACCCCTTTGTCTCTTATGCCATGCCGCCTATGAAATCTAGTGTGGAATTTTCTTTTAAATTATTTTAATTCAGGAAAGGCCCTCAACAAGAGGGAAACTTTTACTAAAGAAGAAACTAGTATTTTTTTTCATATACATCTGTGTTTTAATCTCCTGTAAATTTTTAAATATATATGTTATTTTTCCCCAATTACATGTTAAAATAACTTTTCAACATTTGATTTTTTTTAACTTTTGTGTTCCAAATTCCATTCCTCCTTCCCTCCCTCCCATGCCCCCTCCCTATAAGGAATCAGATATAGGTTATACATGTGCAACCATGTAAAACATTTCCATATTACTCATTTTATACAAGAAGACAGAGAGAGAGAGAGAGAGAGAGAGAGAGAGAGAGAGAGAGAGAGAGAGAGAGAGCATGCTTCAGTACATATTCAGACAATATCAGTTCTTTCTCTGGAGGTAGATAATATGTTTCATCAGTACTCCTTTGGGATTGTCTTGTACCATTGTATTGCTGAGAACATCTATGTCATTCACAGCTTTCATTGCACAATGTTGCTATTACTCTGTACAATGTTCTCCTGGCTCTGCTTACTTCACTTTGCATCAGATGATATAAGTATTTCCAGGTTTTTCTGAAATCATTCTGCTTATCATTTCTTACATAATATTCCAGCATAATAATATTCCATCCTAATCATACCACAACTTGTTCAGCCATTCCCTAATAGATGGGCATCCCTTCAATCTCCAATTTTTAGCCACCACAAAAAGAGCTGCTATAAAGATTTTTGTACAAATAGGTCCTTTCCCCTCCTTTTTTTGTCTTTGGGATACAGACCTAGTAGAAGTATTGCTGGATCAAAGGGTATGCACAGTTTTATAGCCCTTTGGGCATAGTTTCAATTTGCTAAGAAACTAGTATGAATAACACAAGTATAACTTTAATTCACTAATTCAGTTACTGTTGTTCCCTCATGTGAATATCTGAAAGTGATTTTGCTTTGGTTTTTAGCTATATGAATTTATTAATCTAGTTGTGAGGCCAGTTGTTTGAATCAGTTAGAGCTTGAGGCTCTAACCTGAGGACTCTCCGAATTGGCCAGTCCCACTGGACTTCATATGTGCACCAGTCACAAGAATCAGTAGGAGTGTGGGTGAATCAGTGTAAACCTATCACATAATTTGAAAAACACAGAAAACCACAGAAACTCAGTTGAAAGTGACCTCAGATATTATCTAGTCCAACTCATAACTAAACAGTGCTTCTCTCTAAAGTACTCTTGCAAGCTGTCCTTCAGCCTCCATTTAAAGACCTCCTGCAATGGAGAGTCCCCTTCATATAAGTTCCAAGTAGCTGTGCTCTGGAAAGCTTATTGATGATGTCCTTCTAGACAGAGAATAATATACAGCAATGAATAACTCATTCCATTTCTAGTTAGCATTCATTAAATACAAAAACAGCCATCTATGTATCCCTTTAAGGTTTGCAAAATATACATTTTACATATGTTATTTTTCTTACATTGGAACAAAAAACCTACCTCTATCAAACTTTTGCCTATTGTTTGTTGTTCTGTTCTTTTGGACCAAGCAGAGCATGACTGATACCTCTTTTACGTGTCTTCAAATTCCTGAACATAGCTATCATTTCTAAACTCTTCTCCAAGCCGATATCTTTCAGATGATTTTCACAATAATGACAAGAATACCAAATATTTACGTGCTTTACAATGTTATCTTATGGGATCTTCACAACACCTCTGGGATATAGGAGCTATTATTATCCTCATTTTACAGATGAGATCACTGAGGCACAGAGGGGTTCAGTAACTTGCCCAGGGATCACAAAGCTAATAAGTGTATGAAGACAGATTTGAAGTCAGGACTTCTTAACTCCACATCGAATGCTCTATATGCTGCACCACCTAGATGCCTCAGATGGCATGGTTTACTATCCCCTCACTATCCTGGTCATACTTCAGTTTGTCAATAGCTCTTCCTAAAGTGTGACAGCTAGAATTGGACAGAATCCTTCAGATATAGTGACCAGGGCAGAGCAGACGGGGACTAGTACTTCTCTAAGCCGACCTAGACATTCTGTCTCTCAGTACTATCTCTTGCCAAAGATCCTATTAGCATTCTCTGGCTGCCATGTCACACAGATGCTCAAAGCAAAAAACATATCTTGCTAATGGTGATTCATTAGCATCCTTTTCATATGTTAAATGCTACATGGTCTCTTTAGATGTAAGGAGGCATCCTGGTATAGAAGAAAAGGCACTAGCTTTGGAGTCAGAGGATCGGAGTTCACATCCTTCCTTTCATGCTTATCATTTGTGTGACCTTAAGTTACTTATTATCTCCAGGCCTTAGTCTCTTCATCTGTGAAATGGGGAGTTGGAAGAGATGGCCTGAGTTCCATTCCAGCTCTAGATTAATCACCCTCCATAGAAATGAAACTAGAATAAAACATTTCAAATCTTTGGATGCCAAACTGTTGACAGGAGACCACATTGGTTCCTTTCTAGGTCTGTAAGAGTCAGTAACACTTGGACCATTTGAGTCTCCCTTTTTTGTTATCTTTCCATTCTAGAACTATTGCTTTCAGCCAGTCTGGGCAATGTGGTGTTTTTATTATCCTAGACTTGGAGCTCAAACTTTTTCTTTTCCTTCAGGAAGTCTGAGTGCAATAATTTGTCCCAAGAGATCTTCACAATATGTCACCAAAACCAATAAAAAAAAATATCTCTGGCTCTTCTACCATTGTGATTGATTCTAAAATTTCCCAGCCAGACTCCTTTCTGGAAGCTAAGGATCTCATTATCAGTTGCCTTTCTTGTGAATAGAGCAAGCTCACAGGGCAGATTAGGAAAACAGGGCACAGAGTATGGCACTGGCCACCCACCGGGACAAGGTGTCTCCTGTGCCATAAAACACTGGCTAACAATACCCAGAGCAACACGGGCAGGAACATAGGGAAAAGAAAAAGAAATCACTAAACCAACAATCTATCCTCTAAAGAGCATAGAAATTCTCAGGATGAGACAGCTGGCAAGCATCAAGATCAAACTGTGCCACTAAAACAAAAATCATACCTCTTTTGGGGGGCTCGTATAATTAGAATCTTATCCTTGAGGTCACCTAGTAATAAATTCCATAACTTCTGGTTGGGCAATTTTGCATTCACCACTTTCTCTTAAAGCTAATTTTCTTCAGAGATTCCCTTCATCTCTTAATCTTGAGAGAAGCAGTGAGCTGGTTGACAGACACCTGCAGTGGAGAAAACCCTAACAGGCTGGCCTCTGGAGTTGTGGTTCTATGAGATGAAAGAATATCCAAAATTCAAAGTAACTCCCCAGGAATGCCCCCTTCAAACCCTTTATCTCAACCTGAAGCACAGCTCTTCCAGAAAATTACCAAGTAACAAATCATTTGCTTGGTTATCCACCCCATTGGAGATTGAATCTGAGTAGCTGTGCCCTGGAAGGCTAGTGATGTTATTTTTCTAGCTAAGACATAGAAAATAATATAAAACTCAATCAGTAGATTGAGTGGTTGATGGTTGTTACTTGGCTGCTCACAGAAACTTCTTTTCCTCCAAAGTAAACAAATAAGCTGAAAACTGTTTCTGGCTGAGTTCTCTCAGAAAGTTGGTGCTTGATTCTATGAATCTGTCAGTGTGGGCATTCTCCTCTCCAAAAATGCAAATTGCAATCTATTCTCACTCTGTGTATTCCTTATCTACATTTTTTCCCTTAAAGGATCTAGCCAGGGATCAGTCTTTTTTTTTAAACTAATTCATCATTTTATCACCATCATTGTTATCCAATCATTCATGCTTTTGATGTCTTTTGTAATAATAGCTGATTTGTATATATTATGTATAAAATTTGTAATTATATATGAAATATATATATAATCTATTCTATGTTGCATATATAATATATGTATGTATTATATTATATACATATATGAAAGGATGGAAGGAAGAAAGGAAAGAAGGAAGGAAGGAAGAAAAGAAGAAAGGAAAGGAGGGAGGGAGGAAGGAAGGAAGGAAGGGAGGAAAGATGGTGAAACAAACCATAAAAGCAATAGGAATGGTATTTCTGGACAGTTCCCATTTCATTAGAAATTCTATTTGAAAATTATATTACAATTAGGGAACCCTAGAACAATCATCAGTTCCTGCTGAGAAAGACCAGTAGAAAAGCACAAATGATGATCATAATAAACAGAATCCAGGTCAGCGTGTTTGACTTGGCAGTGGGTTTAATGGGTGACTTTGGCCATGCAGCAGTCCGTTGGCTCATTCATTCATTTCTCTGGGGTATTTGCTAAATTGGGCTAAGAGTTAGGGGCAGTTCAATGTTTGCAATTAGTCCTAAGACAAATAAAAGAAAACACTACCCATGAAACACATTGAAAAACCTATGATAAAAGCTTCCAGAGGGCTTAGATAAATCTATAGATAATAGTATCATCATATGCTAAGAGAATCATCATCATCACCACCCCCCCATCCCACACCTTTTTAGGTGACATCACAGAGGGCAAAATTGCCTTCCTTGAGGTGATCATCAAAGACAGTCTACTGACATGGCATATCTTTTATATATCAAATTCGAATGCCAGGGAAAAGCCAGATCATTCAATCAGCCAATCAACAAACACTTGTTAACGTCAACATTTTAAGCCCCATTGCCAGGCCCTGTTCTGGGTGCCACCAGAGATAAGGACGCAAAAATGAAATAGTCCCTGCCCTCAATGAGCTTATGTTCTACTGGTGAAAAATAAACATAAACAAAAGTGCATACAAAGCAAATGCAAGGTAAATTCAGGAGGAAAAAAAATCATGTTCATATCATTGTTATCACTGTTTTTAGTTTGCTGAGTAAGCCAATGATACCTTTGCCAAAAGGAGGCCAAAGGCAAACTTTTCTGATGCTACAAGTACACATGTCAGTAGACACAGAACAGATAACTCAAGATCCAAAAGACTGAGTATCTGGGTCTTTTGAGGTAAACCAGACGTAAACTAACCAGTATGCAAAATGTCGATACAAAGTTCTGCTTTCTAAAAATTATAGTTATTTTGTAGCCAGTCTATAAAGATTATACATTTTACATACTCAATCTGAAGACTAATGTGATTCAGTGTTGGTCTTTTAACAAGCACCTTTCTAGAAAAGTCCTAAACGTTACGCGTAGGGTCACCCTCACAAATGAAGGCCAAACAAATTTACACATATGTAAATTTTTATACATGTGTGCACATATGCATTTTTGTATATATGATCTATTTATGTAAATAGATACAAACATTTATAACTTGTATTTCAATATCCTAAAACATTTTGGCTTCTTGAATATAATTGTGATGATTTTAAAATAAGAATATTTCCATATCATGGTTTCAAAGTTAGAAGTCACCTCAGCAGCCATCTATACAAATTTTACCCCCAAAAGAGTCCTCATTACAACATGCTTGACATATGGCCATCTAGTCAATTCCTGAATACCTCTGATGAGGGAGAACTGAGTGCAACCCAAAACAGCTCTTTCTACTTTTGGATAGCTTAAATTCTTTACAAGTTTTACCTAAATTGAAGCTAAATTTGTGTCTTTGCAGACAAGCTAAAACCTCCAGAAAATGGTTATGGTGAAATGCAAATTAACACAATCTCTTCTTTTGCTGTTATCAGTAATGATGTTCAAGGAATCAACCTACCCTACCCCGGACCATTATCATGACAACTTGTAGAATAGCCAACACTATTCCACATATGAGAGGAAGAAATTAATCATCTACTGCTTCAGTGACAATATATGCATATATCATATTATATACATATATTATATAAATGAAATGAAGGAAGGAAGGAAGGAAAGAAGAAAAGAAGGAAGGAAGGAAGGAAGGAAGGAAGGAAGGAAGGAAGGAAGGAAGGAAGGAAGGAAGGAAGGAAAGAAGAAAAGAAGGAAGGAAGGAAGGAATGAAGGAAGGAAGGAAGGAAGGATATCATATAGGATAGTACCAATTCCCAGACATTCTAGAGATTGTGTTACATGAAGCAAAGCAGAAAATTGGATCAATGTTCTATTTCATTAAAAGTCAGAATAATTACTCAAGAGAAAACAATTTTTGCAAGACTGTGGAGGCTCTAAATGGACTATGATGAATTTCAGTGTTCATTAGATTAGCTGAGTGAATGTTCCATTGACCACTTAATTTACATAGTACTTAACCAAAACATCTGGAACCTATAGAACTGGAACCTCATCTACACTCCCCCCCCCAAAATCCTTGAACTGACAAATTAAATTTCTAATGAATTCTCCCTATTTCTCCAGTCTTCCTCCTAAATGAGATACATTTGGTTTTTTGGTTTTTCTTAATAGCTAATATATATTTAAATATAAACCGAGCCTCCTTTCCAGAAAGTCACATAATAATTTTAATTTCTTCTGTGCTTGCAAAAAGAATGTTATAATTTTTTCCATCCTAATTTTTGGTTTTATCACTCTTTTTGTTACCATTTGAAGAAAAGCACTTTCCTCAGTTGACCTTGAATATGCCTTGTAGACAAAAGCTCTCAACTAAATCGAGTCTTGTTACCCATTCAGCCTCCACTTGAGAAAAAAATGCTAAAACCTAGCTTCTTCGGTTGTTGACATCCCCTTCAAGAAAAAATAGATGAAGTTTGCCTGAATTTAATTTTGGCTTACAAAAGAACATTCTTTTTAAAATTATGGATCCTTTAAACTTAACCCCAACCCACCCCACCTCCCAAAGAAGAGGGAGAATGAATTATTTTGAACCCACAGACTATTGGACTCTGAGGTCCATGAGGGCACAGACTGTGTTCTTGCCTAGAACAGAATCATAGATTTTCAGAAATCGAAGGCACTTCAGAGGCCATCTGGTCATTGTAATTCATATCTGAAAACGAAGCTCAAGAAGGTTCAATGGCTCCCTGCTGCATCTAGGATAAAATTGATTTGGCATTTAAAGTCTTACACAATCTGGCTCCCACCTCTTTTCCCAGGCTGATTCCACATGAGTCCCACCCACAGGTTTGACACACCAGCCAAACTGGCCTGCTAGTGTTTAATCCCTGTATGTGATATTCCAAGTCCCAATTCCTTGTGTTTGTACAGGCTGTCACACATGCATGGAACACTCTCCTTCCTCACCCCAGGCTCTTGGAATCCCTAGGTTTCTTCAGAGCATGAGGATCTACAGGAGCCCTTTTCTAAACCCACTTCCTGCCACTATTAGTGTTCTGTCCCTACCAAATTTATAAATATATATATATGGATAGATAGATAGATAGATAGATAGATAGATAGATAGATAGATATACACATACACATATATATACACACACACATACATACATATATGTACACATACATACATACACACATATATATATATGTATATATAAAGTCCTGCCTTCTGTCACTTACTGGCTGGGTGACCCTGGATAAGTCACTTCTCAGTGCTCCAAGAAATTCTCTAAGACTATTAGTTTCAGAGAAGGTGCTAATCTGCATGGGTTATCACAGGTCTAATCCAAAATGAAATGCTCAAACATCATAGACCTACAGTTAGAAAGACCATAAGAGATCATCTAGTCCCACTGCACTATTTTACAGTTGTGAAAAACAAAGCCCAGAATTGACTTGTCCAGGGCCACACAGGTAATGTGACAGAATCAGGATTCAAACCCAGGTCCTCTGTCTCAAAATTCAGTGTAGTGCCCACCATACTTCAAGAACTCAAATTATTCTACTATTTTATGGTTTTAAAAGCACTTAAACCATAGGCAACATAGTATTTGTCTCAAATTTTCTCCCAACTCTTCTCAGGAGGATATACAATGTTTGGCTGAGGGCCTTATTATACTGCCCAAGCCTACATGCTGTTTTCCTTAGGAATGTAGGTGTCTAGAGGTGAGGAATGTCTTCCCAAGGCCATAAAAGGTTTCCATTGCTGGGGACTTTGGCCTATGCTAGAGAAGCATAGATCTGTGAGCTGGAAGTGACTCCAGGAAACCTCATTCAGTCCCATTCAATCTGCTTTACGCAGCTACGTTCTTGGTTAGAAACAGAGATCCGGTCTTTTGGAAAATGTCTTTCAATTCAACAGACTTCAAAAGTCATATGAACTGGCTGTGTAGGCGAAAAAATAAAAATGACCTTCTTTTGGTAGAAAGCCTGCATCACCTAACTCCAGGTCAATCTGCAGGCTCTGGTTTGATGGAGAGGATAATGAGGCCTGGACCTGGAGTCAAAAAGACTCCAAAGACTTCACATCTAGCCATGGGCACATAGCATTGTGGGATCCTGTTCAAGTCACTTAACCTCCATCCATCTCTGCTTCCTCCTACATAAAATACAGATAATAACCCCACCCCGCATCTCCAGGGTTGTTGTAAGGATCAAATGAGATGCTATTTGTAAAGCATTGTGGAAACATTAAAGTGCCGTATAATTGCTAGCTAATGTTATTACTATTATCTCTTCATCATCTCTCACTAATAGAAAGTTTGATAGTTTGCAAAATGTTTATATATGTGATCTTACCTTCTCACATCAAGCCAGTGAGGTATGGAGCACAAGTATCATTTTCGCCATTCTAAAGATGAAGCAGCTGAGGCTCTTTGAAACTAAGATCACATAAATAGTTAAGTCTTACTGTGATTAAGACCAAGGCCTTGTGACTATGCATCCAGTGATCTTCCTAGGGTGGCAAGCTGTCTCACATCATCATTATCACATGCTTACTAAGCATGGACAAAATTCAAGGCTCCTGACTTGCCCTGCTAACTATACTTGGGGGAAGAAACTAAGCAATAAAATGACTTTCCCAATGATGCCTGCTGCCTTTCCATTTTTTTTAAATTTCTGGTTCATTACGGAAAGTTTTTATCCACTTTTAGAAAGCATGGTCTTCAAAATCAATTAGAATCTAGGTGCAGCCCTGGCTACCAGGCTTCAAACCTTGATTGCCCATTATCCTGGCAGATCTTGGCTCTTCCAAGTACCTTGTCAGAGGGGTGAATAGTAGGCACTCAAAACAGTAATGCTCTTACGGTCTAAAGACTACACAAACATATACTAAACAAAGAAACCAGTTTTCTTTAGCCAAAATACTGACTCTTCCCATTGAAATAGGGCCCTTTCCATTCAATCTTTATTCATCAGCTTTTATCATCTAGAGAAGAAAATATTAATGCCTAAATTAAGGAAGCACAAACAGCAGCTTTCTCTAACTCTGGCAGCTGTAAGGAGGCCAAACTATGGAGCTCCATTAGAGGATGGTAACATCACATCAGGCCTTTACTCTATACAGTTATGTTTGGGAGGGACAAGATTTGTCCCCGGGCTTACTTACATCCATACAAATTACGAGCTGTGTTACAGTAGAATATTAATGCATATTTCTTATCTCTTAACCAATTGCTTAATGTCGTTTCCAAAAGTAAATATTAATTGGGAGAGAGGCATACATACATACATATATAATTTTAACCTGAAAATTATGCTGCGGTCCAATATCGCTACTAACTTAGATTAGATGCTTCCAGCTTTTGCCAACGATGGTAGTGGAAAAGGAGCTAAGGAAGAAAATTCCTCTTTTCTTCCCAATTTTGTTACTTCCCTTGCTGAATGACCCTTGGGTCAGTTGGATATTCCAGTTCCTGGTATTGAAAAAACAGACAGACATATTACAAGCTGTCAGATAAAGGAGCTCTCAGTAACAGCATCAAATGTTCATGATACCAATTTCATATGACCATCAGATAAGGCCCAAGTAGCTGGTTTATTTTTTGGTTCATTTGTTTGTTTTTCCTCCAGAGCTCCTGACTGTAACAGATTTGATATGCTGCATATTTTATTGTGAATCCAAAAGGCATGAAGGATATTCTTCTAATATTTTCTTTACTGTTTCCCTACTAGGCTAGTAAAGAATATACGTATGTCATTTGAGAGACTCAATGTTCCCATTGCTCTTTTTCTGTTTTGGTTTGTTCTTTAGAACTCTAGCTCCTCCTTTGTGGCCTCTGAAAAACAAAGAGAAAATTACCTTTACTCAATTTTATATTCCTCCTGTTTCTTTTTCCTGGGCTTTAAGCCCTGACACATACATATATTGTATTCACTTCAGTTTTGGCTTGGGAACTGAAATGTATATAAGGTCCATTGAACTAATGTCTTTTATCATAGCACATTCTAGATCTGAGTAGTTGGAAGCTGTCCCTACCTGATGCTGAGTATCTGGATAAAAACGGACAGGAACAAATTCTAGTCAAACGTATTGATGTTCTCTACAGCACAGGCTCAGACATTTGGAATTTTGAGGCATCTGGATAATTGAGTGATGGGTCAGATGCTTCATCTGGGTGTACAATATTATTGAAATCAGTTGAGAACAAAGCAATAGTGCAATGCCAAGGGCAACCTTGAATAAAAGTGGGCTGTTCATGGACAAAGCAAGACTAAAAAGCTCACTAGATGCCACTGGTGTGTTCTCCGTCCATGGAAAAGGATAACATATAGGCAACACACACGCCCTTCTTTTTTAAGCAAGTGCATAAATATGTTATAAATGTAGTTATATTTACACAGATGACTGAAAACTTATATTTATGTAAATAAGAATATTTAAAATATATTATGAATTTAATAGATATAAAAAGAAACAAACAAATATCGAAAATAGGAAAAAAAATTTTTATAAAGCCTTAGGTATCTAACAAGATAGAACCAATGAATGACCAAACAAATAAATAAAAAAATGCTTCTGTTCCCTTCTATGTATACCTGAAGTTCTACTTCCTACAGCTTAGTTTGGTTGCTTGCTTTCTCTTTCTTTCAGCATGTGTATATGTATGCATGCTACTCAACGTGTATTATACAGTTATGTGTATATGTGTATATGTGTGCATGTGTCTGTATGCACTGTATATGTGTGCTACTCAATCTACATGTTATGGTTCTATTGACTTCATCATTAATTGTTTAGCAATAGTATGAATTTTATTGTTTTTATTATGCCATATTATTCTACTGCATTAATATATTCTGCTATTTCAACGGATGTGTGATATTGTCAATGTAGGTATTCCATCAATGAAATAAATCCTAATCAATCTGTGCCTATTCATACTGTGTGGCTCTTACCTGTGTGCTTCCATAAATCCTTCATGGGAGGACAGGAGTTTCTTCAACATGCTAGGGGTCTTGCTCTAGAACTCTTAACACTGTGTGGACAATAATGGAGAACAGGTGCTGTCCATCTGTCATCCCCTGCCTTCACTAGACTCATGTATCTGTCTGATGATATTCTTCACACAGCTTCTCCTGCACGATTCAGCCTTGGTGATATGGTACAACCTTCTCATGCCCACCATTCACTGTTCAAGTATTTTTTGGGTGATGCACCATGTTAATTCTTTGGCTTCTGTGGTATTCATCAACCTAACATAATTAAATCAGGCAATTTTTGAGCAATATGTGTTTATTATTTTTTTTTGCTAGAAAGCAGTAGTGAATTTTTTGTTAGAAAAAGGCCCTTTCCCATCTTCTGCCCCTCCCCCTGCCTTTTAATAACATTTTGATGATAAAATCCCAGCAATGGAACTTCTGGTTTGAAAGATGTGATCACTTTTTCTGACTCATTGAATATTACCATAACTCTCTAAAGTGTCTGCACTTGTCTGTAGTACCAGCAAGAATGCACTAAATCTCTTTTCCCAAAATTCCCATTAACATTAGATTTAAACATTTGGGTTTTACATGTATGTAGTGTATATATCTATATATCTATAATGTAATCTATAATCTATCTATAATATCATATCCTGAGTGGCACTTCTATGATTAGAGAATTTCAGCAACTCTTTATGTAGTTATTAACAGTTTGTTAACTATCACCTCTTTTCATAAATAGCCTTTGTTTGGCTGTCTCAAACATTCTTTTCTATCAACCTATTCTTGATCTGTTGAGGACAAGGCTTGTGGATGTTTAGGGTCTTAATGTATTATTATTGTATTAAAGTATTAATGTATTAAAGAAGGAGCAAAGGCAGTCTTCTACAAAAAATAAATGAATTTGAGTTTCTACTGATAACAGATTTCAAATTTCTAAAAAATATTTTTTAGGGAGGCAGCATGATATGGTGGGTTAGAAGGCCATCTTTAGAGTCAGAAAAAAGTTGAGTTTCTGCCCTGCCTCTGATACATACTGATTGTGTGATCTTGGAAAAAGTCACTTAACCTCTCAGTACCCCAGGTAATTTTCTAAGGCTTTAAGTTATAAATGGCATATCAATCTGTATTTGTGGGGTTAGTTTCCACATAAGGAGATTCTTAAATTAGTAAGATCATAATTCATAATTCTGGACCAAGAAATTGATGACAGACAGATAATAGATAGATAGATAGATGAGATAATGGCTATTTCTATCTTCATATCTTTACATATGTGTTTAAACCACCATGTTTTTAGTGAAGATGAGAACATCACATGTTTCAGAGTAAAATCAATAATTTCCCCATCTCCAAAAAAAAGACAGGTCAACATAAAATAAAAACCAAGATCTGATTGTCACCAACTTGAATTTCACCAATCATATTACTTCCCCTCATTTAATTGTGTTCCTTATAGACTCCTAAGGTCCAGGCAGCCATTCAAGACTTCATGGTTGTCTGAGAAACTTGGTTGAGATCCACCCAATGCTAATTGTCCCACAGTAATAGGTGGCGTAATAGTTGCCCCAAATGACCCAGCTGCTTGGCTGAGTTTGCTTCTCAAAACACATAGGGCTTGCCCAGGGCCTCATCCCACCATTTTCTTCCATCCAAAAAGGTCTTTCAATCAGAAGGGAAGGCCCACAAGAAGTTTTATCCTCCAGCCATAAACTGAGGAAAGAAGGATTGTGCTTTTGGATCTTTCTGCCAGTTTGTCATATCCCAATTTTTAAACATTTTAAACACTAATGTCACATTAACCAACTAACTTTGGCTATGAGAGAAAACACTAAAGGACAGAGACATCATTTCATCTTCTTTGGGTCAACATGCTATTTTTTCAGTGTACTTAGCACTACAATTCTCCCAAGAAATCTCACTTGTGAAGAAGTCTTTTCCCCCCAGCCTGATCTTTTCCAGGCCTAAATAGGTTTGCCATGGGTTGAACTAAGTTCTCCAATAAAAACATCTGAACTTGATCACTTACCAAAAGTGAAAGAACTAAGTAGTAGAGTGCTGACCTTTATTAATTCCACCCCTAATTGCTCTCTTGAACCCCAGTCCCATGTGGCTAGCTGCCTGATGGGTACATGTACACAGATGTTCCTCTGGCACCTCAAACTTAGTATGTCCCAAACTGAATTCATTTTCTATTTCTATCACTCAACCTGTCCCTCCTCCACACTTTCTTCTTTCCATTAAGACACCACTACTCTTCTAGTCACCTAGGTTTACCATCCTAGAGTCATCCCCAACCCTACCCATTCCATCACTGCCACTATCCCCATCTAATCCATTGCCAACTCTTGTCAATTCTGTCTCTACATCTCTTGCATCTGTCCCATTCTCTATACTTTAAGGGCCACCACCCTCATTCAGGCCCTCAATATTTTTCGCTTAGACTACTATGCTAGCCTCCAATTTTTCTCCCAACTTCTACTCCCTCCACTCTCCAATCCATCTACCATATTTTTGCCAAGATTATTATATTCCTAGGGTTTGGGTCTGACATGCTCACTGTCCTCCTCAAAAACCTTCAGTGGCTCTCAGTTGTCTGTTGGATGGAATACAAATTGCTCAGTATGGCATTTAAAGACCTCCACAATCTGACTCCCATTGACCTTTCCAGATTTATTTTATATTACTTTCCTTCATGAGTCCATTTTCCAGCCAAATTGGACTACCAGTTTTGTTCCAAACACAGCATTCTAGCTTCATCTTTGTGTTCTCAAACATGCTGTCCCCCATGCCTGAAAGGATTCCTTATATCTACCTCCAAAAAGTCTTTGCTTCTTTCAAGACTCAGTTCAGATGTCATTTTCCAAGAGAAGTCTTCCTGGTCCCATTACTTGTGAAGTTCTCTCTCTCCCTCCACAAATTTCCTTGTATTTATTTACTTATCTATCTATATCTGTCTATCTACATACATATATATATATATATGTATACTATATATATATCACTACTACTGATGCTTCTAAGTAAAAGTAACTTAGCACAGTGGCTTGCACATGATAGCTATTTTATAAATGTCAAATTGAACTGAATTTCAAATATGAGCATATATAGTATTACTATTGGTTCTGTCAAGCATGCTGTCCCTTCCTCAATGTAATAATTAGGACAGTAACTAGCACTTTAACTACCATCTACCTACATGTCTCTGTCACTGTCCACCAACCATCCACCAACCAAACCTCATTGAAATCCATTAAATGTTTCCCAAAAGGTGTTATCTTCTAGAATTTTGAAATGCCACCATTTTGTTTTCAAATGGTCTAAACCATGAAGTGAACTCAAGGCATAGCTTGATACATTTTAGTAACATGCACAGTTCTGTCCAAATCAGTAAACTCACTCAAAAGTAATGTAGAACAAATAGAAAAAATGTGAACTGAACAATCAGGTCGAAGAGACCTTTTCATTCAATTATAATAGATATGGCTAGTATTATCCACTGATGATTCAGATGGTTGGAGGAACTGCTCAGTTCTGTTTCCTTAGGGATGACTGACCCTTTAGTCCAAATTCCATTGCAAATTCATGATATCAACAAATTGGTACTAGACTTAGAAAGGCCATTCATACTTCTCATAACTGTTTAAAAGGATTGTTCTAGCTGAGCAGCAAGAGGATCATGAATTGAAACTAAAAGCATTCACAGTAATAGAGATTCAGAATAATTCTTCCTGCTTATTTGATTGAATCAGAAGATTAATGAGCCAGTTTCTCCCCATTGCTGTAACGACTCATAAAGGATTATTTCTTGAATGAGCTTATGTAGTCCCCTAGTGGCTGGAAGGAGTAAATGCACCTAAGCATCTACAATCAAACCTTTGCTCCAGGTGCCCTTCAGAACGGGAAGAGAGGGGACAAGAGAATAGAACTATCTTCTTAATTTTGTTTTGTGGGTAATTCAGATTATCCCAAGACTTTTAGAAGAGATTCTGGATATCACATAGTTCACCTCTCCCCCATTTCAACAGATAAAGAAACTGAGGACCAAAGAGATGATACCATGCCAAAGGTTACCCAGATAGTATCAGAAGCAGAATTTGAACCCAGGTCTTCTGGTTTCAAAGAGAACACCATCCCTATTATATCTGCTTTCATGCTTTAGTCAATGGAGTATTTATAATCGATTTTTTAAAAATTTTTGAGGGTCTAACAGTGAATCATCCGGGGTTGTTCTTCAGAATATGGTTTTTCACAGAACAGTCTTTCTCTGCCTATTTCTTTGTCTTGCTTTGTCCAGTTATCACTGTCTCCATAGCCTATAGGCAACCAACAGCCCTAGATGTCAGGTACATTGGCCAAATTAGCCACAGTAGGAGGCTGGCAGCATGGCTGAATTCCAGCATCTTTTGGAGAACTGGAGGTCAGTAACATAGTGTTCAATCCTTGTAAGTGTCTGCTTCAGAACAAACAAGACCAGCAACAAGTCAGGGCCTGGAAAGTACCTTGGCTGCCTGCAAGTATGACCACAGGTTCACCTGGGTAGAGTCATCCAAAATCCAAGCAAGTGGTCAAAAGCCAGAAGGTTGGCAAGCAGGACAGAAAAAAAAAGTCTTAGAATTAAGTGAGCCTTAAGTTAAGGCTTTGTGCTGTCCCAGTTTTAGATTTCTTTAATTCTTTCATGTTCCTGTGGCAACCCATTCTTCGGTGAGACCAGTCTGTAGAGTAGCAGACCACAATTCCATGAGGAATATGGGAAATGAGAGAAGTTCCTGGTGGCCAACTTTGTCAATTTCTTTGTTCCTCTCACTCTTTTTTCCTTTTCCTTTCTTCTTTTTTCTCCCTTTTCTTGCTCTTCTTTCTCCCTCAACTGATTCTAATAAAAAAAACTGTAGTTATTTGTTGTTTTTATTGAATAGAATGATATATTCTCTAGTCTTAATTGAAAAGCAGAATAGCAGTTTTGCCTGTCTTAAATTCCTTTCTTAACTAAGAAAAAAAATCACATTCCCCTTTACTTATAATAGCAATAAAAGTACTCAGTAATTCCTAGAAAATAATGATGAGGATGAAGGGCAGAAACAATACTTACATGTTACATGGAGTACAGGTAATAAAGTGAGATAGATGTGATAGATATAGTAACATGACAAGGGAAATGCATTCTTATAGGTATCCCTAGCTGTGATAGGATATAACTCATGACTGGGCTTCAGGAATGAAAGAACATACCTAGTTAAAAAGGAAGAATTTTTTTTTTAAAAAAGTGGTAGGGTATCATTGAACAACAAGAAGCTATTCATTCACCAGTGCAAAGATTCATGAACTTAGAAAAGGGGGAAGAGAGAAATGTGATAGTAAGCACATACTGAGAGTTAGAAGAGGGAAAAAACAGAAGTTATAGTGTTGTAAGAGCATTCGCTAGCCCACCAGGTCAGCCGGAGATATTGGATGATACATTCCTAACATAGATCTCATATCTATTACAGATATATAACTACCTGTACATTTATTGAAGCTATCTTTGAAAAAATCAGAATAGTTGATGAATTTCGGCTTTCTTTGCTGATAATTTCATTTTTCAGGAGGTGGAAGAAGTAACAAGGCAGACTTGCTGTTTCTTGACTTAATTTTGACCAAGGAAAAATTGTTTACTACTGTGGAAAAGACAAGAACCTTTGAAGGAAAAGTGATCACGCCATCTCAGGATTTGTGCTAGTTAATGCCTGGCATAATCAGACATGTAACTATACTTTAGAAGAGAGAATTTTGAAAAGTTTTGAGATAGGTTAAAGAGACTCTAAAAAGAAAGTTGGCTAAAGAGTCATGAGAGGCTCTCAAGAACGAAATTCTGGTAAGGTAGTCACAATTAATTACAAGTAGGAAGAAAAGTGACTAGATGCCTGATACATAGTAGTCATTTAATAAATGTTTGTTGATTTGTTGTCTAGGGAGTTCACAGAGAAACTCAGATTTGAAAAGGCCATGTATAAGAGATAAAAGGGAGGACAGGAACCTGAGAATGAATACAAGAGATTGACAAGATCTTATAAGAACAGTGTCCCAAAAAGCCCTTAAATAATTAAAAGATTTTGTAAAGCTGTGGTTGGGGTAGGAGAAAGATCACAGAGTTTGACTTCTGGTTGGTAAGAATAGGAGAAGATTATTATAGGAAAAGAGAAAGCAGAACTATTCAATTTGTTTCTGTTTTCTCTACCAAAGGATAATGATCTTCAGATTGTGAAGGACAGAACAAAAAATAACTACCAGACAATACAAACTCAAGAAAGTACTTAGCTCTCCTGTTACCAGACCCAAATAAGCTACAACTTCAGCTAAGGGGTAAAAATTGTGGGTGTTATAGCTGACCCACAATCACTGAATTTTTAAATAATTTTAGAGAATAGTTATGGTATATCAAGACTGGAAAAGAAAAAATATCACCCTGATTCTTTTAAAAGGAACAAAGGTAAATTGTTCTAACAATAGTCTAGTGAGCCTGATTTCAATTCTTGGCAAAATTCTAGAATGCATTATTGAAAAGATGGTTTGTGAAAGTTTAGACAAGGAAGCAAAGATTGCAAAGTGATTGCAAAGAGCCAGAACACTTTCATCAAAAACAGGTCATGCCAGACTAACCTCATTTCCATTTTTTTAAAGGAGGGTTTCTAGATTATTAGATCAAGGGGAACATAAAACAAGCTTTCAGTGAAGCATTTGACAAAATTTCTTAAAATAACTTTAGGGACAGGACAAAGATGTATAAGCTGGATTACAGTAGAGTTAGGTTTAATTAGAATTGACCAAATAAATGGTCCCCAAAGTGGCAATTAATTGATTGATATCAACCTAGAAGCGACTTTAGTGACTTAGATAAATCTATTGATGACAAACTCAGAGGAGTATCTGGTACATTGGATGACAGAAATGGGATCCAAAAAGATCTTGACAGACTGGAAAAGTAGTCTGAATCTAATAAGATGAAATTCAATCAGGATGTGGGAGAGAGTTATGGGGGAACAGGGGAGGAAATGATAGTGATGGCTGTTCCCCCCAGAAAAACGAAAAGAGTATCAATGAAACATTTTTAAATACAGTACACAGAAAAGAACAGAAGAAAGTTTGGGAGGGAACCTAGACAAGCAGGGAAGTATTGGTGATAAGGTGTAAAGTTTAATATATATATTTTAAAGCGAGTTGCATGTTAATAGAGATTCATGGCTTCATATTCTTTTCATGTGAAAACGATCATTTTGTTGATGTCTGTCTAGTTTCTAATTAAAAAAAAACAAATTTAATAGGGAGTAAGGTCCTACATTTTGGTTTAAAAAACACGTTCAGAGAAGATACATCTAGACAAGAGTTGACATGAATATGCCTGAGACTTGTGAGCTACACAACTTAATATGAAACTGCAGTGGGAGGTAGCAGCTAAAAGACCTCATGAGCTAGTACCCCCCATTAACAGCCATGTATTGTACAGGTTGCTAAAAGGTGACAGTCCTGCTGTGCTCTGCTCTGGTCAGACCCCAACTTTGACTTGGCAGCAAGTGGATAGAGCATTGTATTCATTTTTGGGCACCACATTTTTGGAAGCATATTAATAAACTGGCTTGTGACCAGAGAAAGGCTGGCCAAGATGGCCAAGAAACCAGGATGTTTAGTTTGGAGAATTAAAGATTTAGCTGTCTTCCTGAGTTTAAAGGATTTTCATGTGGAACAAAGATTAGACATGATCCCAAGGGGGACAAATTAGAACCAATGAGGAAAAGTCACAGAGGCAAGTTTTAGCTTGATATGTGGAAAGGAAAAAAAATCCCAGTAGTTAAACCTGTCCCAAAGTGTAAACAGTCAATATGGAGGGCTTCAGGTAGAAGCTAAATGACCCTCTGTCAGGAGCTTTGTAAAGAGGATTAGATCTGGGTCAGACTAGATCATCTCCAAGGACCTGGCAGTCTAATATACTGAGATTGGAATAATTATCTCCATGATTTATGAGCAAGTATGACTGTTCATAAGGGGCAGGAAGGAAGGAACAGAACTAAATAGTTAAATGACTTTGTTGTATCAGTTTATATCAGCAAAGCCAGGTCTGGAATTAGCATGCCACCACAAAATAGTCCATGTAAACTCCAGAATTCCCAGCCAATCAATCCCTCCCACCCAGTGGAAGAACACTAAGGTACATCTCACCTTAACTGGCCTTACATTATCTGAGACTAACTATTCTCCTTCTCACTCCTCCCACTCAAAGTTTTTTCCCCCCTTAGATCAAAAACAAAGAAATTCTGTGTTAATGTGCCTCACTAGGGACATTTCCCCTTCAGGTCCATTTACCCTGAGATGTAATGATGACCATCAAATTTCAAGATGTAGCGCCATAGTGCAAAATCAGAAAAGCTATGTGTTTGCAAAGTTTATATTCTCAGGTCAAAAAAAAATGAAAGATTTGGCCCTGTACCCAATCCTGTGAGCAAGATGATTTTCCACTACCACAATTGGAGGCATTTGCCTTTATATGAGCATGGAATATTCCATGTACACATATATCTGTAAGCTTTTGAATGGAATGTCCCAATATTTAATCCAGATGCCTTCTTCAATGGTTCCTATTGTTTTTGAAGAGTCAAAAACCTGATGGCATGGATATCAGTTGTTGTTTTGTTTGGCTCTGATATTGGGGAGACAGGAAAAAGGAACCATAGTGCTCAGAAAAATTGTAAGTTCTAGTCTGGACCTGTAATTTCAATGGTGTAGAGAATGCCCAGTGAGAAAATTCCCTCTACCAATGCAGATGACTCTGAAGCTCATAGTCTTACAGTCACCTCAAGCACCAAAAGGTTAGGAGGCTTACCCACAGTCACATTGCCAGTATATGGCAGAGTCAAGTCTTAAATCTAGATCTTTCTGGCCCCAAGACCAGCTTTCTAGCTACACTACCTCTGTTGGGAAAATTAGAAGGGAATTCATATGTTTGGCAAATGTACTAAGAAATGATCAAATCTCTTTTGTCCTCTGACACTTGTGGGAATTACTGATATCATCAGATGATAGCTTATGGCAGATGACTTTGGCTTTGCAGCTAGTGGAGAGGGCACTGGGTCTGGAGTCATGAAGACTTGCATTCAAATCCAGTCTTAATTACTTCCCCATATGACCCGGGGGAAGTCACTTACCCTCTGCTTGTCAAAGTTTCTTCATCTATAAAATAAGGATGATAATCACACCTACCTCCCAGGACTGTTGTGAGGATTAAATGAGATAATAAATATAATAAACTTATATAATAAATATAATTATAATCATATATTATGTATAATTATACTTAGCATATATCTGACATATGGCAAACACTACATAAATATTAGCTATTATTATTATTAAACAGCTGAATATAACAAATCAGGTTATTTGTCACATCATATTTTTAGGACTCATTTAAAATTTTCCAATTGGAAGTATAATATTGTGTCCTCCAGAGTTCCCAGGTGATGGAGAGTCAGAGAAGTCAGGGGTCATAGTAGGTGGGGTGGTAGATAGGGGAATGCCCCAAGGCCAGAAGCATAAATTATGTAAATTATTTTTCTTGATAAATAATATGAGTACATGCAATGTGAGCATATATATATTTATATATACACATACATAACTGTAATCACACATTTACACATACATATACACACACTCACTTATACATACCTATAATCTTATATATGGACACATACATCTATGCATATACACATATACATATACATATAGATATATACACATGTGCGCATCATCTTATTGATGTGGGCAGCTCCTTTATTGTAAGCCTCTCCCATGATACAATTGGCAACTTTTCTATAAGATCATTTTGGAATATTGATGGAGGTCCTAAAAAGGGGAGTGACTTGTACTTATGTGTAAGAGGTATCATTTGAACCCAGGTCTTTCTGACCTCTAGTCTACACCTTAATCAACTACACCATGCTATAAGATTATGCGACCAAATTGATTCAAAAAATGTTTAAGTTGCCACCATTTTAAAACAAAGGCTGTTATAAGCTACCAACCAAAGACTAGGAAATTTTAAAAGGACCTAAATTGAAAAAAAAAAATAGAACTCAGGCAGAGCATCAGAGAATCTCAGTTTTGAAGTGACCACAGAGTCCATACATCTCACTCAACCTTCACCCAAGTAGGAATATCCTCTAAAATACCCAGCCCCCTTAACAAGTGGTCATTTAGCCTTCAGGCAAAGCTCTCCAATAAGGAGGAATCCCCTCCTAAGGTGGCCCATTTTTCTTTTAAACAATTCTAATTGTTAGGAAATTTTCTCTTATATCAGACTGAAATCTACCTCCTGAAGCTTCTTCACCACCCACTTCTCCCAGCTCTTCCTCCTTGGGCCAAAAAAAAAAAGTTGAATCCATGTTCTACATGAAAACCTTTCAGAAACTTAAGATCCACTATCAGGATCCTCCCCGCAACCCTATACACAAGTCTCCTCTTCTTGGGGTCAACATCTCTAATTCCAACCAATCATCATGGGGCATGACCACAAGAACCTTCCCCCATTCTGGTCAATTTCTTCTGTAACACTCTCCAGGTTTCAAGAGTCCAGTCATCTTCCAAAGTAGGTACAGCTTGAAGGTAGAAAGTTTTTCATTTTGTAGTGACCTTAGGAGCTCACTGAAGACTCAGTTTCTTCTATTCTTCTTTTCTTTATCCAATATGAGAACCAGGAAAGCGTTTCTCATTTGTTGTGACGTGTGGAGAATATGTGTAGATCGGAAGGGGGTAAGAGGAATAGGAACGAGGTCACTCAACCCACCCACCCCAAAAAGTCACATTCAGGGACAAATCCACTGTCCACTTGAACTGAAGAAAGCCCCATTAACTTTGCCTTGATACTGTAACCAGACTTCTCACTCTACAGAACTTTTGAGATACAAATTTGTTCCCTTGAATTTGTGTAGAATATAGACAAGCAGCAGGGACCCTACAGCACAAGTGTTGACTTTCTGCCCCCACCCCTTCAAAGAGACAGATCCTGGCTGAGGGGAGTGAGGAGATGGAAAGCATATTACCCAGGAGGAGAAACAGCCCAATGCTAATGAGGTCCTGGAGCCCCAGCAAGTGTGGGAATAAATGTTCATTAAGAACAGATGACCATCATACATGACACTCACTAAGCAAGGAATAGGGACTCCTGGGTTCCTTTCCCCACACCTGCTCCCCATAATTTTTGCTCTGCTGAAAGCACAGCTGTTTCCAATATGGTTCTTTGCTTGTTTCAGGTGAGCCGCAAAACAAAATACAAAACAAAACCCACAAACAAATAACTCCTACAACCGCAAAGTATACCCCCAGCTCCCATGGATGTGGTTTAGCAGCTGGGGGAAAATGAAGTGTACATACATGCATTTGTTTTGTTTTTAAGAGAGGCTCCTCTTCTATGTCACAAGGCAAATATTAGTCTGCCTGCTTGCCAAGGGATAATCAGCAAACACGTTGCTACTCATTAATGCTGCACAAACTGGCCACTGACAATGTTCAGAGCCAAGCACGAGCCCCACCAGGCACAGACAGAGAGCCTGGCAAATTCAACCCCCTGCTCTTCTGAGTGCAGGCAAGAACACAGGTGGCACAGCTGCCTCAGGCTTTACTGTCTGCCCCAGGGGAAATCATCATATTTTTGTGTGCCCTGACTGGAAACTGAGCAAGATTTCTCTGGATCTCGGGTCCAGCATCTTTCTGGGTGAGTGCCAGGCCCTCATCAGGAAGAGTTTCTTCAGGAGGGGGATACTATTTGTATGAAGAATTAAGCCCCAATCCCCATCCCTTGCATTTTGGGTGCCTCTTACTTTTCTGATCCAAAGCCAAGTTTGGATGGGTAAAAGGAGGTGGGGAGTGGGAGGAAAATTTGAACAGATATCTTTGCTAGGCTTTGTTTGTTTCGGCAGGCACCAAACTTGTTCCCAGAAGACCTGGTTCAAATCTAGCCTCAGACATTTACCAGCTGTGTGATGCTGGGCAAGCCACTAATCTTCAGTGCCCATTCAGTAAAAGAAGGTTTTTTTTAATCTAATTGTCTTTAAGGTTCTTTTCAGCTCTACATCTATGACTAGGCACCTAGAAAATGGAGACACATCTTACTGACTCTGTCAGAATCACTCTTACCTCTGAATGACAGAGGCTTCAACTATGGTCAAGCTGCCTAGAAATCTACCATGATTTCTGGGCTTCCAGTTCCAAATCCTCTTATTCTTGCCTAGAATAAATGGAACTCCCAAACCCTCACATTTATCAGTGGCCACAGCCCAGATCCAATTACCTTCATGTCATTCCTCTTTAATTCTCTTGGCCTGAATACAAAGATAGCTGAGTAAGAGTTCTAAGGATTCTGCCCACACTACCCAATGCTGGGATTCCCTGATGCCAAAATAAATTTTCTGGCACTTAATTTGAGGAAGAGCAAATGTCAGATGAGAGGCAGAAAAGTCTAGTTAAGAATGAGAATCACTCTCTAAGTTCAGGAGCTGAATTGTGATTTCAGTTCAATGGTCTCATCTCTTCACTATGTTCATGGTGAAGGGGCCTTCTGATTACTAAAACTGCTCCTCATAACTCTGAGTTTTCTATATTTGCTAGCTTTCCATATTTCAGTCTGGTTGCTTCAGAGTCTTTATTCATTAAAAAAAAATAAGACCCATGATCAGAAAATAAATGAATATTATCTATTAGTTCTTTGGCTCCCACAGTAAATTTTTTTATTGACAATTGACCATAGCTTCCTTCAAAACATGATGACATGACGTGCAAAAGTGATTATTTCATATATCTACTCTTCGATCCAGAACCATCCATCCTCATCTGTCACTTTTTTCCAAGGCAAATGGGTCAAAGATTGAAACAGTTTTGGAGGGTCTGTCCATGGCACTCTATTTGAAGCTATAGAGAGTTACTCACCAAGGAACACATCAGAAACATACACTGTCAAGTTGCCAAGTATTTAGTGAATAGGAATCTAGGGAAGTAAGCTTAAGATGATCAAACCAGATCTATTTGGGAAAAATAGAGAGCAAAAGAAAAATAACGAAACAGAGACAGAAGAGAATTTGTGGAGAGTAAAGGAAAGGGAAAGACAAAAGAGAATGGAGGGAAAGAATGTCTTGGCTGTTTATTATTATTTATTGAGATGGCGAAGCTGATGATGGGGTATTACTGGCACTGTAACAATTTGTATTATTATTATAATTACTGGTTGGATGAATAATGATGATAACAATACTTAGCACTTACATAATACTTTTTCAGTTTTCAAAGCACTCTTCCTCCAGTTTCTTTTAAAAGTTCAAAGGATCAGAACTCCCTCCCTTCCCACCTTGGTTCTGCCCTTTTATTGATTAACTGCTCCAAAATGTAGAAGAAGGAAAATCAGAACGATGATAGCAAAGCCGCGAAACTGGAGTTTTGGTCAAGAGATTAGGCCATAGAGGAAAGAGAGGGTTGGACCTGGAATCAGGAGAGGTCTGGGTTCGAATCTTGATTCCAGGAATCGACTGCCTGGGAAGCTGGGCAAGTCACTTGTCTTGATCGAGTCTTAGTTTCATTGGTTTTGAATGGAGGAATTGGGCATACTTGTGTTACCTACCTCAAAGGGTCATTGTAAAGAAGGTGCTTTGTAAACCTTAAATAGCTCTAAAAACTGAGTTGTTGTTGTTATTATTATATCTGTAACAGCAACCGCACTGGCACACCCAGGATGGCAGCTAGTGTGGGTTCTTTTATCCGCTTTACCAGGAAAGACAGCTGTTTCAGGGGTCACCATTCTTCTTTAATTAAGTAGAAAAAATACAGAGAAGAGAAATAAAGGACTCTACTGCCTGAGTCAAAGCAAAACTGCTACATATCCTTCACATTCACCACTGGATCACAAGAACCTTTACCTCTGAGAAGCAGGAAAGTTCTGAACATACCACCACTCAGGATCTCAACCAGGGGAGTCACAAGATCCTTCTTGTAAGTGAGCCCCCAAAGAAAAAGCTCACCTCTCAGAATATAGACTCAGTGCTTAATTAGAAATTAACAAAAGGTGTGTAAACCTTCCTACAAGCAAGCAAGCTTCTCTTAATGGGCTCCACATGAGGCCTATTGATGGACAGGGAAGATCTTATTCCCCATTGACCTTACAATGTCAAGAACCAAGAACACAGTCTCTAAATTTCCAAAGATCAGCAGTTTAGAGAGGCAAACAGGGTTGAGAACATGGATCTCCACAGCTAGTATGCAATGGTTTCCATTGAATGAACCTTCTTTTCAAAGGGCCACGCCCCGCTGCTTCAGCATCCTTACTGACTCATACCTTCTCCTTTAGTCTTTGATTAAGAGTATTCACCTACCTACCTCAAAGGGTTATTGTGAGGAAAGCACTTTGGCAAATCTTAAATAGCCATAGAAAGCTGGGTTATTATTGTGTTGCTGTTATTGTTACTACTATTACTATCATTATTATGAAAAGCACCAAGAATGTAATCTCCAAATTTCCAAAAAGCAACAGTTTCAAGAGGCAGGCAGAACATAGATCCCCGCAGCTAATATGCAATGATTTCCATTGAATGAAACTTCTAATTAAAATGCCATTACCCACTGCTTCAGCATCCTTACTGACTCATGCCTTCTCATTCAGATCTTTGATTAAGAGTATTTATGTACAATTTCATGGGGTGGAGAACAGCAGGGCAGAGGGAAAGGGAAAAGAATTGGAAAGATGGCAATGTGGGTTGTAGAATAAGCCCTGGGGCTAAAGTTTAGTCAGCACCTACTCAGGGTAGCCAAACCTATTCCAATCTTGCCTAAAGATGAACCTAAAAGTGTTTTCAAGGGCTGTTTCCTCTACTGTTTTCTGAGAAATCTGGGACTCCATACCCTATAAATAAAGCCTTCATGGGAAAATGTAGATGCCAGTGAAACTCCTAATACACATGAAAAAAATAATAATACTTAGCATTTATATAGCACCTATTATGTTGTCAAGCACTGTGCTAAGTGCTTTATAAATGTTATCTCATTTGACAACATTCCATCTCCCACCTTAGGGCCTTAATGAAAGCTGTTTCCTTCATGACTGGAATGTTATCCCTCCTCAACTCAACTAGCATCCCTAGCTTCCTTCAAACCACAGTTGAATTGTTGCTTTCTTTAAGAGACATTTCCTGATCTCAACGCACCCTCCCCCAGATGTTAGTGCTGTCCTCACCATCTGTGAAATTGCTTGTATTTTTGGTGTTGTTTAGTCTTCTTTCAATCCTGTCTGATTCTTTGTGACCCCTTTTGGGGTTTTCTTGGAAAAGATACTGGAGTGGTTTGCCATTTCCTTCTCCAGCTCATTTTGCAGATGAGGAAACTGAGGCAAACAGGGTTAAGGGACTGGCCCAGGATGTTAAGCTAATAAGTGTCTGAGGCTACGTCCGAACTCAAGTCTTCCTGACTCCAGGCTTAGCACTCTATCCACTGCACCACCCTGCTGTCCTGATATTGGTTTTGTGCATAACATATACAAGTCAGCAAGTCAGTCAATGGATGCAAAGGCAGAATGGAGAAGTGTATAGAACTTGGAACAAATTGGCCAAACCCAGGCTTTCCTTCCTGCTTTCTTTCCTTCCTTCCTTCCTTCCTTCCTTCCTCTCTTTCTCTCTCTCCCTCCCTCCCTCTCTCTCTCTCTCTTTCTTTCTTGCTTTCTCTCTCCTTCCTTCCTTCCCTTCCTCCCTCCCTCCTTTCTCTTTCTTTCTTTCTTTTCCAAGCTCTAAAATGTTCTATGACCAAATTAGTTTGCTGTTTTCTAGAAGCACAAGGTACTCGAATAGAGCCATAATAACAGGCTAACAAATTTTGACCAACAGATCAGAAATTCAGCTATTTGCTACATATTAGCAATTGATTTTGACTTGCCCCTTTATTTGAAACATAATCGGAACCAATGCCCCCCCAAAAATAGAAAAGTGTGTGACAAGCAAAGCTGATAAAATAAATGAGGAGATTGAGGAACATTAAAGTAAAATCATTTGTCATCTAGCTGTGGGTAAAATATTCTGGCTGCTTCAGGGGCCAGCACAAACTATAACTGTGTTACCTCGAGCTAAAGATTGAATTGGCTGATCTTCATCAATCCAAAAATTAGTATGTTGTATCCCTAGAGATCCTTTAAGCTGTTTTTAATGTAAGGTTTTAGCTATCTTCATAGCACATCCAAGGCAAGAATATTGCTGAGTGCTTTTAAATTATCTTTGGGAACTAAAGAACACAAGCAAAAGGAATCCATTTAAGAGCTCAGTTGTTCCTAATGTGAATAGCTGTTATTAAATAAGCAAATGTGCAAGACACAAATGTATTTGTTGAAAACACAAGTTGAGAACACAAATGGCCATCGCCATGAGCTCCTTCTACTCATTTGCTAAGCATTGATAGGCAGAAGCTGTGCTTTCTCAAGAGAGGGTAAACAAGAGCAGTTGTGGGTCCAAAAAAGTATTTCTAACTTTTAGAAGATGACCGACTAGATGCAGAAAGGAGATAACGGATTCTTTAACCTTCAATATTTGTCTGGCTTCCATGATATTTTTTACTTCAAGTTAGACAAATGTTTATCTATTATAGTTTATAATCATTTTAAATTAGTCTCCTAGCCAGCCACTGTCTACCATTACTAAATTCACTCTTAAAAAGACAATCAAAATTAGGCTGAATTTGAGGGTTTATTTCTCTCAAAGCTTGCAGAACATACATATAGAGATACGCATGGGAGCTCACTGTGTAAATGAGAACAAGGATGGACAGACAAAGCAGACCTGATATCTTGAGAGCAATTTCCTCTCACCCCTCCCTCCCTTCCTTCCTGGCTCAGGATGTCTTTGTCAGCCAGAATAATAGTTAACCATGATATGAGAAAGAAATTTCTTAAGTGAATAGATTTTAAATGCAGTAAGATAGGAGAATATCAAAGTGTCAGTTGAAATTATAGATCCAGGATATCTGTGTTTCTTTTACTATTAACATGACATAATATAAAATAAGAAAACACAAGAAAAGTCCCATTGTTCAAGATAGTGTCTGGTTCAAGGTGCCTTGTCCTTGGTAGTCATAAACAGAAGAATGCTCCTGGTCAGCTTCATCAGGCCTTATACTTGTTGACACAAGAAAGGGCATTTTGAGTTAGCTCAGAGAGCAAAGCATATCTGCTATACCAGAGCACACAAAGCACCATGGTAGGTTAAGCTCAGAGTGGACCAAAATGCCTCACCTGATTAGACAATACAGGTTCTATGCCTTTCTCAGGTCTTGGGGGGCTCAAAATGTTTTGGGGAGGGGTCTATACCACCTAATTCAAAATTATCTACATTTTCTTATTTTTCTTGGAATACGAGTATTTTGAACTTGATATATTAATTAGCCTTCAACCCTGGATACTAAGACCAGGAACTATTCCATTTTTCCATTTTTACATGTTGAAAGGTATTCCTGACTTCAGATTACTGAGAACATAATAATCTGCTATTTTAATTAAAACTATGCTATTTGACTTTCTTACAGCATTAGTGACCTCATGTGCTTAATTATATGCTTTTATTGAAACTGTTTTATGAGGATTTGAGGATCAAGGTTAGGGTAGCTTTAAAGAAAGTACTTGCTACTGCAATCAACTGGGAATTACTTTAAAAAAAAAAACCTTAAGAATCTTGGACAGTTTCTTTCTTAGGAGAAAAAGAGTTTTCTTTTAAACAAGTAAAGTATTTCCTGTTGCCATGCCTCCTGACCTCTCTTGTGAAGTGGAGTTGAGTTCATGACAGCAAAGCCTGCATAATCAAAAACTTTGATTGTTTAGGACCATCGGATAGAAACATCTTGGTGGGGCAGCTAGGTGGCACAGTGAGTAGAGCACTGGCCCCGGAATCAGGAGGACCTGAGTTCAAATCCAGCCTCAGACACTTGACACACTTACTAGCTGTGTGACCTTGGACAAGTCACTTAACCCCAATTGCCTTGCCTTCCCCCCTCAAAAAAAAATCTTGGTACTGTATTTAGCCAGAGCCAGAGCCATAGGCATCCTTTGGTGACCACTAGTCCCTGGCTATAGCAACAGACTGGAATGACCTCACCATTTGATCATTCCTGTCTACTACCAAGCATGGAAAATCCAGCCTGGAAAGATTCTCATCCTTTTATGTGATCAGGAATACATTTCCTTTCCATATATACCAAGTGTTATCAGGCAAATGTGGAGAGGGGCTATGGCTTATGGAAAAGACTCAGGGCCATATAATAAGATGCATTAGAAACCCTTTCCCATCTGGAGAAGTACAAACAAGATCCCTGCTCCAATTATGGAGAATAATTCTCAGGCAGTCAATTTGAGCCAAAAGAATAATGAGGAGCTGGGAATTATGAGAACTGGGCTATAGTCCTGGTTCTGCCAGTGCCTTGTCACTCTGAAAATGCCCTACCTGCCCCTCCCTACTATTGAGAAGACCAGACAGTTCTGGAATGATAAGGCTAGAAGGAAATATAGAGACCATTTTATAGCTAAGAAAACTAAAGCCAAAGTTCACAAAATGACGTGTTGACTTACATTATAGTGAGTTATAGTAGCAGTAGAGGCAGTTAGGTGGTAGAGTAGACAGAGCTCTGGTCCTGGAGTCAGGAAGACCTGAGATCAAAACTGGCCCCAGACACTTACTGCCTGAGCTATGTGACTCTGGGCAAGTCATTTAACTTCTGTATGCCTCAGTTTTCTCAACTGTTAAATGGGGATAATAATAGTATCTACTTCCTAGGGTTATCGTGAAGATCAAATAAGATAATATTTGAAAAGCACTTAGCACAATACCTGGCATATAGTAGGTGCTTTATAAATGCTTATTCCCTATTCCCCTTTATAAAATTGTGCTTTAAAAAGCAAAAGCCACCA
Organism: Trichosurus vulpecula; assembly: GCF_011100635.1. Classification (NCBI taxonomy): domain Eukaryota; kingdom Metazoa; phylum Chordata; class Mammalia; order Diprotodontia; family Phalangeridae; genus Trichosurus; species Trichosurus vulpecula. Next base: position 399,392,982 of record NC_050573.1, on the reverse strand, counting down.
TCTAAATGCAAGGTCAACAGTTGCTCTTAATCAGTTAATTCAAAGAATTATATCATGTAGTGGGAGGGACACTTGGCAGCCATACTTAGGAGAGACCTATGTTTGAATCCTAACATCAACACTAATTACTGTGTGACCAAGGGCAAGTGACTTAAAATAGAAAATCCTATAAAACAAGCATGATAATAGTCCCAACCTCTCAGGACTACTGTGAAGACCAAAGCAGATAATGTGTACAAATTGATTTGCAAATCTTAAAGTGCTCTGTAAATGTTGGTTGTGATCAGTAACTATTGGAGTTTTCAGTCCCCTGATCCAGCTTTAGTTTTAACTCTCCCCTCCAGAGAACACCCCATGTTGTATATTCATCAAGAATTGGCCATCAGAAATGCCATAGACCTAAGGTCAGGTAATGTATACCACTGAGGACTGGAGAAGTTTGGGGTTGAATGTTAATAATAGCATGGGATTCCCAAATTTTCTCAGTAGATTCCTGTAGGAATTAATTAAGTTGGAAGTAATAGCTTACCATTTAAATATAAATGTTAACTCTTCAGCCTATCATCTCTGACTTCCCTCTACACCCAGACACTCTAAATCAATCATTTGTACTCTTTTATCTGTACCACCTCAGTCATACAACCACCAAGTGATGCTACTCCTTCCTCTATCATCTCTCCAAGGCTTCATTTTTCCTCCCTTTTCCCACACCCAGAACTATGGTCCATTAAGACCTAGCTCAAGTTTCATCTAACCTGTGGTCCATGAATTTGGTCCTGCTTCAGGGCCCTGTATCTGTATAGCTGAGAACTTCCCTTTATTTTTTTCCCACTTTTTCCATCCTCCAAAGGAGAGTCTCAATATCAAATTTGCTCCATTCACTCATGGTTTTAAAGCTTTACCACAGTCCACTATTATCCATCCTAACTCCTTCTCCCTCCTAGTTCCCTTCCGTTCCTTGTGTTTTCATCCAGTGAAGTTTCTGTTGACTTCCTTTCATAACTTCCTATTTATTGCCTTCCCCTTGATTAGAAAAATCTTCCTCTCTATTCATGTCCAGCCATCTCTTCCTTCACTTACAGCATTAGAAAGCACTTCTTCAGAAGAAGGGAAGAAAAGTAGTAATTTGCCCATATTGGCTTCTTGACGACATCAATAGTACACGATCTATTCTATATCATCTGACCTTTTGCAGGCCACTGCCTACCAACTATCAAAATGATCTGATAGTAATCGATCTTGATTGGTAATATAGTAGATTTTTTTTATTTCAAAATAGACAAATGTTTGCCCACTACAGTTTATAATCAATTATAATTGGACTCCTAGCCAACCACTTAATTCAAAGGTTATCTATATTTTCCCATTTTTCTTAGAATATTTTCCAATTCCTGTATAAAGTCCTCGAAGAGGAGACTATCTCAATTTTGTATTTGTGTCCCCAATGCCTACAAAAGTGCCTGGCACATAATAAATGCTCTTGGGCAGTATTCTGCTGTGTTATAAGGATATACCCACTAACATCCAAAAAATGCTTTGTAATTCATTTTATCCCAGCCCTTTGATGGAGTTGTGATTTTAGCAAAGTGAATATTCCTTTTCGTGTTTCAGATTGCAACTTCATCCTGTGTAGTGCTTATCTACGTACTCCCATGATACCTTCCAAAGTGGGGCTAGCCAACATGCAAGGGATCTTCCTCTATAATTCTTAATGCTATTCAGCACATAAAACATTCCTCTCTTCTCCCTCACTCTCCTTCTGATGAGCCTAACCCTTTTTCCCATCACACAACTTTTTTTTATATTAGCAATATGATGCTTCCTTTTCACCCCTATTATATGTCTCTCCAAAGCTCTTGGAGTGACCTACCATTTTTGCTTCTTTGGACATGCATGGCAGTATATTATGATTCACAACTTCATAATATCCCTCAATGAATATCGGTGTTTACAAGAAATATTTTTATTTTAGGGAAATTGAGGTGAAGGGGAGAACAAGAATAATCAAAAGCACTAAACATAAAGGAAAAGAATTCTCAAAATGCAAAAAAAAAAATTGAAAAACCTAATTCTACAAAAAGTCACTTGGGATGCTATGTTATACTTCAAGGATTTATGATTTCATATGTATTGGACGGGTATTTCCTCCAGCAATGAAGATCTCAGCCCTTCTTGGACACAGTATTTATAAGCCTGAAACCAACCAATGATCCTCTCTTCAATAGGCTGGTCCTCAGAGGACAGATACACAGTTCATGAAAGGTCCCATCCTGGGACAGAAGCCATCCCGATAGTGGTAGGACCTGTCAGAGCTTATGTTCTACTAACAAATCCCCTGAAAACTCACAATCACTTCTATACATTGATGAAACACTAGAGTAGACTTGACAATATATGTGATGCTTATATCATGAAGAATGAATTCTAACTGCTTCCCTTCTAGCATTTTAGCAAATAGAATATTGTCAGATTTCCCATGAATTCAGTTCAACAAGCATTTTCCCCAAATTTAATTTTATTATTTTTTTCTAATTAACAAGCATTTATTTTCTCTCCCTCCCACTCCACTAAACAATTTAAAAAAAGAAAAGAGAAGAAAAGCCTCACATCAAACATGTGTAGTCCAACAAAACAAATTCCCTCTGGCTATTTCCCAAAATGTATGTCTCATTCTGCATTTTGAGTCTGTCACCTCTCTGTCAGGAAGTGGGTACCAAGCTTCATCTTCAGGCCTCTGTAATTATGGCTCCTCGTTGTATTAAACAGAGTTCTAAAGTCTTTCAAAGTGTTTTTTCTTTATAATATTGTTGTCATTGTATAAATTCTTCTCCTGCTCATTTCAGTCTGCATTATTTCATAGAGGTCTTTCCAGTTTCCTTTGAAACTGTATATTTTGTAGTTTCTTGTGGTGTAGTAATATTCATATGATTTGTCTAGCCATTCCCCAACAGATTGGCATTCCCTTTGGTTTTTGCTACTACAAAAAAAAAAGCTGCCGTATATATGTTTGTACATTTGGGTCCTTTTTCTCTCTCTTTGATCTCTTTGGAGTATAGATCTAGTGATGGTATTGCTGAGTCAAAAAGTATGCAGTTTAGTGACTTTGGGAACTTAATTCCAAATTGTTTTTCAGAATGGCTTGACTGATTCACAGTTCTAAGAACAGGACTTTGTCCCAATCCTAGCTCTGCCACGTGGGCAAGCAACATCATGGTCCTGTCTTCATCATGCCAATTGGATGAGATGATCTCTAGGATCCTTTCCAGCTCCAAATCTATGATTTGGTGCTTCTCCACCTTTCTACTTGGTTCAAACCACTGATTAATCAGTTAATAGATAAGTATGTGTATATACATATATATATATACATATGTGTATATATATTATATATGGAGGCAATCTGTAGCTCCATTATCGTATAGAAAAGTGGTGTCAAACTCAAATAGAAATGGTGGGGACTAAACCTTACATAAAGATCCCTGCTGCCACATATTGACTTAGAAGACCACAGATTAGCATTATCTATGTCCTGTTGTATTTTTGTTTATTTTTTTTATATTTTCCAATTACCTTTTTTAAAATTTTTACTTTTATCAAACTTGAACCCTTTTAATCTGTTTCAAGCTCCACTCCAGAGTGTTGTGGGCTAGGGTCAGGCGGAGTATTTGTCATCTCTGGTATAGAGAATACAAAAGAAACAAAAGTCACCCTCTTTGCCCTCAATTTAAAAATCTGTTGGGAAGATCAAGAACAAGCTAGTGTATAATCAAGTGTCAAACTGTTGTTTTTAATAAGTGCATGGGAGCCCAGCTTAAACAGAGAGTTAAAATAATCCTATTTAATGAATTTGCTAAGGGAATACTTGTCATATTTAAGGACTATTGGTTTAAAAGACCTGTATGTTATTTCCAAATGCATATTTAAGGATAACCACATACAGCTACAGTACCCTGGTGTTGACTTTTTCAATAAGCAGTTTCAGACACATCTAAATGCAGGCTGAAAAAAATGATATTTTTAAATACAAGTATATTTTCATGCTTGCTGGTGTCATGCTGAAACATTGAACTTAGATTCAGAAAAGACCTTGGTTCGAATATCAGTTCTGTCACTTTCAATTCGATTCAACAAGAATTACTAGGTGCCTATTATGTGCCCGCACTATGCTAACAATAGAGGCAAAAATCAAAGAATCCCTGCCATCAAGGAGTTTGCATTGGAAATAACATGCACTCAGACAAATATAAACTATATACAAAGGAACTTGGGGGACCTACCAAAAGGATAGGGAAAAACCTAGCATTGAAGGGGGCACTGAAAAGCTGAGCCTGGAAAGAGGCTCAGGGTTCTAAGAGTCAGAGGTAAGGAGGGCATTGAGGGTCAAGTCTATACACAGAGAAAGAGGTGGAAAATGAATGGGGAACAGTAAGTAGGTTGGTTTGGCTGGACTGCTGAGTATACGGAGAGGAATAATATGCAATAAGCTTGTAAAAGGGGGTCGTGGGGAGGGGGAGAGATGGGGAGAAAATTTGGAACTCAAAATCTTGTGGAAATGAATGTTGAAAACTAAAAATAAATAAATTAAATGTGAAAAAAAAATTTTAAAAAGAAATTCAATAAATTGTGGGTGTATTCACCATTAACCAAAAAAAAGTAGGTCAGAGCTAGATTTTGAAGGACTTGAGTATCAAACAGAAGAATTCACATTTTATCCTAGAGGGAACAAAGAGTTTCTAGAGCAGGAGAGTGTCATGGTCAGACTTTGATTTTAGAAATATCAATTTGGCAGCTGAGGATGAATTGGAAAGAGGAAAGGCGTAAGGCAAGGAGCCCAGTTAGATGGTTCTTAAAATTAATAGTCTAGACAAAAGTCAATGAGGGTCTGAATCAGAGTAGTCCCCATGTTTATTGAAAGAAGGGGGAAAAGAGATTCAGGAGAAAGGCTGTAGACAAGTAAATAAGTATATAACAACCGAGGGAATGTAGGGGTGACCGAGAAGGAAGGGAGGATGACTCCTGGGTGATGATCCTGGGTGATAAGTGGTAGTGTCCTCTACCAAAATTAGGGAAGTTTGGAAGAGAGGTGAGTATTTGACCAATGGCAAGGTCTTTATCCTTTCTTAGACTCTTTTTTCCTCTCCTGTGAAACTGAAGCAAAATTGCTTGTGCTATGTAATAGCCATAATAGTAATTGATAACTGCTGTTGGTGTAGCAAGTTAAAATACACTAAGCATTGCAGATACACTAGCTAATTTGGGCTTTATGATATTGTAAAAGAGCAACCTCACACTCTATGAACCTTAGAGCATTGTATACATTTGAATTGTTGCTAATATTATTATCTTATAGTTCTTGAAGTAGGTGAAGAATAAATATGCATTTGAGAGTAGAAATATTAGTGTAGATGTTAAATGCCTTTGAGACCATGAAAAATGATAAGCTCAAAGAACGCAGTGAATAGATAACTACTTAATGAATGAAAAGACTAAAACCTTCCTGAGAGGAGGAGTCTGAGAGCAGCTGAAATACAACAAGACTCAGAACTCCCAAAGGTCAGCTCCAGATTACAGCCAGTTCCTCCCCCACCAATATTTACAACTTGGAAATTGTTTTGCCACAAAGGACATGTAATACCACAGTAGTATCAAATCAGGGGTCTCTTGTAAAATGGCATGCCCTTTGGCCTGCTTTGGACCCGAACTTAATCTGGTCGATTAATTTTATCAAAGACCCACCAACACCAAATTTCTTTCAGATGTGTTCTGTAAGAAGAATATTGTTAAACTTTATCACTGAACCCAGTCTCTTTTCCACAAGCATCTATAAAGTGTTTCCTGTGTGCCAGGCAGTGTGTCAAAACTAAAAATAAAAAGACAAAAACCATTCGAGTCCTCAAAGAGTTCTCATTCTCCTCTCATGAGTGAGAGACCTGGGAAAACCATGATGCACCTACCTGACTCCACAATGCTGCAGATACCAACCTGTATGAAAGCTATTGATGCAAAGGCTTTCTGTTTGTGCTAAAATGAGCCCTTTCCTCTTACAGCTAACTGGCTGATCTCCTGTTCATGGAGGAGAACACCAAGGATGCTACACAAGCCAACTCAGAAGGTAAGGTGTGCACTCTTCTTCTCCTTCTTCCCTGCCCCCTTCTGTCATTAGATCATGCATTCCTTTCCATCCTGTCTTTGTCCATCTGCCTGACAGACCACCTTTCTATCCAGGCTAGAGACTGGCAATATCGCAAGTGCTGATGTTACGTACAGTCCCCAAAACATCCTCTACAGCTCTTCTTGCAATTCTCCAGGGTGTTCACCATCTTCACAGCCTGTTTTACCTCAGAAAGTCTGACCTATGTAATCTTCCTCTGGCCTTCATAATGTCCTCCTACCCTTCTCTTGGGCAACTTCTAATAAACCCCTGCTGTTGACACCTGTGATGCCCCATTGTCTCCCATTTCAATTCATGGAATAATAGAAACACAGACTCTCAGGGTAGAAAGAGGCTCAGAGGCCATCCCATCCAACCCGTACCTGAGCAACAACCCCCCTAAGACACACTCAAGTGGTCGTTCAGTTCAACAAACATTTAGGTTTTTTTAACTTTAATTTTATTTTTTCCATTAATGAAAGTCTACTTTGTCTCCACCTCCTCCCCCACACCAATTAAAACAAAACAAAACCCTTGTAACAAATACGCATAGTCAAACAAAGCAAATTCCCACACAGTCCTTGTCCAAATAGTAAATGTCTCAGTTGACGCCATGAGGCCATCACCATTCTGTCTGATGCGTAGCATAGTTCATCATAAGTACTCTGGAATTGTGTTTGGTCACTGTGCTGATCAGAAGTCTTTCAAAGCTTTTTTCAACGAATATTGATTAAGGCTCTCCATGTGTAAGACACTCTGCTGAGCATTGGGGGAGGGGAGGGGAGGGAGAGAGAGAGAGAGAGAGAGAGAGAGAGACAGAACTTCCCCTGCCTTGAAAGAGCTTCCATGCCTGGGAGAGGGGAGTGGAGAGGGAGGAAGGTGAGGCGCTGATGCCATGTGTAATATAAATGTATAATACAAAGAAAGGAATAGCAGGTACAGAGGAGAGATCCAGACCAAATGCTCTAGGAAAATTTGATGAAAAATCACCATAACCTGTGTCTCCTTCCTCTCAGTCAGATAAGGAAGCCCAAACTTAAACTCTGATCTTTGGCCCCACTATGAAATCTAGGTATTTTATCCCCTTCTTTAAAAAAATCCTTTTTGTTATAAATTTCAAGAAACACTACTATTTAAATATACAAAGAATGAAAAACAAATTGCATATGAAAACATGAATTTCCATTATGTATCCCCTTCTTTATCTGGTGTCAGCCCCAATCCTTCTACCACTTCCAACAGTCCTCTAACCAGGACTACTTAATAACTATAACCTCCTTGTCTTCTCTTGCTGTGAACTCCATTTAATTTAATTCAATTCAACAAGCATATTCTAAAGAGCCAGCTTTGGGTCAGGCACTGCACTGATGATACAGAGACAGAAATCAAATAGCCTCTGCCTTCAAGTAGCCTCGGTTGCATTAGGGAAGGGGAGGGGACATGCACACAGATATGTAAATACAAAATAAATGCACATACAAAGTAATTTCACAAGGCACTAACAACTGGAGGAATCAAGCAAGGCCTCTTCTATGAGGTAGCACTTCTGCTGAGCCTTGAAAAGAATGAGGGTTTCCAAGGACTGAGGTGAAAAGGGAAAAATTTCAGGGATTCCAATCCTGATGCCATCTCTAGCTGGACCCCAAACTCCCTCAGTTAATTTCTTTTGCCCACCCCACCCCCCACAAAATCCCACTGCTTCATAAGATAGATGTGTTGACATACATGCCTCACTATACCCCTCCCCTAATTAGCTAGGAGGTAAGTTACAAGTGTTATTCTCATTTTACAGGTAGGAAAACTGAGGCCCATAGCTTGTCCATCTGTTATCCAACAAAATGAAATTTGTAACTTTTGATTGTGGAGTAACATCTATAATCATAAAGTGATACTTCTCTTTTGGAAATCATGAAAAGTCATTGAGAAGTAAGACAGATCAGGGAGTCAAAATTAAGGAAAGGTCCAGCCAAAATAAATTCCAAGTTTTCCTGAAGCCCTTTCAGTCTTTACAGGGTTCCATGGATACTAACTAAATGATTTCTGGTGGTGATTTGCCGTGGGGGCATTCACAGTTAAAGCCTGAGTAACCTTCCAGGGTCTTGGTCCCCAAGTTATCTTGAAGCTGAATATTTATTTGCAATCACCAAATCTCAGTGGGCTAAGATGGGCAAAAATTTAACTCAACATTAGCAAGGATATTATATCATGTCTGAGATATAGGATGAGATGCTCATGACAAGATGGGCACAGAAGAAGAAATAGCACTCTCCTGGAGCACAATATCTGGATCCCAAAACAGTAATAATGGAACTGATGAACCAGACGTTGCTTCTGCCTTTTACTCCCTTTCTGTACTTCTCCATCTTATTGCTCAGTGCCCAGCATTACTTGGTTAAAGGAAAAGTGAAAATTGGAGAGTTGGATAGTGATGAAGCTGTAACATGCCATCTTTGGTGTGCCAGCCTGTACACACTGGGTATGATCTTAAAAGGTGGTAGAAAAGTGGAATCCTATTTTCAAAGGATTTGACACTAAAAGCCAGAAAGAAGCTCAAAAGCTGTCTGATCCAAGCTGTATCTGACCAATATCCGTTGCTATAACATCCCCAAGAAATGGTCATTGAGCCTCAGCTTAAAGAGAATGCAAATAAACCAACACAAACAACTACATACAATGAAGTTATATACAGGATATATTGGAAATAATTCAACAGAGGGGAGGCACTACAATTAAGAGGGATTGAGAAAAGCTTCCTATAGAAGGTGGAATTTAAGCTGGGACTTGAAGGAAGCCAGGAGGAAGAGGATAAGGGGAGAGAGGGAGAGGGAGAGGGAGAGGGAGAGGGAGAGAGAGAGAGAGAGAGAGAGAGAGAGAGAGAGAGAGAGAGAGAGAGAGAGAGAGAGAGAGAATGAATCCCAGGCATGGGGAACAGTCAGATAAAATGCTCTGCACCAGGAGATGAGTATCTTCTTCAAGCAACAGCAAAGAGGTCATTGTCACTGGTCCACAGAGTATGGGGCACATTCCAGCTTATCTAATTCTTTGCTAAAATCAGGTGCTTAGTCTGGTACATAATACTCCAGAGGCTAAGGGCTTGAAAAGGAGAGAGAATAACAGACTTATCACCTCCATTATTTGGGACATTGTGTCAGCACAGCCTAGGATGACATTTAGCTTTGGGGACTGCCAGGGCACTCAGCTAATTCCTATTCAGCTGGTATTTCACTAATCACCCCAGAAACCTTTCTGCCATGCCGCATTCATTCTGTATTTTTAAGACTGTGTTTTTGAATTTGGTACAGGATTTTACAGAGATCTAAAGAAGAGGATAGAATAATAGACTAAAATTGGTAGGATTATATTTAATAATAAATTTTATTTAATATTCAAGAGATCTGGAGGCAGAAACAAGCAAACTTGGTTAAAAAGTTGAATATAGCACGTGAGGAAGGGGGAAAAGTTAACAATGACTCCAAGATTGCAAATGTGGGTGAGTGGAAGGATGTTGGTGACCTTAGCCCAAATACATAATATTGAAGGTGACCTTAGTTGAAGGAGCGACAAGTTTCAATCATGAAAATAATGAGTATCATTTGGAACTTGAGCTTAAGGTGTCCATGGGACATCCAAGAGGCGAAATTCAGCTTATAGCTGATGCTATAAGACTGGAATTCTGAAGAACTATTAGGGCTGAATACATAGATTTGGGAGTCAACTGCATAGAGACCTTATGAAAGCTAAGGCGCTCCTCAAGGCAGAGAGTGTACAAACAAGATTCCTTATGAGAAAATCCTGGAGACTGCCTATGTTAAGGCAATATGAGGTAGATTATGAGCAGGGCTGTGCTGGACTTTATTGTACTGATTCTAGAGAGCTGATTGTTAAATTTTTAGTGTGGACATTTATACCTGAGAAATGAGCAAATGCTACAAATCAGGGCCCGATTTATTGTTCTGTTGATTGTCTAGACTTAAGAAAGTGATGAATAAAATGTCAGTGATACAGATTAAACTTAAAACTGTATTATGATCATGAACCAAGTAAAAAATAAGAATGAAAAGGAGAGGAGAACCAGAAGAGAGTGGTGTCATGGAAACTGAGGGAGGAAAGAGTGTCCAGTGGGTGGAGATGGTCAACAGTATCTAAAGCTACCAAGAGATCAAGGAGGATGAAGTCTGAGTGACGCCAATCACATTCAGCTATTATGGGATTGTTATTGTTCATCCTACATTCTCGAAGAAGACCAATGACATCAGGAGGGTGTTATCTCGACTTGCAAGTGAGTTTGATTTAAGTGAGGCAGAGCTGTACAAAGTCATCAGCCTCTCTCTCTTCATAGGTCAAGATAACTGATGATAGCCTGGATGCAGTGGGATGCTGCTGGTAGCCTTAGAGAGAGAGAGAGCAGTTTAAATCAAAGGGTGAGGCTAATTACCAGATATGTGAGTGAGATGTGAGGCTATAGAGATAGAATATAGAAGTCTAGATATGGGATGACAGCATGAAGGGATAGAAGGGTTAATGGAACGGGTTTTTTGGCATTGTTTTTTGGGTTGGGGTTTTTTTGTTTGTTTTTATTTTTTTAATTGAGAGAACCTGATCACATTTGTAGGCATCAGAAATAGAACCAAGAATAGAGGGAGACTGAAGATCAGGATTGATTAGGTGGTACAGTGGTTAGAGTGCCAGGCCTGGAGTCAAGAAGACCTGAGTTCAGATGTAGCCTCAGACACTTACTAGCTGTGTGACCCTGGGCAAGTCACGTAACCCTGTTTGCCTCAGTTTCCTCATCTGTAAAATGAGCTGGAGAAGGAAATTGCAAACCACTCCAGTATCTCTACTAAGAAAACTACAAATGGAGTCAACAAAGAATCAGACATGAAGGAAATCACTGAACAAGAAGATAAGGATGAAAGACAGAAAGAAAGGGACTGGGGTGTGGGCAAACTCCTGAAGAAGACAGTAGAGGATTGGATCAAGGGCACAAGAAGAGAGGTTGGCCTTGTCAAGGAGACAGGCCACTTCTTCCTTGGAGACAGAGGTTTTCGAAAGCTATGAGAGTGGAGCACAAGCTCTGGTAGGTTCTTCCAAGTTGGGAAGGCTTAAAGGATGGAAGCCACAAACTGGAATTCTGTCATCAGGGGACAAGCTTCTGTGAATTTTCAGAGGCTCACCTCCAGGCTGGCCGAAGAATGATGATTTTGTTTGGCCACAACACTACTTTTACCAAGTCACAGAGGGTGGTAAATTGTGTGGAGGGAGAGAGCATCCGTGATGAGGAAACCTCAGACCTGTGAAGGATTAAAGTATAGTGGACCTCACTAGATAAAGGTAAATGTTTCTAAAAACAACGAATCCTCTTGTAATGGGCTCATTGAGTTGTCTTCAAGTGGCTCCACCAGAGATGTGACCATTGGCTTAGCTCAGAATCTCTGCCTAGTGCCTTATAAAGGTTTCAAGAAAGTAGGATGGGAAGTACAGTGGTAAAGTGTGAGGTAACCAATGGTGAAAGCAAATCACCTGGTCTCACATCCCAGCTCTGCCACTTACAATCTGTGTGACCTTGGACAAGTCATTTAACATTCATGGGCCTCCCTTTTCTTTATCTGTAAAATAAGGAGACAGGACCAGGTGACTTATTCAGGCAGTTAACAAGCATTTATTAAGTACCTATCTTGTGCTAGGCAACATGGTAAGAACTGGGTATACAAAGAATGGCAAAAGATGGTTCCCAGTCTCAAGAAGCTCACATTCTAACCGAGGAGACAGTGTGCAAACAATTATGCAATTATGTACAAACAAGACATATACAGGATAACTTGAAGATAATCAAAAGAGGGAAGGCGCTAGTGTTAAAGATTGAGAAAGGTTTCTTGTAGAAGGTGGAATTTAGCTGGGACTTGAAGGGGACCATAGAAGCCAGGAGACAGATATGAAGATGGAGAGAATTTTTTAAATCCCTCCTACCTTTACATTATGGTCTTCTGAGTGTCTGAAAAGGTCCAGGTCTGGGACTGAGCACCTTCTACTGGATAGCAGCCATCACATGGTGTTGGCGTCAGCTCACCCATTTCCAGATTAGCCCAGAGGCCCTTTCCTTCTGCCCTAAGGCTTGCTTGGCTTGGCTTGCACTCCCTTCCCTCACCCCCAAGGCTGAGCTTCACTTTTCAGGGGTGATTCTAGTGCCAGTGGTGGTTGCTGAAACTCAGGCAGTTGAACTTGGCTATATGACCTTTCAAGAGAAACAGAAATCCAGCTGGGTTCCAGGGTTAGACAGAAGTCCATGGAGGATTGGTGATATAAAATCACCTTTAAGAAGTCAATGTAAGGATCATGTTGGAAAGGAATTAAAAGAAAATGAAAGGGAAAAAAACGTATAAGACATGACCAGGAAAAAAAAGAATAAAAAACCAGTGTGCAATGACTGACTTTGATAGACTTAGCACTTCTCAGCAATGCAATGACCTAAAACAATTCCAAAGACTGATGATGGAAAATGCCATCCATATCCAGAGAAAGAAATAAGGAGTCTGAATGCAGATCAAGGAGTACTATTTGCTGTCTTTTTTTGTTTTGTTTTTCTTTCTCATGGTTCCTCCCATTTGTTCTAATTCTTCAATACAATATGAGTAATGTGAAAATATGTTTAATAAGAATATATATGTAGAGCCTATATCAGATTGCATGCTGTTTTGGGGAGAGGAGAAGGGAGAGAAGAAAAAATTTAAAACTCATGGAAGTGAATATTGAAAACTAAAAATAAATTAATTTATATTGAGAGAGAGAGAGAGAGAAAGAGAGAGAGATGGCCAATCCTAAGTGGTACATAGTTATCTTAAGTCCTTTGATGACTAATTTCCTGGTCCTGAACGCTAACTCTGCTAAACAATCCAATGATAATAATAGATCCATAGTCACAGGATAATAGCAGCAAAAATAATGAAATGAAGATGTAGCAGAGGTATGGGAATAACTGGCACCTATGCCCAAAGGCAGAACTCTAAGGCCCCCTGGGTAGTGTTGCCAACTTCTGGTTATTTCTCAGCTTTCTCTACTCATCCAAATATTCTCATGTTCCCATAACTCTTCTCATTTCTGTGTGACAGTCCGACTCTGTCTCTTACTATTTACGTAGCCTTGTGCTCTCTGGGTCTGGGTTTACTCATCTGTGAAATGAGTGAATTGGACTAAAATGACAATCTTTAAGGCCCCTTCTACCTCAGCACTTTACGACATCATGACTTCTCCACCCTACATGCCATAACATTACAGGTTGAGAGCTGGAAGGGACCTTAAGATCAAACCTAGGTTTTACAGATGAGGACCCTCAGACCTAGGGAAAATTAGTAACCTGTCCAAGGTTGCAGAGTTAATAACTAGAAAAGCTAAGAATTGAACTCGGGTTATTTGACTCTCTCAGGAGTTCTTTACCTAGGGTCCCTGAACTTTTAAAAATATGTTAATATCTGTATTTCAATAGAATTGGTTTCCTTTATAATCTTGTGCATTTTATTTTATACAATTAAAAGCACTGCTCTGAGAAGGGGTCAATAGGATTCATTCAACTGCCAAAGGGTTCTATGACCCAAAGATCAAGAACCCCTACTCTAGATCTGTTATTCTTTCTACTATATCCCATGGAGTGAAAGCTCTTTGATAAGGAGGGACTATTTCATTTTTGTCTTTGTATGTTCACTCCCCAACAAGTTGTCTGGCATATAGCAAGTCCTATTTAACAAATATTTGTCGATTGATTGATTCATTGAGATATCATACTGCCTTCTGAGTCAAACAGCAGAAGGCTGTTTTTAGGGCTTTGGGAGATATCCTCTACATGTATAACTTCGGGTCCTCTGCTACTCAGGGGTGAGTAGAGTGAGTAGAGTACCCTGACAGCAGTTGCCTACTATTTGGGAGCAGGGATTCTGCATGGTAAATTATGGAATGAATCACAGGACATGTGAATTTGGGTAGAGATAGAGAGAGGATGGAGTCCTAGAACATGGAATACTACCCAAGATGAGGATACCTGAATGGATTGCTGGAAGCAGGGAGCCTTGAAGAAGGTTGCATGGTGACCTAGCACCAGAAGGGAAGGGAAGAGGGTACTAAAACTGGTTTTCTTGCTGTTTCTCACATACAATACTCTTTGCGTTGGCTTTCCCCATTCCCCATGGCTGGAATGCACTCCCTCCCAAGATCCAGCTTGTAGGCTCTCTTATTTCCTTCAGCTCTCAGCTTAAGCACTACCTTTTCACCTGAACCTTTTCTTGATGCTACTTCCCTCCCAGTTCCTTGTGCCCTCCCTCCCTCCCAAAATGACTTTCTATTAATTTCGTATATATTCTATACACTTATTTCTGTACATGTTGTCTTCCATGATGATCCTTGAGAGCAGAGCCTCTTTTATTGTTGTGTTTGTATCTCCAGCACTTAGCATAATACTGGACACATTGCCAGTGCTTAATAAATGCTTGATTTTTTATTAAAGAAAAACCTATTCTTCAACTTTGCCTAGAGCTAGCTCTTTAAAGCATAGAAACTTCAGTTACCAATGCCCCTAATCAGACCAACTTTATATCCAACCTGGTACCTTGGACTGGCAATGAGACCTCAAAAGATTAATGCCATAGGCATATTTCCTCCACAAAACAGGAACTGCATAGCAAGGTTAGAGAGAGGGAACTATTGTGCATAAAGCCCCAATGCAGCAGGTCCCCAAAGCTCTGTTCAAACACAAGAATGACCGTGTTGTTCTCTATGTGGCAGTTGGATGATATTTGTTTTACTTGGCCCCAGAGAACAGAACCAGGACCCATGGGTGGGAGGTACTAAAAGTCAGATTTTGGCTCACTCTAAGGAAAAAATCCCTAATAATCAAAGCTCTTCCAAAATGGAATGGGCTGCCTCAGGGAGTGGTAAATCCCCTGTCATTAAAAGTTTTCAAGCATAGTCTGAATGACCACTTGACAAAATTGACATTCTGGCTTCAGGTATGGAATGGGCAAATTGATCTCTAAGGTCTTTCTACTCTGAGATGGAATGACTTCTCTTTGAAGCACTATGGTGGCCCAGGGCAGGTTTTGTTAGCTGTGTGGTATTCAAAAGGGGCCACTTAGAACAAGGTGATCACAGCTACAACTCTCTGAAACCATAGGGAATTCTGTGATGGGCAAAGTACAGTCACTCCATTTGGAACTGGGCCTGCATCCAGGTTGTTTTGTTTTGTTTTGTTTTTTTAAAGGCTGTGAAAAGCTTCAAACAGTGACAAGGTTGAAAAGAAATACAACCAATAAGGAGATTAGTATCCATAAGTCTTTCAGTCCCACAGTCATGTCCATTAAGACCACACTGGGACCTGAATTCAGTTTGAGCCCTACTGATTCCTTCATGGTAGTGTCCTTCCTTACAAAGTGACTCACCAAGCATAAGAAGGTGGGAGGGCAGCCACGCTGCGGCTAGGACCTGGCAGGTATTGTTCAGGATATGAATTTTCTCTGAAAATTGCTCTGGCTTCTGAGTATCCTTGTTCTAGACAACTGCCCATATCCTGAAAATGGGGGAGAGAGGCAAGGGAGCTCATAACAGTGTTTACATGGAAATCCATTGACTCTTCTGCTTTTGTAGGATGGCCACTAAGGGGGATCCGCTTCAGCTGCCTCTCCTAACATTGACTCAGATACAAGTGGATGACCTATAAACACGCAGCCAGCTTTTGTCATTGTTCAGATGATTCATAAAATCCTCAGCTTGATCAGCCAGTTGGGATACTCAACTCATTTTAGCCTAAGTACCTCTTTCTTGCTTTGAGCAAGCATTTGTGGACTATTTTTTAACTTGAAACTTATTTTTGTGAGAGGTACTTAACGTACGTGGTTACGTAGGCAGCATAAATGTCCTTGTTTATACTTGGCATATATCATATCATATACGTGTGTGTTTGTATATAACATGTATATATATGTATATGCATGCATATACATACATAATATGTATATATGTGTGTGTGCCTCTACATGTATATATGTTATATACATATATGTGCATAGAATACACATATAATATATGTATATACATATATAATGTGTATATGCATATAGAATATGTGTGTGCATATATGTATATGTAATATATTGTGTATATATAATATGTACATATACATAGGTGTGTGTATATAGTGTGTGTATACATATATACTTATGTGTGTATACATATATACATATATAATATTGTATATGCATATATAATATGTGTGTATATATATATACATGAATATACATACACATATGTATATTTGAGAGAGAGAGGGAGAGAGAGAGAGAGAGACTGATTCAATTTTAGGCTTTCTGATAAGCCCCAATATAAATTACCCAGCTCTAACTCTGAAATGAGGCTTTTCCTGATTCCCCAGTTATTAGTGTTTCCTCCAACTCTAGAATTAGTTTTCCTAGTTTGCATATATTTTGTAAAGGCAACACAACATAATAGATGGAGTTGGCCTCAGGGTCAGAAACAGCTTGGTTAAGTCCTACTTCAGAAACTAACTTACTATGTGACCTCTCAGTGTTCTAAGTAATTCTTTAAGACTGAAATTGCAGAGAAGGTACTGGCCTGCATTGATAGGGGGAATTCCCTCTTTTGAGAATTTTGAGACTTCCCTATATCAGTAAAGCCACAGGTCCAGACTACATATACATATACATACATACATATACATAGATAGCTAGCTAGATAAAAATCTGGGTTTTTGTAGAATATTTATTTTTACTTACCTGAGTTTATGTTGTTCCTGCCCTCATCTCCTAATACAATGCAATTGCTTTAGGGCAGAGACTATGTTAGTTTTATCTTTATGTGTGTATATGTTCACGCACACACACACGTATATATAAAATACCTGGTACACTTTAGGTGCTTAATAAATGCCTTTTGAATTGAATTAAGACAAACAGATAAAACTATTAGGATTGAGACACAAAGAGCCTGTTATATCAGCATTCTTGTGATGTTCATTCTTACTTGTCTTTATTGTGGTATCCCAACATTCTTAAGTAAATTTCCACCTTTACCTAGAACCCACATCAGTAGAACACTAAAAATAATCTATTAGGGAAGAGATACAAGTAGTTGGGAGGTGGAAATCAGGAAAGGCTTGAGGCAGGATGTGGTCATTGAGTCGAACTTTGAAGGTAATCAGGTATTTCATCAGGCACAGGTGAGAAGAAAGTGCCTTCCCAGTACTGGGGTAGATGAACTGTTGCGTGAGAGGGACTAGTGCCAATAAGTCTGACCACTAGAGTCTTATTCCGCTCCCTCATGAAGTTTAGGAGCACCTGAGTTCTTAAGAGCCATAGCAGAGCACGTACACTATGGCCATTCCTGCGACGCTAGAAAGGCTTTGTATGCAAATGGGTGCAGGATGACCCCTGTGGAGATGGCTCTTTACTTTTATACTACCTGTCTGAGTAGGATTATTCAACCTGAAGAAGTCCCAGGTCTTTTCCAAGTGTATATTTATTTCACCCTAAAGACCCTGACCAGTATATCTTCTATTAGGTGGGGAGTTTTTCCTGCATTAAGGGCTTCTGAGGAGAGAAAGAGGAAGGAAGAAAAAAAAGAGAGTGGGTTTAAGCCAGTACTTGAAAAAGAGAAGCAATTATCTTCCTAGATAAGTAGGCTGAGATGTTTTTGAATGCAGGGACCAGAAGAACACACTGTGCTTGAGTGGGAAAGGGATCCGAACTGGGCAGATACAAGATGTGTTTGTACCGAGAAAAAGGTTCAAGGTAAGGAGGTGGAAGGATTTCCGGAAGTTGTGCACTCAACTGCCCGGGGTGCGGCGTCTCAGGCTTTCAGTCACCTTATTTCTCCCTGGGGCCATCAGCCCATCCTGCCGAATTTCCTGCACCCTCCACACACACACGCACACGCACACGGACACGTATGTTTTGTACAGGACCAGAGGGAAACCAGTACAGTATCCAGACCTCTGTTGAACAGCTGAACATTTGTAACAGGTAACACTGCAGCATCAAGGAGCGCCTGGAACTTACTGCTTATTAAACCCTTTCCTAGTCAGCCAGGGCCAACCCTTCCTTCGCTGAGGACTTTCTTTCCATGGAAAGGAGTCTTTCTGTGAAATCTCTTTCAGCCTGATGTCACAAGCTAAATGTCAAATAATAGGTCACAGTCCCCATGGCGTTTTAAACAGTCTTTTTCAGTATGTCACCAGTCTGTGAAACATGAAACTGTTGAAATGGTTTGACTTGATGTTACTGTAGAGAATAAGCCCCCACCACGACCCCACTCTCACTCCCCACTCCACCCCCACCCAGGCTGGTTAGCTCAAGAGCTGTCCGTAGCCTCTCAAGGACCCATCTCCTCATGTTTAGGGCAGTTTATAATTTCCTACCTAGTGGAAATCATTTTCATATATTTCAGCATCCAACATAGAAGATTTTGGCTAGACATTTAAAAAAAACTGATGTGCTGTGGTCAGAAATATTGGAAATTAAATCTCCATCCAAAAGAGGTAGGGAATGATCGATAAAGTTTTAGCAACTGAACCTTAGGGAAGAAGTTTTAAAAAAAAAAGATAAATTGGGAAGATGGGGGTGAAGGAGCTGCTTTAAATTGTTTTTAAGAGGAGCCCTATATCCACAGCTTGATGTTATCCACATACATCAAGTGATTAAGATGTTTTTTAACTTTCTCTTGGTTCTGAAAGTCATTTAATTCTATTTAAGAGAAACAATCATGACGTTAAGGCTAGGCAGAACCATAATGGGCTTAAACTGTCTTCCTATGCAATGATATACTTATATCAGTTGGTCTTGACCTTATGCTAGTGACATGGATTAAATATAGGACAATTTTCAATGTGGACATCAGATACTTACTGTTTTCACTCTAAAAGAGTCGATTGTATGCAGTTTCATAACATGAATACACCACAAGGACAAAATTTGGTTCAAGTCTTTACAATAATTAAAAGAAAGGAAAAATGCTGTGGCATTTTTGTGTGGTTCTTTCAATAATTACCAAATTGATAAATTGCACTTTATGCCCATGGGACTTTAAGGCACTTTTTTTTAACTTTTTGGGCCAAAATATTGCTTTCTTGTGTTGGTGGATTTTTTTTTTGATACAAGCTATGAAATCTTGGTATAAAGTACATAAACATATAACTGGCTTCTTCTTGTTGTTATTATTGGTGTTCGATGCAGCACAGCTCCTTTTCCATGACATGTTCCAGATTTTTCCATGTTTCATATAATAAAGAGACTGCATTTCTAACCATACAGTGATAAATAATAGAACCAGGGTGTTGGTATTTTGTTCCGGGTTGTTGTTGTCGCTACCAGTTTATGTGCCCACTTAACCTCTCCTGGCCTCAATTTCTTCCCATATAAAAGCAGGTGGTCGGACTCAGTGACCTCTAAGGTATCATCCGACCCTAAATCTATGATCATATGACCTTACATGTCAGTTTCACAAAATACCCCCATCAGCTTAGGTAGATTCATAAACTAGCAGATTGCCCTTCACAGTCAAACCATAAATACACACAAGATCCCCTTGGGCCCCTTACATGGCCTGAGAAGACCTTCCATAGGACAGTTGCCAACATGACAAAACCAGGAGTTAAGGTCATCTTGTGCTAAACTGTTCTAAGGGCACATTTCCAATGCCAACCAAATGAGAAAAAAATGTATAAAGAAATATTATTCTCTACATATTCATCAAATGTTGCATTCGTATTATACAAACATGAGCTATTTTTCCCACCACATTCAATCTCATTTTAAAGATTAAGCACCTCTTTATGATGTAATAAACTAAATGGTTCTTTTGGGGACTGAAAAAGCTAGTTCACTTCGTAAACACCTAACTTGTTACTAAAATGACCAGCAGCAGAGAAAGCTCAGCAAACATATATCAGGCCCCACTATGCAATAGACATTGCTCTAGGTACCAGTGTTACAAAAATACAAATGAGACAACCTCTGCCCTGAAGGAATTTACGTTCTGCTGGAACAACAATTAATCATTTGGTAGAAATCATTCAATATAATCAACAAGCATTTATTAAGCAACTACTATGTGCCAGAAAGGTACCTTGGAAAGTCCTGCATTTCAAAATGTATCCCTACCTCTTTCATCCTAAGCAGGAAAGAATCTGGCCAGTAATGAATACTTTATAAGGAGAATTCAACATCTCTCTCCTTTTTACCTGTCACAGTATTTAATGATCTACAATGGCACCCTTTAGAATTAACCGCAGTCTCTCTCCCTGCCAATGTAACCCATTCCACATACACAGTAAGTGCTTAATAT
Source organism: Trichosurus vulpecula (assembly GCF_011100635.1). NCBI lineage: Eukaryota > Metazoa > Chordata > Mammalia > Diprotodontia > Phalangeridae > Trichosurus > Trichosurus vulpecula. The sequence goes on along the minus strand of NC_050573.1, from coordinate 399,372,494 downwards.
ATGCCCTTTTATTTATTTATTCATTCATTCATTCATTTCCTTCCTTCCAATTTAGCAAGCATTAAAAAAAATGTTCACTACTCCCTAGATTATTTCCTCATCCATCCATTAGATAGTTATATACCTACTGTGTTCTGAGAAAAACCTACATAAGCAACTTCTCAAACAGAGAGAGAGAGAGAAAGAGACAGAGATAGAGGGAAAGAAAGAATGAGACAGACATGGGAGGGCAATCCAAAAGTTCACATTATATCAGACACCCCACCACCTAAATATTCATCCCTTCTACTCCATGGCCAGTGCCAAAGCCTCGGTAGTACCCAGGGTGTACACCATGTTGACTGACTTTTATTATTCAGAAATTCATGTGATACAGTTCCTCTCTTTTCATCAGGGCTAATGGTGTCGGGGGGGGGCGGTGTTGGGGAGGATGGATAGTAGTGCAGATATTCCAAGACACCAGATAATCCAAAACCCACTTCTATTTGATTGAGGGGCAGGGGTGGAAATGCGGTTGTTGGAATTGGTTTTTGTCTTTTTTGTCTTGCTTTGTTTTTCTATGCAAAAACCAGTGATTTACCTTCCTAACCTTGGGTGGGCATCATGCTATACACAGGGCACAGTGATTGCACCTAAAGTCAAAATACATGGGTTCCAAGTTGCCACTCTGTCACTTACAGGCTGGGAGGTCTTGGGCCAATCATTTCACTTTTCTGAGTCTGTTTACTTATATATGTAACAGGGAACTATTAACATCAGCCCTAATTATTTCACTGGATCATTGAGAGAATCAAATGAAATAATGGGTATGATAATGCTGTAGAAATTAAGGTAAAAACATTAATATGTTGTATTTGGGTCCGTAGTAAAATTCTGCATTCTTTAAGCTCTGGGTAAATAACACAAAGTCCACCAAAACCTGGGATTTTATCTAATTAGCTAGAACACATTCAATTCTATACAGCAAATATTTTTAAGTGCCTACATGTCAGACATTGTGTTCAGTGCTAGGAGTACAAAGACAAAAACCAAGCAGTCCCTGTCCTCAAGGAGATTGCATTCTACTGCACAACGAACTTACTATGCCAGTGGACCTTTAAATGTCTGGCCTAACTCTGGGCAGGTGTATGAGTCTGTCTCTCTCTGCCAGTGTCTGTTCTCTTTTGTGAAAATACTGAAATCATAGTCCATGCAGCCTGCACATCCTGGATTTCTGATCCTGGAGCCCTCTGGTGAAAAAACTTGGGTGAGCTGAGCTGGATTGGCCTGGACTGGCCTGGACTTGGCTGGTCTGAGCTGAGTGGTCTAAGACCATGAGACCATGCCTTGGTTCTGGGAAGCAGTCAGAGTGTCAGGCAGTCTGCTGAGGAATTAAACATTGCCATGGATATGCAGAGCAAGGAGTTTGCCAAGAGACAGCCAATCCTCTTCATTATTAAGTCCCATGCTCCCCCTTTGTGTCAGTGGTCACAGGGAGAGCTGTCTAGAAAATGCACCATTGGTCAGAATGGCATCATTTTTATTGTAAGAGGCTAATTGAAGACCTATGTCCCTGGCTCTATTAGCCAAAGTTAGCACCAAACTTGTAGGGACTTCTGTGTGTATCACCACTTCTGTGGCTACCGAATAGATAAGTAAGGGATCCCCAGGGACTAAGATGAGAATTCAACCCATGGTTTGCTGTCTTGAGGGTCCTGGTGTCTCTTCAGGATGATTGGCTTGTAGAGTTCTATTGGGAGGCAACATGATGTTGTGGCTGGTATGCTGGACCTAGAGTCAGGAAGACTCATCTTCCTGAGTTCAAGTCTGGCCTCAGACACCTTAATAGCTGTGTGACCATGGGCGAGGCGTCAAAGGCTCAGTTTTCTCATCATGTGTAAAATGGGGATGACAATGTCTGTAGCACCTACCTCATTGCATTGTTGTAAGGACCACCTGAGATCATACATGTAAAGCATAGTATAAACCTTATTATTATTAAATTTAATTATTAATTTAAAATAATTATTAACAAGCATTCAGAAAAGGAAGCAGTGATTAGAAAAGACTACATGGATTCATCAAAAGAACAGGGATATGCTAGACTAGTTGTTGTTCATTCATTTCACTCCTATCTGATTCTTTGTGACCCCATTTGGGACTTTCTTGGCAAAGATACTGTGGTAGTTTGCCATTTCCTTCTCTAGCTCATTTGACAGATGAGAAAACTGAGGCAAACAGGGTTAAGTGACTTGCCCAGGGTCACACAGCTAGTAAGTGTCTAAGGCCAGACTTGAACTCAGGAAGATGAGTCTTCCTGACTCTAGGCCCAGCGCACTATTCATTGTGCCACCTAGTACATCATGTTAATACTATAGAAGCAGTTTATCTAGATTTTAGCATTTAAATTATCATGTTATTCTTATGGAAAAGATGGAGAGATGTGAGTGAGATAGTGCCATAGGTGGATTGAGAATTGGTTGATTGGCAAGGCCAAAGAAAATAATGCCTTGATGTTAATTTGGAAAAAGTCCTCCAGTGAAGTCCCCTAGGGAAACATGCTTAACCTTCTGTTATTTAATATTTTTATCATTTATTTGGATCAAGGCCTAAATGGTATCCTTATCCAATGAAAGATGATACAAAGCTGGGAGAGAAAACTAACACACTAAATGGTTCAGTCAGCATTGACACATATCCTAACAGGCTAGTGCCTTGAAACAGATCTAAAAAAATGGGAGCAAATAGGGAGAGATGTAAAGTTTTGTACTTGGATTAAGAAGATTAAAGTCTAAGATGGTTTTAAGACAGTTCATCTGAAAAATCTCTGGAGTTTTTAGTGGGCTCAAAGCTAACTATGAATCGGCACTGTAACGTGTCAGCCAAAAAGGTTAATTTAGTTGCAGTGAGAGACACTCAGAGTTCAGAATATGAGCGAGGACACCTAGAGAAATGTTTTGTTGTAGGCATCGGAATGCTGTTGCTAAACTGTAGAATGTCCAGAAGAAGGCAGCCGGGCTAGTGAGAGCCTTCAAAATGATGCCATGAGGGCCAGCTGAAAGAGTGGGGTTGTATCATCTGAACATGAGAAATCTCAGGGGGGACATCAAAGTCTTTTTCAAGTATTTGAAGAGCTATCCTGTGGAAGAGGGACTAATCTTTTATGACTTAGTCCTATGGGCAAAGCCAGGAACAATACAGGTAGCAGTTGCAAAGGTGCAAATTTTGGCTTGATGTCATGCAAAACTTCCTCACAATTAGGATTTTGAAGAGCGGGGTGGACTTCCTAAAGGAGGAGTGGGTCCTCCCTCCCTGGATATCATCAAGTGAGAGTCAGATGACCACCTTTGAGCTACGTCATGGAGGGGATTCCTGTTCAGATACAGAATTAACTAGATAATAGCTGAAGTTTGCTCAAAATGTTTACATAAAATTTTCAAAGTTGGGGCACTGAGAGTAACAAGTTTTGGTTATCTGGAAAATATACTTTATGTGGAGTATACTATTCTCTATTGATACTGTCACACTCTTCCTAACATTGTGATTTGGTTCTGTGAACAACTTAATTTGGGGTTAAATTTTTAACCCCACATTAAGGGAACTGTACAGGAAATTACTTTGGGGAAATTTTGATACTGTAGGAATCATACTGTAAAAGCATCATGGACCAAATAGGCAACGTGTGGGATATTCCAGTTTTGAATAAATAAATTTGGATGCTGTATCTGTCAATCCATGAAATAGTGAGCAGTGTTATATTGAGATTCTGTGCTACTAACTAGAAGATAAATGCCAGAAGCTGCAAAACAGGTTCTCTTTAGTAAACAGAGAAGAACTTTGATAAGAATGATATATACTCGGTATTGCCTTATAAAAAACCATGCATTTATTTATTTATTCAACAAATATTGATTGAATGCCTGCTCTGTTTAAAGGGGATGGCCCTCTATAGCCATTGTAGCTTGCTACTGTGTGTGTGTGTGTGTGTGTGTGTGTGTGTGTGTGTGTGTGTGTACGTGTGTGTGAAGTCACCCTAGGACCATGATAAGGGTGTTGTCAATGGCAATAAGCCAATTGTTTGAGGAAGGTGATAGCAATCTAATTATGACTTTACTAATGTACTTAGTTAAATACTATATCTAACCTTCCCCCTGTCCCAGCACCCCCTTTGCATTTCTAGGTTGTATTTTAGAGACCAGTGATTGGCCCTAAAAGCCACGAATTGCCTCCTAATGTTCCAGGGCTTCCATGGAAAAAAGTGCTAGACTCGAAGTCAAAGACCCTGAGTTCAAATCCTGACTTTGCTACTTGGTAACTGTATAACCTTCAATCACTTCACCTTACTTGGCCTCAGTTTCCACATCTGCAAAGTAAGGGGATTGGACTAGATGGTCTCTGAAACAGTTCTAAATCTATAATCACATGATCCTGTGATGAGGTTGTAGGAGAAAACAAGACGCAGGAAAGGAAAGATATTTGACTAAGTATATTTAACTCCTGTTACTGCTCATTGCTCATTCTGCCTGCCAAATTTTCCAGATTTGCATGACTTTCCCGGAACCCAGCAGGCGTTTGCTCAATGCCACCGCAATAATGCCAGTGACTTTGGGGATAGCCTTTGCCCTTTCTGGGCTCCAGTGTTTTCATATATAAATTGAGGAGATTAGACCAGAGGATCTGTAAGAACCCTTTCCTAGCTCTAGTTTGTCGTAGTGTTAACATTCTAATACTCACTGAAAACCAATCCTATCTCTTTCCTATCAGAGAGTGTTTTGGGGGTGAAGGGAAAGAACAGACATGGGCATGGGCAGTCAATTAAATAATGATTTCATTCCTCTGCCCACCCTCACAATTCTCTAGCAACTGCTCTGTGCACAGTTGGCAAACCTATGTGACTAATACGAAGAAGGAAAAAAAATTGAACTCTTTTTTTTTATTTGTAATAAAAACCATTCACACTGCCCCCAGGGGAAGAGGGAGGGGAGGAGTCAGTCTCTCTTGTTTGTATATTCATGAGTCTCTCAAAGCCCCTTTTCCAGTGAAATTGGAAAAGCATATAGTATACATTGAAGAGACAGTTTCCAAACAGAAGCTGGATGGGCATTTGTCAGGATGTACCAGATTGGGGGATCTTTACCCTTTTTGTGTCCTGGACTCTTTTGGCAGGCTGGGGAAGCCTGTGGACTCCTCCTGAGAATCATGGTTTAAAATAATTTAAAGAAATAACAAATTTCAGTTAGAGGTTAATAAAAGTAAAGATGATTTTTTTTCCTCATTCCTCCTCCTGCCAAAAAAAATCTATCCACAGATCTAGATTCCAGGTTAAGAAACCTTGTATTAGAGGGCATTCCTATAGGTGGCCTCTAAAGTACCTTCCAAATCAGAAATTCTATGATTCACCATAAATACTGTATGTTTCTTTTATTGAAGAAAGCTGATCCAACTCTTCCATTTCCACCTATAAATGATGAAGAATTGGTTGGAGGATCCAGAAAATATAGACTAGACTATGGCCTAGTGTAATGATTAATTATCCCCACTGATTCTTGAAATTCCACTATTATTACCCTCTCCCCAGTTCTTTCACAAAGAAGAGATACACCTGGAGTGGGATAATCTATTAAGTCACTAATACTGAGTATGAATAAATTTGTTTTCCTCCATGACAAATGAGCCAGGGACAGCATGAGAGCCACAGCCGTAACTCGGGTGGGACAATGGATGTGGCCACAGCACCAGATTTAGATGACAGCAGTGAAAACATCAAAAGTCCTTCAGCAGCTAAAAACAATGGACATTAGCAATGAATTGTTGTTTTAGACTAGACAGTGATTTTATTGATGAAGTGAATTCCCAATGAAGAAACTCACTCTACCAATGCAGATCAACCACTTTGCTATTCATTGTTGTTCAGTAGTGTTGGTCATGTCCGACTCTCTGCAACCCTATGTAGAGTTTTCTTAGCAAAGACACTGGCATGAGTTGCCTTATCCTTCTCCAGCTCATTTTACAGATGAGAAAACTGAGGTAAACAGGGTTAAGTGACTTGCTCAGGGTCATCACAGCAAGTAAGTATCTGAGGCTGGATTTGAACTCAGGCCGATGAGTCTTCTTGACCCCAGGCCCAGCGCTCTATGCACTGGGCCACCTAGCTGCCCCATGTATGACACAAGACTTCCTGACTTTGAGGTCAGCTCTGTATACCCTACTTGTTGTTGTTGTGTTCGTCCTTCGTTCTCGGTGAGGACCATGACATCAGGGAGATGATGACATGACTTGTAGTTGACTTGGATTTGAGTGAGGGAGGGCTGCGCAAGGTCACCAGCCTCACTTTCTCCTCCAGAGCCATGTGGGTCCAGTGGCCAGATATTCACCAGGAGGACTGGAAATGACTCAGGATGCAATGGGAGACCCTGGCCCTTTTAGGCTCAGGCCTTTTCAAGTTTGCACTTTGAGTGACATAACGTCCATACCCTACTGCTGTTAGTTTCTAGCACCTAGTGAGCTAGGATAATTAGTTAAAATAGGCAGATATCAGATGGGAGGCTGGAGTAAGGACCTGCCCTACCCCACTCTATCTCCCTGGCATCCCTGCCAAAGAATGAGATATTGCCACATCCAGCAAGCCTTCCTGTATTGATCACCATACTGATCCCAGGAGCCTCCTACCAGCGTCCTGCAGTCTTAGTCTCCCCCACTTCACTTGAGATCCTGCTTGCCCCAGGTGAGATTTGTGGTACTCACCCTAAGAGTAAAAAATTCATAATTATGCCTCTGATCAGATCGCTGGACACCTATGAGGAAAGGAATAGATGAAAGAAGACAAAATGTCTGGGGAGATAGATGAAAGAGGGAACGACTCCAAAGACAAACTTCACAGTTGTGCCCAGGTCAGACCTTGGGCAGAGCTCAGAAATACAACCCTACCAAGGACTCAGGAATAATTAGCCTGAGCATTCCTAAGGGGCTGAAGCAAAGCTCCTCATTCCTAGCCCAGCAGCTATTCTGTGGTTCATATGGTCCCTGTTTCTTTCCTTCTAATAATTAGCTAAAGGTTAATAGTGTCAACCTCAGATAGTGGATAAAGAATTGGCCTCAGAGCGAGGAAGACTTGAGTTCAAATCCTACCCCTGACAAATGCTGACTCTTTGGACCAGAGAAAACCACTTAACCCCTCAATGCCCAGAGCAACTCTCTAAGACCATTGGTTGTAAAGCATGTGCCAATCTGCATTAATAGAGGGAGCTCCCCACACCAATGAAATTGAGTCCAGTCAAAAACTGTAATGGAATCAGGACATAACACCAGGCAGCCACTTAAGGACCTTGTATTTCTGATTTAATGCTATAGGCTGTGACTGTGCAGTGGTCAAGTGGTGGTTGTTTGAGTGTGGTTCTCATGGTTTCTTCTCTGAGGGCTTTTGGTTTTGATTTGTGGGTTGTTGTTTTAATATGAATCAACAAGAGACAAGACTGAGTTGTTTTGGCCTAAAAGGATGTAGGCCAAATGCAGACACTGAGTACTTGAAGCCAGACAAATTAAACAGAGTTTATGTTAAGCAGTCTATTGATTCCTTGGGATTTCCTTTATCAAACCTCTGGGGCCATAAAGGAGGACACCTCACTTCCTCTCCTGTTACCCAGAAAAAAAACTTTTTTAAGTAATGCATCAGATTGGAGAAATGGGAAACCTGCTCTGCTGGAGTCCGTGGACTACCACAGAGGTACAGCCAGCCACATTTGAGGAGAATGGGTAGGAAGGAGGAGGAGGAGGAGCAGCAGAGGAAGAAACACTTGTTTTGCTATTGTTCTTATGTTTGCAGCATTCAAAGAACTAATTCATCGGGCAGTTATTTGACTTCATGAACCTTACTAGTTTTGAAGGCAGGAAATAACATTATCTACCAGTACTCACATAGATAATAAGCACAGTATTGATCTCAGTATTAACCTCACTCAGGTATAATCCTCACCCCTAAAATGAGATCTCTCTAAAGAAAAACAATGTATACATACACACTGAAAACCAGCATTGATTATAGACTGCCTTTATGTGTATATAAACCAGACTAAGGGAGAGAATTCCAGTGAGTACTCAATCCGGGTCTGGCCAAGCTAAGAGCAGTAGGAGGGAGCTAATTTACTTCAGTGCAGAAAACTGTAGAAGAGTAAAATGAGAGGAAAGCAAAGGGAAGAGTCTCAGTGAAAAGAAAAAGAAAAGCAAGAAGGACAGGGAGGGTGCTCTACAGATGTCTCACAGGAATATCCCCTATGTGAGTAAGCAAAGAGCTAATATTTTTAACAATACATTTATATAGTTTATGAATTCATTCATGTCCAATTTGGAGGTCATTCAAAATGAAGAATGTGATTATTATGCTCTTTATTCAAAGGGATATTTTGGTTTATTCATTCAGGGAAGTGGCTGGGTATCATTCTCTGTTTGTATTATCCTAGATATCATTACCTATTCTCAGAATCTGGGAAATGGTTCAAGTTTTCCTCTCTGGAACAGGTCTCTCCCTGGGGAGAAGAGTAGCCTCTCCCTACCTCCCACTTCACCTTATACTGTCCCTTCAACCTAGATATAGACACAGATGAAGGAGGTAAGGAAACTTGCTTCTGTATTCTCATAGCTTCTGGTGAAAGCCATCCCTTGACTCACTTCTTAAAGAGGCCTGTTCACTGAATGGGCATTGCCTCACTCAAAGTGAGAACCTGAAAAGGCCTTAGCTTTAAAAGGCCAAGGTCCTCCATTGCATCCTGGGCCATCTCCAATCATCCTGACCTATATCTGGCCACTGGACCCAGATGGCTCTGGAGGAGAAGGTGAGGCTGTAGAGTTTGCACAGCCCTCCCTCATTTAAATCCAATTCACTTGCATGTCATGGCATCACCTCCCTGAGGTCATGGTCCTCTTCTAATGAAGGACAAACCGCAACAACCATAAGACACCCTGCAGAATATAGATCTGATGGGCTTCCAGGCCTTCAGGGTTGAAAAGAACCTAGAGTTAATCTCCTCCAATGACTGTTGTTGTTGTAGTTGTGTCAGACTCTCCATGACCACATTTGGAGTTTTCTTGGCAAAGATACTGGAGTGGTTTGCCATTTCCTTCTCCAGCTCATTTGACAGATGAGGAAACTGAGGCAAACAGAGTTACATGACTTGCTTAGGGTCAAACAGCTAGTAAGTGTTTGAGGCCAGATTTGAACTCAAGACGATGAGTCTTCCTGACTCCAGGCCCAGGGCTCTATCCCTGAGCCACCAAACTGCCTTAATCTCATCAAACTCCATATCTGAAGTATGAAGACCCTCAACAGCATCCCACTCCCACCCCTAAGCAGTCCCCCAGCTTCTGCTTGTAGGCTCTAAAGAAACAACACTCATGAAGTCAGCAACCACCTCACTGCATTTCTAACAGCTCCAACTATTGGGAAGTTCTTCCTCATACTGAACCAAAATTTCTTTCTCTTTAACTTCCACCCATTGTTTGGTTGTGGGTTTATTCTCATTGCCACAAAAATATATTTGCTGCCTCTTTTGCATCATCCCCTGCAATTACTTGAAGATAACAATCATTTCTCCACTAAGTCCTGTCTTCGCCATGTTAGACACTCCCAGTTCATAACTAGCATTCATATGGTGCTTTGGAGGACTACTGAGTGTTTTACATGTGTTATCTCATTTCATCCTCAACAACCCCATAAGGTAGGATTTATTTATTATTATCTTCATTTTGGAAATGAGGACAATGAGGCTGAGAGAGGTTAAATGCAGAATGGAAGAGGAAGGGATAAGCATTTATATAGGACTTGCTATGTGCCAGGCATTTTTACAAATGTTATCCCATCTGATCCTTGTAACAACCCTGCCAGGTCGGTGCTATTAATATCTCCATTTTAGAGTTGAGGAAACTGGGGCAAATACAGGTTAAGTGGTGGATGCCTAGTCATGCAGCTCCTGAGTGTCTGACATAAAATTTGAACCCTGGTTTCAAGTCCAGAACTTGATCCATTATACCATGTGGCTGCTTCTATGATAATAGGATCATTCTAAAGCTGAAAGAGACCTAAGAAGCCATTGGGTCCAATCCTCTCATTTTACAGATGAAGAAGCTGATGACTTGGGGGAGTTAAATGACTTGCCCACATTGGCAGTTATTGTGGAAGGGAGGATATGAACCCAGAGCCTCTGACTTGAGCTCTGTCAACTGTAACATGCTGTGTTAAATGACATGGCTTTGCGTCTTATCGCTATTCTTGTCACTCTGGGATTGTTATTCTCTGTCCACATTTCCTTGATCGACTAGACTAGTAATCCAAAGGGAAGGGGAAAGGGAAGAGAAGGGAGACTCATTTTGGTTTCTAGTTGATCACCCACCTCCCTCTTCTACAAGTTACTAACAGTAGCTCAGTGATCACACTTACATGTTCTTTCTGTACCCTGGAAAATAATTTGTCTGGGCCAGGATACTTGAAATCATTTCAAGCAGCTAGGTGTTCTCTTATTATCTGTCTTGATCTTCAATTCCCACTTAGTCATCCTTATTTCTTCCACCCTTCTCAGTCTGAAGAAGACTTTTTCTTTGACACAAAAGACAGAGCCAGAATTAACAGCTAAGTAGTTCTACTAATGTTATGCTGTTTCTCCCAAGCACATCTCCCTCCAAGACCCTATACTTGACCATAATGCACTAACAAGTAAATAGTAAGCTTTTCAAAAAATACTTTAGCTTAATTGATTGGTTCATTAATGCACTTGTAAGGAGAGAGCTCATTTAATCTTAACCTATCCATTCACTCAAAAATATTTAGTAAACATTTAATAAACATGCAAAGCACTGTGTTAGGCGCAGGGGAAAAGCAAAGTTTAAAGCAGACGTAGTCTTTGGCCACAAGGAGCTCGGAGTCAAGTAAGGGCTAAGACAGAAACACAGATTACCATAATATAATAATAAAAATAAAGCCTATCTTTAATGCCTTAAGATTTGCAAAGCCCTTTACATATATAATCTTATTTGAGTTTTTACAACTACCCTATATATATTAGAAAACTAGGGGGAAAACACTCCACAACATCCCTGAATTATGAGGTCAAGGCTTAATATGAAAGCAAGTGAAAAAGATAGAAAAATTGACTTAGAGAACAATTTCAGCTCTTTGGATTTCAACTCCCTTGTCTTAACAGGCAATTGAAATCTAGTGTAAATGAGAAAATTTTAAGAAAATACTTTGATGAGTTCAATTTACCAGTGACAAACAAGTTATGTGTTGGGATACCAAACTGGAAAATATCTGTTGAACTACAATTGATGATCTTTGAATGAGCACAGAGAATAGGACAAGTGTCACAAGCCTGGATAAAGACAAAGATGTCTGCATTTTCCAGAGAGACAGAGGGAGAGAAAGGACAGGGGAGGCTACAAAGTGCAGGCTGGTGAGTTTGACATTGATTCCTGGCAAAATTCTAGGACTTTTAAATTTTTTTTAACATTTTTATTTCAAGTTTTGAGTTCCAAATTCTATTGTTCCCTCCCTCCACCCCCTGAGATGGTAAGCAATCAGATATAGGTTTCACATGTGCAATTATGTATAACATTTTCATATTAGTCATTTTGTACAAGAAGACTTGAATAAAAGGAAAAAAAATGAAGCAAAGTGAAAAATAGCATGCTTCAGTCTGTATTCTATCAATATCAGGTCTTTCTTTGAAGGTTGATAGAATGCTTCGTCATTAGTCCTTTGGGGTTGTCTTGGATCATTGTATTGCTGAAAATAGCTAAGCCATTCACAATTCTCCATCGAACAATATTCTGTTACTGTATATAATGTTCTACTGGTTCTTTTCACTTCACTCTGCATCAGTTCATGTAAGCCTTTCCAGGTTTTTCTAAAATCATCCTACTTGTCATTTCTTATAGTATGATAATATTCCGTTACAATCATATACCCCAGCTTCTTTAGTCATTCCCCAATTGATGGGCATCCCTTTGATATTGATGGGCATCCCTTTGATATTGATATAGAACATTATTAAAGAAGTACTTTGTGAGCATTTAAAAGGGAAAGCAGTGATGACTAAGAGCACAATTACAGCAAGAACAAGTAATGCTTGACTAAGCTCATCTTCTCTGCCCCACCCCCAACCCTAGCATTGCCAGACAGATGGATCAGGGGGGTGCTGTGGGCACAGTGTGCTCAGATTTCAGCAGAGCATTTGACAGAATTTCTCCTACTAATCAAGAGAATTAGAGTACAGTTAGCTGGATTTGGAACTTGTTGAATGACTGGAACCTAGGAGTAGTCAGTCTTTAACAGGTCACCTGGAAGGGGGGTCTCTGATGTATCTCCCAGAAATCTGTCCTTCACTCTGTAGTGTTTAAGAGTTTTATCCTTGGCTTGTATAACAGGCATATGCCATAGAACTTGAGCCATCCCTTCCTTCCCCTCATCCTAGCCTTTGCATGGGATAAAGAGATAGTCTGAAGACATAGGTACAAACAACACAGAACAGAAGCTTCAGGAGAAGAGAAGTGTGGGATGAGGGTGAGGAAGAGACAAGGTCTGGGACCACAAAGAAGGGAACAGGGAGTTTACTGCCAGTAGCATGCTAAGAGATGAAAAGCTGTGCCAACAGATTGTGAGAGTGAGAGTGGACCCAGACTGGACTGAGGATCCTGTCCCTGGATGTTCTGAGAGATGTAGACCAGCACAAGGGAGCTGCTGTTGACTGAAGGACCACAAAGACCCATCCGAGGGAAGAACTTGTTGTTCTATATTTAATGCCTTTGTTAGATTAAGTATTTGTACTGGAGCTGAAGCATTTGTATTGAAGCTGTATTGAATCTAAGTGGCACAGTGGATAGACTGCTGGGTTTGGAGTCAGGAAGATTCACCTTCTTGAGTTCAAATCTGGCTTCAGACACTTAATAGCTATATGTCCCTAGGCAAGTCACTTAACCCCATTTGCCTCAGAAATACTTTATCGCTTCCCATGTTGAGTCACTATACAAAAATTTAAATAGAGAAAGAGAGAGGGAGAGAAAGAGAGAGAGAGAGAGAGAGAGAGAGAGAGAGAGAGAGAGAGAGGAAGGAGGGCAGGGAGAGAGGGAGGTACATTGGCCTAGAAAACCTTTGCTTAAGAAACACCAGTAAGATGGAGCAAGGACAACTCCAGGGGACTCAAGATGGAGAATGCTGTCTTCATCCAGAAAAAGAACTGTGAAGTTTGAATACAGATCGAGGTGCACTACATGCTCGCCTTTTTTGCTTCTCTCTTGTTTTTGTTTTTGGGTTGTTTTTTTTTTGGTTCTGTTTCTTCTTTCTCATGATTCATTCCATTGGTCAAAATTCTTCTCCACAACTTGACTAATGCATAAATTAATTCAATGCAAAGTTATACATGACAGTTATATAAGATTCCATGCCGTCTTGGGGAGGGAGGGGGGAGGGAGGGGAGAAAATCTGGAACTCAAAACTATGTAGAACCGTATGTGGTAAACTAAAAATAAATAAAGAAATTAAAAAAAATTAAAATAAAAATATAAATTAAACCTGAATTAATAAACTCTTAGCATTGAAGATTATTTTCCAATTAAAAAAAAAGATGGTACTACCATTTATTCTAATGAGTTTAGAAGCTAATGGACCTTTTATTTCTCCTGAAGTTTTCATATAGTGACTCAACGTGTGAAGAGATAGAGTCTGACGTCCATTCTCTTGACCAGTGGCAATGATTTTCATAGTTACATAACACAGCCCAAATGTGATACTGCCAGCCACTAATGGGATAATAAAATTCTGGAAAATCATGGAAACCACACCTGATTGAGTGTCAGGCAGCCAGCTTGTGGACTCATCTCTACACTCATTTCTACCACTGAACTTGGGCAAGTTACCTCAATCCTCTGGCTCTGGGTCTCAGTTTCCTCATCTGTAAAATGGAGGATTGGACTAGATGATCCCAAAAGTTCCTCCCAGAACCAACATTCTTTGTCTTGGTGACAAATGCTATTGAAAGAGTGTGGCCTAGTGGACAAGAATGCTAGATTGGGAGTCAGGAAGACCTTATTTCAAAGTTAGCATCTAACACTTACTAGATGTATGGCCATGAAAAAGTTGTTCAACTTATTGGAGCTCCAGATTTCTCATCTGAAAAATTGGAATAATGTGACATAGTGTATGTAAAGTGTTTTGCAAAACTTAAAGTGCTACATAAATATTATTATTATTATGAATAATTTCCTTTGTGGGAATATCCAGGTATTTCCCAACAAAGGGCATCTGAAATCAGTAAGATTGAAAAGATTTAGTGAGCAATTTCTGAATGAAAAAGTGTCAAATGTGACCCCAATGAATGGTTAAGAAAGCATAAAGTTTTCCCTAAGAAAGCAAAGAGGTTTTCCTTCACAAATACCCATGGTCATGAGTAAACATGTTTTCATTGCTAAGACTTGAAAGCACAGGTATCCAGGAAACAATCGGAGATGCAGAACTAGAGTTAAAAAATTTGAGGTATATCTGTATACGTATGTGTGTATGTATGTATGTACATATATAAGCATGTCTGTATATATGTAGGTGGATTGAGATTACAACTATAGAATGTAAGCTTCTTAAAGGCATGGTCTTTTATATATTTATATGTATGTATGTATGCATCTATATTATACTATACTATACTGTACTATACATATATGTATCCCCAGTATCACACAGAGCTTGATAACATAGTGGGCACTTTAATAAATGCGTGTTGAATGAATGAATGAATGAATGAAGACACTGATGAGAACAAAATAAACAAAGAGAAGGGCTGAGAAAATGGAAGCTCTTTATTCTATCTGGAAAAAAAATGTAGATAAAAAGGATATATTTAGGATCAGAGTTCACAAAACAATAGCAAATAAAGAGAGGACAAAGGTAGACTTATTCACAAAACATTTGGGCACATCAGAACTAGAAGGCCCCCTTTGAAACTCCAAACAGGCAGTTTTAGGACAAATGAATGGAAGTAAGAACAACATGTCCTACATGAGTGGGTTGTCAGCTGATGGAACTTGTTGTTCCAAGAGAAGGTACAGGCTGGAAATATGAATGTGTTCAAGACTTAGGGAGAGCAGATCCACACTGGGATACTAAAAATTTCTTTTAAATATTTAGAGTATAAGAATCATAGCATTTCAGGGTTGTAAGAAGAAAGAGAAATCATCATTCTAAACAAATCAATCCCTTTGTACCTCATATCCACTTTGGGTATATTTTATATACATACATACATACATATGTATAAATATGGACAATAGAGTATGAGCTCCTTAAGGCCAGGGGTGATTTCTTTTTTTGTCTTTTTATCCTAGAGGTTAGAGGGAACCACTGGAGCTTATAAATTAGGGAGTGACGTGGTTAGAGCTATGCTTTAGGAACATTATTTTGACTGCTGAGTGGAAGATGGATTGGAATGGGGAAAGAGAGCTGAGGCAGGGAAACCAATCAGCAAGCTACTGCAATAGTTTAGGTATGAGCTGAAGAGGGACCACACCAGCATGGTGGCAATGTCAAGGGAGAGAAAATGGCATATGCAAGAGGTGATGCAAAGATAAGATTGACAGGACTTGACAACAAATTGGATGAAGGTGAGGGTGGAGAGTGAAGAGTCAAGGGTGACAACTAGGGTGTGATCCTGGGTAATGAGGAGGATGGCAATGCCCCTGGCAATAAGAGGGCATTTCAGATGGGGGGCAGTTGGGAAGAAAGATAATGAGTTCAGTTTTGGACACATCCAGTGTCAGATATCTGATAGGCAGCTGTGGATGTCAAACAGCTATTAAGTGTCTGAGGCAGAATTCACACTCAAGTCTTCCTGACTCTAAGTCCAGCACTCTATCTGCTGTGCTACATAGGTATATTCTCCTAACTTAAAAACAACAGTACTATATTAGAAAGAGAGAAAGGCTTACAGCTGAAAGCAGAGTAGCATAATGCTAGTCTATGTCAACTATGGTCTCAAACCACAGGTTGTTGTAACTCTAGAGAAGAGGATGGATGAGAAGGAAAAACAATAGAGAAAGCAACTCATCCCTTCCCCTGTAATTTCATCAAAAATTGTTGTTTTTTGTTGTTCATTCTCAAAAAGGACCATGTCATTGGGAAGGTGATATCATGACTTGCAAGTAAATTGGATTTAAGCAAAGAAGAGCTGTGCAAAATCATCAGCCTCACTTTCTCTTCCGGAGCCATCTGGGTCCAGTGTCAAGATATAGATCAGGACAAGTAGAGATGGCCTCAGTGCAGTGGGAGACCTTGCCCTTTTTAAGCTAAGGTCCTTCCCAGGTCCCAGTTTGTCAGGTAAAGTGATTGTTCTCCTAAGACAACCTAAGAAGACCACAGGAAAGATCTGACGTCCAGGGCAAAGGGTAGGCCAGAGTCAAGTGCAAACACCTCCAGGCCAACTCTGAGGAATCAACAAACAACAAGCCCAAAGCAGCTGTATTTGAGAGGCAGCCTCAGCCTTAGAAGCTTTCATCTCACAGGCAGTATAGGATCTGAGGGCTGATAGGAGATTGAAGGACCTTCCCACTCCCAAGAAGAGCTGTGCTGATCAGACATGCCCCAGACTGTGCTGCCACTGTTGGAGCACCTGGTGAGTGTAGTAGCAAGAGGCTCAGAGACCCTGCTGGCTGTGGGCACTTGCAGGAGAGCAGAGTCCCTGGTTTCAGTTCCAGGGAAGAAAGGATAACTGTAGCCACCAAGGGACTAAAGGGAGCAAGCAAATAGAGAGTAAGATCATTTGTGGGACTGTATTACTGAGAGCTCTAACATGGTTTAGGAGTAGAGAGGAGAGCCCAAGGTAGAGCTCTGAGACAGACCTCAGAAAATAACAGTAAGAAGGACCTGAGGCATGGGGCATTATTCCCCATATCTCAGGACTAGAACTTGATCACACTAATAGCTACTAAAAGCAAAACAAAATTTAAAAAATGAGCCAGCAAAGGAGAAAGAACCCAACCATAGGTAACAACTATGGGGATAGAGAAGATCTTCAGAGGAAGATAGTAGAGCTAAAAAAAAAAGCCACTCCTTTTTCAATGAGAAATGTCAAATGGTCCCAAATGCAAAAAAAACAGAGTCCTTGGAAGAACTTTAAAAGGACTTTAAAAATCAAATTAGAGAGATTGAGGAAAAACTAGGGAAAAAAGAGCAATCCAAGAAAATTATGAAAAGAGAGTCAACCAACTTGAAATAAAGAATCAAAAACTTAAGGAAGAAAATAATTTTTTGAAACTTAGAATTGGGCAAATTGAAGCTAATGACATTCTAAAACCCAAAGAAATAATAAAAGAAAATCAAAAGAATGAAAAAATAGAAGAGAATGTAAAATATCTCATCAGAAAAACGACTGATCTAGAGAACAAATAGAGAAGAAATAATATAAGAATAATCAGACTGCCTGCAAATTATGATAAAAAGAAAAGAATCTTGATACAATATTACAAGAAATAATCAAGGAAAATTGCCCTGAAGTTCTAGAATAAGAAGGCAAAGCAGAAATAGAAAAAAATCCACCAATCACCTGAAAGTGATCCCAGGAGAGAAACTTACAGGAAAATCTTAGCCTTACAGGAATATCATTTCAAAGCTCCCAAATTAAAGAGAAAATATTGGAAACAACAAGAAAAAACATTTAACTATATAGAGCTACAATAAGGATTACATAAGACCTAGCAGCTACTACATTGAAGAACCATAGGTCTTGGAATACTATGTTTCATAGAGCAAAAAAGCTGGGGTTATGACCAAGGGTAACTTACCCAGCAAAGGTAAGTATAATCCTGAATTTAAAAAATGGACATTTAATGAACTGAAAGACTTTCAGGTACTTGTGACAAAAACAGCATAACTTAAAGGAAAGTTCTACCTATGACATCAAAATATAAGTAAACATTAAGGACCAATTTTAAGGGATGCAATAAGGTGAAATTGTTTGCTTCTCATACGTGAAAATATTAGTTCTTTTATGACTGTCATTTTTACTGGGGTAGTTTGAAAGAAAGGCTTGGGCTGAGCTAAGTAAGATGGGGTGATTCTAAAAAAAAATTAAAACTGTAGAGAGAGATAAAAAGGAGCAATTATCTCATACAAATGAGGCAAAAAAGGAAAGAATGATACAGAAGAAACTAGTAGGGGGTAGGGGGTATAGTGCTGAAACCTTATTCTCATCAGGAATGGGTTAAAGAGAGAACAACATATATATCTAGAAAGGTACAAAAATCTTCTAAATTCAGAAAGAAACGAGGGCAAAGGGACAGGGTGGAGGGAGAGGATAAGGGAGGGATTTTTGGAAGGGCAGGTAGGTTAAGAAATTGGACGGCAAGGTAGTGAGTAGAAGTAAAGCAGAGGAGTGAGGAGAGATAGGAATAGCATAAGAAGGATAGTATGGAAAAATAGGAAGGAGGAAAATATACAATGAGTAATTATAGCTTAGAATATGAATGAGATTAATTTACCTCCAAAATGGAAACTCATAGCAGATTAAAAATTAGATTTCAACAATATATTCCTTTCAGGAAATGCTATAAAAATGAGAAATACACACAAATATAAAATAAAGGTCAGGAGTAGAATTTATTATGTAAAAAAGTAGGGATAGTAGTCATGACCTAACACAAAGTTAAAGCTAAAATGGATTTAATCAAAAGAGAAAAATAGGGAAACTACACTATGTGTCAGCCATATTATTCAATATTGTTTTGGAACATTTTAAATAACCAGACAGTATAAAATACCTGAGAGTATACCTGCCAAAATAGACACAGGAACTATACAAATATAAACATAAAACAATTTTTATACAAATAAAGTTAGATCTAAATAATTGAAGTAATATTTATTGTTCATGGGTAGGTAAAGCCAATATAATTTTTAAAATGACAATTTTACCTAATCTATATATGTAATGCCATCCCAATTAAATTGCTAAAAAATTATTTTACTGAGTTAGAAAAAATAATAACAAAGTTCATTTGGAAGAATAAAAGGTCAGGAACTTCAAAGAAACCAGAGGGGAAAAAAAGATGTAAAGGAAGCAGATTCAGTAGTATCAGATCTAAAACCATATTATAAGGTTTTTATAAGCATTATTGAAGTGTAAAATGGATAATTTTGATTATTTTAAATTAAAATTTTCTTGTAGAAATAAAACCTATGTAGCCAAGAATAGAAGTAATGCAGAAAATTGGGGAAAAATCTTTCATAGACAATCTCTCAGATAGAATGTAATTGGGTTGGAATATTGCTTTTGTATAGGAAATGGTGACCTGATTGAGTTAGAAAAACATGGAAAGATGTGGACTTACAAAGGAAGATGCTGTCCACCTTCAGAGACACAGATGACAAGTGGAAATAAACATAGTAGTCTTACATATATGTGTCTATATTTATATATATGGGTATGTTTATAGATATCTGTGCATATGTATATGTGTCTACATATATGTATATGTGTATATATGCAAATATGTGTGTATATATGTATATATATGCACACACAATTAAGTGCAGATATCTATATGTATATATCTATCTCTGCACTTAATTGTGGCCTCCTTGGGGGAGAGGGGAAGGGAAGGTGAAAAAAAAACAAAGTAAAAAGTCCACAGCAGAGAACAAAAGAAAACCTACAAGGAAGCAAAGAAAAGCTAGACATCTTTGAAAACAGTGTGTAGTATTTATTGTATAGGTTTTATTGAAATGGAAATTTATTGCTTTATATTGACTCCTCTCATGTTCTGCTGTGTATTTTGTATTTAAGGTCAGAATAAATTTTAAAACTTTTTTTAATTTAAAAATAAAAGTTTTGGAGGGTTTTCCCCCTTAGGAAAAAATTTAGAAGCATTAAGAATAGTATACTAAATACAAAAAATTTCAAACCCTGAAAGGTTAAAACTTAACTTAACAGTGAGTCCCACAGGTCTGAGACAGGCCTGTAGTGATGGACATCTAGACTAAGACTTTAGAGAAGAATAAAACAAAAGTGGAGGGAGGCTCATGCAGATTCCATGATAGATGCCCCATTTTTGGCAGAAGGAGGGTCCCTTTATGGAACCTTGAACTTACACTTGAATCCAGAATCAGCGGCCCAATGAGCCCAGGCCCAGGCCCCAGCCTTTCTGATGGATCCCACCTGTACTGCTGATAATAGAACATGGCTGGTCACCCTGGCACATAGTAAACACTTAACAAATAACTTGTCTTGTTTGGTCTGTTCCAACCAAAGTTACAGTCAAATGGAGGCCACCCCTGCCCCTATAGTCAGGCATTTGGACGAACCCTGTCAACAAAGGGCTTTAAACGCTGTGCAGGACTTCCCAAGTGAACAAAGCAAAAAGAACAGGGAGGGTAACCGCACCAAAAACCTGCTTCCAATGCTCCTAACTCAGGCCCTGTATGTTGTCTTTGGGTGACCTCTGGTGGCCAGATTTCCCACACGCCTCCAAGTCCATGCCCCCCAGCTCGACCATGGTACATTCTTTTACATTCCTGTCCTTTCCTTTTGTCATTCACCTCAAGCAGGGAGCCAGATTGAGGTACAAACCCATTCAGGGAAGGGGTTCCTGTGCCTGATTAGCCTTCTCACTTAACCAGAGCTGCCTGCTGCCCTCTCTTTCAGTGAGCCGCTGATACCTTTCCTATTGAAAGAGAAGGAAGCAAACATG
The DNA here is from genome assembly GCF_011100635.1 of Trichosurus vulpecula. Lineage (NCBI taxonomy): Eukaryota > Metazoa > Chordata > Mammalia > Diprotodontia > Phalangeridae > Trichosurus > Trichosurus vulpecula. Next base: position 399,351,800 of record NC_050573.1, on the reverse strand, counting down.
AAGGAAAATGTGACATCAGCAACTGCCTTTCTTTTGCTTCTTTTTCTCCACACCACCCTCCTGAATGGTAAGTAAGAGCTCCTTCTTGCTTTATATTATTCCTGGGGCACTGGAGGGGAGGGGAGGAGGGATTTGAAATCCATCACAGACCTCTTGGAACTTATTTGTGGAAATTAAAATTATTCACTCTGTTTGCACTGCTGGTAGATCATCTACGTGCTAGGAAATTAGAAGGAAATTGTGCAACTGATACTTGTTCATTTGCATATGTAAATTCTGGAGTTCTATCCATGTATTCCACCCTCACATTGGTGGTAGAGTAGAAAGAGTCCTGGATTGGAAGTTAGATGACTTCCAACCTTGGTCTGCCACTCATTAGCTGTATGGTCTTGGACAAGTCCCCTAACTCCTTTGAGCTTTAGTTTCCACATCTGTAAAATGAGAACAGTAATACCCATCCTACCTACCCTACGAGGGTATTATAAGAATAGTGCCTGTTTAAGTACTTTTAAACCACAAAGTATTAAACCAGTATGAGGTACCATATTAACTGATGGAAAACAAAGCAGACTGATGGGAGTAGAAAAAACTATGGATTTGGAATCAAAGGGTTTGAGATCTGGCTCCACTTTGGTATGAGCAGGGGATTCTAGATAAGGTATTTAAACACTCTCAGCCTCAGTTTCTTCATTTGTAAAATGGACATGATGATACTTGAACTACCTAAATTCACAGGATTATTGATGGCTCTAAAAATGTGAGCCATTTCTCTGAGCTCGTTCTCTGTGCTAACCTGGCATAGATACAATGGAGTCCACACCTGAGTTAAATGGTGAGAGAGAGAAAGTCCAATAGCTTCAAATGCCTTCAACATTAAGAAAAAACTTTGGGTGGCTTTGAATTTTACAACTTTTGTTTTCTTAGAGAGGTGCTAATGAGCAATGAAATGCTTCAAAAAATAGCAAAGCAGGCAGAAGAGGGCAGAAAGAAGAACCCGAATATCCATAAAGTAGATGTGTGTAAAAAAGGAGATTCCTTCCCTTCCCCCACCCCCCACTTTTAATTGTTGTAATCACAGAAAGTAAGGGACAGATAGCATAGTTGTTAATGTGCTAACAACATACCACTTTCTGTTATCCCATTGCAAAGTCTGAAGGAGTTCTCTGACTGACAAGTGAAAAAATATTGGGTGAAAAAATATTGGCCATTACCCCAGAGATCTTTAAAAGCTAAGCCTATCAAGCTCTGGACACTAATAGTTTGAGTTATTGAGGAGTGAAACAAAACAGATACAGGTACAGAAAGACAGACATAGGGAAGAAAGCAGCTACGGGGGAAAAATAAATATATTCAACTATGAAATGAAGAGAGAATTAGCCCCATTCATTAGTGGCTGCCCTTCAGGAGAGGAGTCCCAAGAAGTACAGCTGAGGGACCCATCTAGAAGAGAAGCTGTATAAAGTGGGGAGTAATGTGAGAGCTCCACAAAAAGAGAAAAGGCTCTGGGGTCCTGCAGCACCAGAGGCATCAGCTGTTAAGACCACATGTCCCCTGTGCATATTTGCTTCACTACCATTGTACACCCCCATGACTTCTCTGCAGCATTTGGCTCCATTAACCATATCCTTCTCCTGGACCCTCTCCTCCATCCATCCATTCCTCATTTTCTTATCACCTGTCTAACTTCTCTTTCTCTGGCTCTTTCTAGGTTCTCATACTCATCCCGTTTCTTTCTCTTCATAGTGTTCTTCCCCAATGCTACATCGTTTTTCTCCTCTTCTCTCTTTTCTGTGTGCACTCATTAACTTGACAATCTTATTTTATCCTATGGTTTCAACAAGATGACCTCTAACATTTATGTATCTCCAGCCCTGACCTCTCTTGATTTCCAGACCTACACCTCTGACTGACATCTTTACATAGCTGTGCTACCTGCACTCCAAATTTAATGTATCCTAAACTAAGCTTATCGTTTTTCCTCAAAAACCCACTTCACCTTCTGACTTAACTCATTGTCTCTGTGGCACTCCCATTCACCTAGCTTCCCATGTTCAAAACCTTGTTGCTATCTTTAGTTCTAGCCCTTTCTTTCCCCTTCTTCTGCTTATCATGCATAAACACAGTCCTGTTGCTAATAGCATGTCATATCGTTTGTGTCCATCTTCTTCCTCTCTATTCCCACAGGCATGATGGGAATTTCTAGGTTTGGTCATAAATATTAATGTATTAATCGTTTTATATTATTAGTGATATAATAATAATAGTAATAGTAAAACTGTATTAGTAGAAATATAAGCCATATTTTTCCCTTCCAAATCTGATTTATGTAAAACCTAAGCATTATCCACAGTTACACACTTATTCAATTCAATACACAAAAATGTATTAAGTATCTATTATATAAAGCTCCACCTACTTTGAGGCATAATCATGGTGTGGAAGGGACCCTGGAATCTTGAGGGATGTGGTAGCAGAGAACAAGATTTGGCAGATCCAACAGGATGGCAAAACTTTGAGCACAGGTTGTACCTGGAGTACTGTATTAAGTTCTGAGTACCACATTTTAGGAAGCAAGTGATGATAAGCTGAAATGTATCCAAAAGATGTCAATCAGGATGGTAAAAAACCTCAAGATCATGTCAGATGAAGATCAGAGGCAGGAACTAAAGATATTTTGTTATAAATACTAGCTCCATTTCTCTATCACATCTTTTAAAGGCAAACATTCTCTTTAGGATATTTTTAACAGTGGACAACAGGACACTTAGCCAGCTAAACCCCACTTTATGAACAGATATTGTTCAAAAGTGAGAGAGAGAGATATTTAATGAGGACTAATAGACACATGGATTTTTCAAGGACATTTCTGATGTAATGTAATGTAATAATCTAATGTAATAAACATACAAATCCATCAATATTTCTCCTCTAGCTAGAGAATAAAATTCTTAAGAGTTACCTTAAAGATATTATTTAAGCATTCCAGCAAATAGGAAGGAATTGGATTAACTCCCTTAGGCCAGTGAGTGTACTGTGACACAGTCAGGTGGGCTTCCCTTGGAGAAGAAAGATGAGAGAGACAGAGACAGAGACAGAGAAAAGAACTCTGGGTCTGGGTTCTCTTCTGCCCATCATAGGAGATCAGCTGCCAACCATTACTCCACTTACTAAGAAAGGGGCCAAGAGCAAAAGTGCAAAGTCATGTAAATAAAGAGGTGAGAGCCTCCCCAGAAGACCTCAGAATAATTAATTTGTACCTTGTCTCCTCACCCACCTCCATTTTCTTTCAGTCTAATCAATTAATGGTCAGATTCATAGTCAAGTTACTTCTTGCCAGAACCTGTATTTTCTCCTCAACTGCCTACAGGATTGGTGATACTAAGACTTCCTTTTCAAGGGATGAGATCATACTTTAGACAAGAGAAAAAGGTGTCCTTGTAACAACAACAAGCTGTCTCCTCAACCTTTCATAAAGCCCATTGGACCCCACTTTCCTAAGACCTGTTGTTCTGGCTGGAGATGAGTGGATGGGGTTAGTTATTATTTACCATCCCCATTCCAGACAACTAGAAGGTGTCAATTGAGAATTCTGACAATAGTCTGTTACCAGGCCCATCTCAGAATCAGAGTCACATGATTTCATGGTGTAAAGGACCTTCCAAGTACACATCTAGTCCAGCTTGTAACTAACAACCTTACCGAGAACCCTCCCTGCTCCAGAGTCAATGCTCTTGAGAAAATGGCAGCCTAATAAGATGCAAATATACAGAAATAAATATGACAACAAGGAGGGGTATGGTGAAAGATAATGAAAGCACAAGCAAAGGGTTATAATAATTGGAGGAGGAATGATTCCTCACCCTCTCTTCCCCCCCCCCAACATATCCAGTTGCCAAAATCTTGTTGCTTCTGCCTTCTTGCACCTATCTCTCTCTCTGCAATCACACATCTACAGTACCCTAGCTATTCTAATTCAAGTCTTCATAATGTCTCTCTTGGACTAATGCAATAATCTGATTGTGCCTCTAGCCTTCTCCATTCCAATTCATTCTCCATGCAGTTGCCAAAGTTACAAAATGCCTTTAAACACCAATCTGACTATCTTGTTCCCCTATTCAATAAAATCCAGTGGCTTCCTATTACCTCCTATGATGCATCCATCAAACACTCAACCAGAAATTTATTAAGCACTTGCTATGTGATAAACACTGGATATATAAACACAAAGAATGAAATAATCCTTAACTCTCCAGAAACTTAGGATAAAATATAAATGCTTCTGGCTTTTAAAAGTCCTTTCCAAATTGTCCCCAATCTACCTTTCCAGCTTTGATATACATTACTTCTCTTTCTGTACTATCCAGTCCGGCCAAATTGGCCACTGTGCTGTCCTTATCCACAGTGTAGCCTTACCACATCTTTGTACCTTTTGGATTCAACAAGATTCCTATAAGGTTTATCTTAAGCACCACCATTTACATGAAGTCTTTCCTGAATTTTGACATATCCACACACACACCCCCCAAAAAATTATCTCCAATCTGTTTTTGGGTGGGAAAGGAAGGGGGCATTAGACCAGTTGATTTTTACCCCAGCTCAGTTTATATAACACTTGAAGACTAGGTACTAATGTGTTAAGGAGGTATTAATGCCCAATTAGTTCTTTACTAAGTGTGAATTCTTTTCCCTGGTTGAACAATAAGGTACAAGGCCTTTGGTCCCTTGGTCTAGCAAAAATTGCCTCCCCTGCCCTTTGCCCCCAGGCCTTTAAATAGCTTACACTTGGAGTCAGTTCAAGAATTCAAGACAGTCTTGGCTAGAAACAGCATAGTAGAGGAGACACATACACACTTGTGTATACACACACATACACATACTTGTGTACACACACACTTGTATATATATATATATATATATATGTGTGTGTGTGTGTGTGTGTGTGTGTGTGTGTGTATGTGTGTGTGCGTGTGTGTATGTACATATATATATATACATACATATATATATATACATATATATATATACACACATACATACACATTTGTGTATACACACACACTAAGGCCAGTCACTATTCTAGTGGCCTTGGAAAAAGCTTGTTCTGAATGTTCCTTTTGCTAGTGCTACAAGGTAAAATAAGCTGATGCCCCCTTTAAGTGCCCTCTGAATAACCCCCTACATCCAAGTCCCTTAGGGATAGAGGTTCCCACTGCAAAAGCCACTTACTTTTGTTCCCTCATTCACATCTCCAAGACTAGAGAAGATGTTCTTAGTGGTGTGCCAACCATACCAGAAGAAGGGTATGCAATGGGAGGGGACTCCCCCCACCCAGTCCTTTGTTCCATAGAGATCGCATTTTATTTTGTTTTCCACTTGTAGATACCTGACCTCAGAAGTATGGTTGCCTTTGTAGACGAAGATCTCCACAGATATGAAAAGTAGGTGGTGGGAGAGGGAGGCAGCATTGGTAGAATACACTAAGTAGGGAGGCTTTAGAATTTTCCGACTAAAAATGGGGCTATAGTAGGCAGAGAGCAAAAGAAGGGAAAGTAGTAAAGAGAGCAAGTAACCTTTCCTCATATCTGAGAAGTTCAACATCCTAGAGCACTGGATTCAGAGTCATAGGACTGAGATTCAAATCTTGGTTGTATCATCTGTACTACCTTTGGCAAATCATCTAACTACTTTGGACCTCAGATTGATGACCTGTAAAATGAAGGGGGAAGGGTATGGCCCAGATGATCTCTAAGGTTCATTCCAGCTCTAAATCTTTGACCCTGTGTTGCATGTTCATTTAAAAAAAAAAAAAAAGACCAGGTCTCCCTGTCTCACCCATGTTGGAAGTAAAGGAGCTATTCATGGTCCTGATCCCACTATTAATTTGCACAGGAGCTGTTACCTGCTCTCTTTCTGACTTGAGCTAGTTAGGTCCTCATTATGCAACCTGGTGGCTTCCTGATTCCAAGAGGCTCAACATATTAATACCAAACTTAGCATAGACACCTAATGGCTTAACACACTGACACTCAAAACTCAAGAGCTCCACCAATCCCACGCTCTCTGATAACTGGGATACGGTACCACCATACCAGGCTGATCCATATTCATTCGACATTTTAAATTGTCCTGCTTTTGTAATCCCCTTTAACTTTACTTGATGTTCTATTTTGCATGGCAGAAGCTTATTTATTTACTTTTAGAAAAAAAAAGTTTCTCTCAAAAGGTCAGTGGTTTGCTTATATGGTAATTTTGTATGATTATTTTTCAGGGGCTGCTTATGAAATTTTTTTTCCCTTTATAAGAGATCTAATTTTAAAAGGTATAGCCAATATTCACAGAATAACAGTCTGAGATTTGGAAAGAACTTGGTAGCTGTGTCATTGAACCCATATCTGAAAAGAATCCTATCTGCAACATACCCATTGCCTAGTTTTTACTTGAAGACTTCCACCATCTTCAGAGGCAGCCCAATCTATTTCAGGACAGTTTTTGTCAAGCCTTTTCTGACATCAGTCTGTACCCATTGTTCCTAGTTCTTCCCTCAGAGACCAAGTAAAACACTCTCCTCTCTCTTCCCTATAACAACCTTTCGAATACTTCGAGGCAGCTACCATATCCTCTGTAAGTCTTCTCTTCTCCAGGCTTAGTATCCCCAGTTCTTTCAACTAAAACTCGTGTGACATGATCTTAAGACTAGTCACTATTCTAGCTGCCCTCCTCAGGGTACATTATAGCTTACCACTGCCCTCTCCCACCCCAAACTGTGGTACCTGGAACTGAACAAAATACTACCAATGTGGCCCATCAGAGCCTGAATTTATATATTCAGTCTTCAAACTAGAAGGAGCTCAAGACTGTCTAATGCCTAAATGCCTAATGCCTAATGCCTAAAAAAAGAATGCATTGTGAATACATTCAACAAGTGGCTGCATAACTTTCATTTGAAGACCCTAAGTAATGGGGAACCAGTTTTACTTGCTCCCTAGACTTCTCTATCTCCTTGCCAGCCTTTTTCTCCATTCACCATTCTCTATTCTACCCCTATCTTTATTTTATATTTTGTCTTTCCCCATTACAATGTAAGTTCCTTGAGTTAGAGATTGGCTTGTTTGCTTATATTTGTACTGCCAGTACTTAGCAGAGTGCCTGGCACATACTCAGTGCATAATAAATGTTTTACCTATCTATTGAATCCTCCTTCTTCAAAGGCACTATATCTCTGTAATATAAGCCTAAAACCAAATTAGTACCTATTGACAGGTATATAATACTGTTGATTCCTTGTGAACATACATTCCACTAAAATTACCAGATCTTTTTCTAAAATGAATCTAGCCGTGATGATGGTGGCCATGATGATAGTAACAGCTCATGTTTCTCTAGCACCAGATGGCTTCAAAAGCATTTTTGCTTCCAATAATCTAGACTTGGGTAATGATGGAGAAACTGAAGCTCAGAGATGTGGTATGACTTACAATCCCAAGCTAGTAAAGGGAAGACCTAGCACTCAAAACCTGATCTTCTAAGTTGAAGATTTTTGAAGTATCCCTTCATGCATACATTCATTCATTAAATGAGTATTAATTAAATACCTCCTGTGTTCAAAGTTCATGGTTTTAGGCACTGAGGATGAAAAGACAAATAACAAAGTCCCTACCCACAGGGAACTTATATTCTACTAGAGAAGTCCTGGAATACTGTGTTAGATTCCAAAACTAGTATATATATAGTATTTTAAATGTTGATGGTTTAAAAGCATTTACAAAGTTCTTTACATATATTATCTCACTTGAATCCTAACAACCCCAAGAAATATGTGCTAATATTGTCCTCATTTTACAGATAATAACTGATAATTGAGGCTGAGAGGGTAGGGAACTTACCCAGGGTCATACATCTAGTAAGTAGTGTCTGAAAGAGAATTCAAACTCAGGTCTTCTGACTCCAAGTCGAACATTCTATCCAGGACACCACCTAGTATAGACACTAGGGATATACAGATGAAAGAAATAACCCTTTCTATCATACCGCACTACGTCCCAGTGGAGGTACTTGGAACAAGTATATAGTTGGAACAATATAGTAATTTGTGAAACATACACTTAATGTGATACATCTTAGACTGTGGACTACTTGAGAATAAAATTCCAATTGCGTTTTCTGAGCCAGGGTACAAAAATGGTGAGTATGAGAGACAACAAAAAGGGGGAGTTTGGAATCCTGAGATAAGGGATGAAAATGTATTGCTATCCCCAATTTCCTAATCCAGGCTTCAGGTAGGATGCTTCCTGGTAAAAGATAGATCCTGTAAAGTTAGTTGGATGTGTGTCTTTGAAGTAGCCCAACCAACAAATTATCAGCAACCTGGACTAATTTGCCTCAGTTTAACTCAGAAATCTCATGAGGAGAAGGTGGGGTCAATCTGCAGACATATCAACTCCTGGAATTTAACCAAGGAATTCAGGAATCATGAAGTCCCAAGAATCTCCACCATCTGAGAGGGTTTTCGCATGTCATATGGGAAGAGTTCAATTTTTTTAGTCTGTGTAGGCTTCTTTGGAATGCTTTGGAATGCCATTAATCATGACTTTCCTGAAATTATTAGCTCCATGTTGTTCAACTGCATTATCCATGACAGATAAAGGGATATTGGATTTTCAAAGACTTGTTATGCTCAGGGGGAGAATGGGAATCATAAGGAAGATAATTCAATATTTCAGTGGATCTGTAATCTCAGTGATGAAGTTTTTGGCAGAGGGAAGTGCAGGCATTTTGAGCCTCAAGAATGTCAGAGGTCCCAGGCCACTGTTTCTTTACTTAACTGTATATTCAACTCAGATGGGGGATGGAACAGAGAGAAGTACAAATCATCAGCAAAACAAGGGACTCAGAAAAGAGAGGTAGAAGAAGAGTTGGGGAGAAAGAGGAATAGGGACCAAGAAACTGAAGAAAGTGGCCTGGGAGAAGAGCCAGAAAGGAAGGAGAACAAAGGGGAGAAAATATTATGAGGAAGGTAGTGAAAGGGGAAAGGAAAAGTCAAGAGAAGAAAGTATCAGAGGAGCAATTCTGAAGAGGGGGGAGTCAGTGGTGAAGAAGTAAGAGATCAGAACTATTTGGAAGGAAGTCAGTAAGTGTTGGAGAAGGGGTGGGGTGGCAGAGCAGACTAATGTCAGGGAAAGGAAAGTTGGAATTAATTAGCCAAGCATCTGCAGGGTGCTTAATATCCAAGGAATTTTTATTATATTAATCACACTTGTGCTCCTAGGGATTTTAGGATTTATGTGCTCCCTATTACCAAAGAATATTAGAGCTGCAAGGGACTTATACGGTTCTCATTTACAGAGGAGGAAACTGAGATCCAGAGATGTGAAGCAAATCACCCACGAGCACACTATGAACGGTGGTAGCCTTCCAACTAGCATCTCTGGTCCCTTAAAGGCTAATCCAGTGCTCTTCTTCCTACTTCCCCCATGCTGCCGCTCAACAATGTAACTTCTTATTGTGGCTGCCCCTTTTGACAAATAACCATGTCTTCATTTTTATCCCCATTTATTCATTTTTCAATGTTTTACATTTATTCACTGAGCCTTGCAGGACCTCTGTAGGCCATTGCCATCACCCCAGTTTAAGAAGTGCCATGCCCTAGCTAGAATTCCACCCCTGGAATTCCTGTCCAGCTGCCTGAAAGCCAGTCTGCCCTGGAGCTGACAAGATTGGAGATGAGTCCTGGAATATTAGCTCTAGCCTCCATAGTGCCTGCGTTAGCTCCATAGTCCCCTCGATCTACATCAGTGAGGCAGTGGCACCCATGGAGCTGTCTCTATTGGGTAGAATCTGGTAGAATACAAATCACCCGTACGTATGGGGCACACATTAGATTGTGAGCTCCTTGAAGAGGGTGATACTGTTTACCTCTTTTCTTTTTTTTTTTAACACACCCTAGTTGCCTAGCACAGTACCTGACCCATAGTTAAGTGCTTAATTAGGCTTGTCAACTTGATTTACCTTAAGGTTTAAAGCACCTCTTTCACAAACCTCCCTGGGAGGTTGATGAATGTTATCATCACCATTTTACATGTGACCAAGCTAAGGCTGTAAGGCAGAGGTTCTTAACTTTTTGTGTCGTAGACCCTTTTGGCACTTTAATAAAGTCTATAAGCCCCTTCTCAGAATAAAGTTATAAGTGCATAAAATAATTTACATATGATTACAAAGGAAACAAATTATATTGAAATATTATCACAGTATTTTTTAAAATTTGTGATATACAATCCCTTCCACATTCTGATTTTTCTCCATTGCAGTTTCAATACGTCAAGGGTCATAAGAAATTAAATGGGAATTTTTTGGGAGGCTAGCAGACGATACAGAAAACATATTTTTACTTAACATTGACATACATATAGCCCATGACCAAATACCAATTATTTTATTAAGGTACTATAAATACCCCATAAAAGAAAAAAATTCAGACTTCTTCTCTGGTACAAAGGAAGGGCCAAAATGTTTTCCAAGTGTTGTGCCCCTAACCCCCATGATGTGGAAGAGATGACTATAATTCACAGATGCCATAAAATCTACCCACAGATCCATTAGGGATCCTGCACTAAGAGGCTAAGCTCATAGTTACATTGGTAGTAAATACCAAAGCCAGGTATTCAAACCCATATCTCCTGACTCCCAATGAAGTGAATACTCTTTCCACTATCTCCCATAGCCCATCAAGAGCTGCTGAAGATAGAAGTGGTATGAAGAGTTGTGCAGGGCATAATAATGACCCCAGTTGGTGTCTGACTTTCTCTAGGACAATCAGCCCCTGGAAAGCCTAAGATTGAAAAATGTCGTTCTCCTGAAAAAGAAACATTCACTTGCTGGTGGAAACCAGGATCAGATGGAGGAATTCCTACCAACTACACTTTGTTTTACAGAAAAGAAGGGTAAAAAAGTTACATTTTCTCCTCATTTATTCTAATTAAACTTAATCATCCTCAATTCAAATGCAGTCTGATGTTAGTGGGATTGCCAGAGCCAATCTTCCTACTATTTCCTGAACTGACAGATGTCCTATATCTATATTCTCCTGCCCAAGTTCTTGAGACTTAGATCCATTTGGTATTTAATATTGATTGTCATTATTAATGAAGACTATTATTAATATTAATTAACTATATTAATGATGACTATTTTTAGTAACAGTGCTTTAAGTATGATTCTCCCAGATACCAACATTGCTGTACTTCTATGGACTTCTTTGGGGTGCTTCATGCCATTTATCACTATGGAATCTACTCATTTCCTAAAATCATTAGTTTCATATTGCTTGGGTGTATAGAACTCAACCCACATTATCCGTGAAAATAAACGGAGTTTGTTTTTTCAAAGTGGCTTTATATTCAAAATCTGAAAGGGGGTTATGAAGAAGGTAATTCGATACTTCGATGTATTTTTAATCTTGGGGCAGAAAATAAATGTTTATTAATTGAATTAGAATTTTAATTTAAAAATAAATGGGACAGAAAAAAAAAGTTCCAATTTCAACTCATCAACATCTTCTTATCCTGTGGAACCTTTGTCCGTGTCCTCAGTCTACAGGGAGTGAGTCCATTTGTCATACAGGGGACCTTCCCCTAGCTCTTCTGACCTGATAGAGGTACCAGTGGAACTCAAGTGCTGTCTACCACTTATCCCTCCTCCAGCTCACTCCATGACCTGCCTACCTAGATCCTAGTAGGATCTTTGTTTTCTGAAAGGAAATACTTTGTAAAGGAGGATATGAGGGGTTATTTTGAAAGTAAATAGGAAATTCACATAATAGAAAGAATTTGGTGGAGAAAGTGAATTCAGGAATAACTAGTAAAGACATTTTTAAGGATTTAAACACTCCCATGTAGAGAGCAAAATTTCCTACCAAACATTACATCTGAACATTGAGTCCAGTTTTCACCTTTCAAGCATCTATTCAGCTAAACATATGTTTAGCTGAAAAATTCTGTCACCTACATGATACATCTTCTATTTAGATACCTAAGTTTAAGTATAAACTGCCAAATGAGGAGCTTGAGTTTGTGAACAAGATTCTGAGGTCACACCACCATGATAGTAACTGACACAATCTTAAGTATCCTGAAGTAAGAAAAGGTTGGAGAAAAAAATTTGAAATTTTGTTATTTTAAAATCTGGGAGACCCTATTCCATGTTTATAATACATGTTCTCCATACCTCTTTATATCCTGGTTTCTTACCTTCTTCTGTATTCTTTAGCTCACTTTTGTCCTTAAAATGCACTAATCAATACTCAACACAGAGCCACAAATGCGGCCTAAGGCAGAATGAAGAGAAACTAGTACTTCCTTTGCTCTAAGCATTTGGCCTCCTTTAATGCAGCCTTGGATGACATTAGTTTTTTTGATCCCCACATCACACAAATGCCTTGTCCAAAGCTTGCAGTCCACTGAAACCCCCAGATCTTTTTCGGCAAACTATTGTCTAGACAAGCTTGTCCAATCTTACACTTGTAAAGATGACTTTTTTAATGCAAGTTTAAGACTTTACATTTCTACCTATTAAATTTAATCTTATTTTGTTGATCTCATTTTTCTAACCCATTGGTCTCTTTTAGGATCCAAATAGTAGCTATATACCTGAGCTTTGGGTCATCTGTAAACTTGACTTCCATATGTTAATCCATAATCTAATAGCTTCTATACCTTAATACAAATCAATGGGGGAAAAATGTTGATCAGCACAGAATGAAGTACTGATCCTTTGGGCAATGAAGTAAAGACCTCCCTCTAAGTTAATTTCAACCTATTAATGAGTATGCTTTTGGTCTAGTCATTCAGCCAGTTTGAAATTCATCTATCTGTATTACCACCTTTTATATATCTTTCTATATTATTCACTAGCATAGCATAAGAAACTGCATCAAATGTCTTTCTGAATTCTTCAATATCCAATGTCTACAGTTTCCCCTAATTTTCCAGTCTAATTATCCTGTCAAAAACAGAAATAAGGCTAGTCTGGTATGACCTATTCTTCCTGGAGCTCAATAAAATGATATAATATTTTTGCAAACCTTAAAGCACTGTATAAATACTAGCTATCATTATTATTACTGTTATTACTCTGAAGCTATACTGGCTGTTGGTGCTCATTGTCTAAGTGCTTACAAACCATCCTCTCAATAGTATGTTCCAGAATTTTGCTAGGAGTAGAATTCAAATTTACCTGTTGACTACAGAGTATACCTTCTTACCATATTCTTATAACATCTGAAAGAACACCTGCCCTTCTCTAGTTCTATGTCTCCAGGATCTTTTGGAGATCACCAATAGCTGCTCCACAATCACACCTACCAATTCTTTTGATACCTAAGAAATGGTTTGTTTAGAGGTGGTAATTTGAACTCACTGAGGATGGTTAAATGCTGCTTAACCATCTCTTCCCTTATATTGGGTTTCTGCTTCCTGCTAACCATTTTTGTTCTCTCTTTTCCAATTTAACCATCATTAACCTTAGAAGAAAAAAAGAGAAAATATGAGTCAAGGAATCCAGACTTATTGTAACTCCTTATTCTCATTCCCTCTACCCCAAGAAGAAATTATTTCCCTTTTTTTGATCCTTCTCTTGCCCCCAACATGACTTTAAAGAAACAACAACCAGTTTTTATTCTTTCTGATACTTATCATCAGCTTCTGCTCATTCTGGTCTTTATCATTCCCAATGCAACTCTTACCATTCTTTCATACTCATTCCTTTGCTTCCTTCTCCATAGTCTTTCTTAAATCTAGATTCATCATTAAATTTCCCATGTATTCACATCAGTGTCTGTAGGCAGTTCCCCTTTATCTTTCTCACCACTCTCATTTTTACTTTTGTCAATGTGGTCACTTCCATAATGTGCTCCCCCAGTCACTCCCTTTCTTCCCAAATCTCTTCTCTAGTACTTTGCTGTTTATTATTTCTAATTCTGATTCTGTAACTCTTTCTCCCCAGTCCAGAAAGCATAGGTTTTACTATGGCTCTTCCTTTAGGATATTTGATTCCCTAAAGCCAGTAATACTTTTCCAATAAGAAAATTAGAAACACCAGGATTATTTTCTTAACTTTCTTTTTGGTTATTCCTTTCAGAGAGTCACTCACCCATGAATGTCCTGACTACAAAACTGGAGGTCCTAATTCCTGTTATTTTAACAAGAAGCACACCTCTATATGGATGGTCTACATCATCTGGGTCAATGCCACTAACCAGATGGGAAGGAGTATGTCAGAGCCACGTTATGTGGATGTGACTTACATAGGTAAGAGGAAAGAAAAGCTTTTCAAATCATTAGCTATTATTTTAACAAGAAGCACACCTCTATATGGATGGTCATCTGGGTCAATGCCACTAACCAGAGGAGAAGGAGTATGTCAGAGCCACGTTATGTGGATGTGACTTACGTAGGTAAGAGGAAAGAAAAGCTTTTCAAATCATTAGCTAACAAACAAGAACTGAGTTGACTTCTCTTGGCCGCTGTAAATATCTCCAAATAGTAAGATCAGAATATATGCCTAATATTTGTCATCTGAACACCATTACCCGGTTTTCATTTAGTTATTATTTGCTTGCTGTGCCCTCTTCAACACACACACACACACACACACACACACACACACACACACACACACGCATGCACGCATGCACGCACACACTTGTAACAAGAACAGTTTCCAAGGATACTTTACTTCCAAGTCTATTGCTCTCAACAACCACAAGTTAGTAGCTGCTATTGCTCAAATTGAACTTGTGCAGGTAAGCAGGGTTTTAATGAATTTAGGTGGCTGGGAACTGGGAGAAGGAAATGATAAAGATTTTCAGGAATGGATCTCTGTCCTACGGGGTTATTAGAATAGATGGAATCAAAATATTTAGCAAAGATGTTAGACCTAGTGAATGATTCAGCTGAACCATAGAGTAGAGAGATGCAAGAAGGGTCAGAGTTTTGCCAGAGAGTCCAGAAGTTAGACAGAAAAAGAACAAGAAACACTGGGAACCAACTCAACAGGAAGCTAACCCATAAGCCTATGTCACTCAGGCTGTGAAAATATCAAGTGTAACACAGATTTGTTTTGCCTCTGGGAGGAACCAGGGAAAGGAAACCACACACACACACACACACACACACACACACGCACGCACGCACGCACGCACACACACACATGCACACAGGAAATTGACTGGGAATGTGGCAGGAATCATCAGCTAGTAGAGCAGAGTCTGCCAATAATTGGGAGGGGTCAGGGGAAACTGTCCTACCTTGGGAACAGTCTTCATAAAGATGCTTTGGGTCTCAGGGAGGGACTGTGTAGGCAAATTTGGTTTAAAAAATAATGAGGAATATCTGTCAGTTAAAAGAGCATAGCTGAGCATGTACTGACCAGCAAAAGTTGGTTTTGGGGGGTAGGTCTAGTACAGTTGAAAACCATTCCTTTGGCAGGCATGAGGCAGTAGAGGACAGATAGTTCTGGGAGGAATTGATATATAGATATCCTGGGTGCTGGGTTAGTTGCCATCATTATGATATGCTCTCATATGGAATGGGGCATGACTTTGTGTAGTTTCCCAAAGCAAGGATATTTTCAACTGGGAATAAAGATGTCCCAGGAAATTCCTCTAAGGGCTACTCACTATAATTAAAAGTTACAGTTAATGGTCAAGGTGCATTATTCTGTAGCATAGACCTAGAGGAACCTGAGCAGGAGGAAAGGCAAGGATAATATGTGTCTGAAATGTCAGAGAAAGTCAAGGTTATGATATCTTACCAGTCAAGTGGCCTCCCTAGTAACGTGAAGAGGAGGTCAAATGGATATATAGCAATGGCTTTTTAATGGGCTTCTATGGAAGACCAGATAAGAGAATTGAGCCCCTGTCATATCGCTATGAGACTGAACCTATGACATCAGATATTAATGTGAGAGGGGCCAGTGTACCAAAAAGCCCTGCCGAAAGCCAACAGACATGCTATGACCCTGAATAGCTCCTTTGCAACCTTGGTTCCAAGAAGGAGTAGATCTCATGATAGAGCTGCCACAATCCTGGATTTATACAATGACCCTCACTGCTCTAAACCATTTCTTGCAAATGGAGTGTCTGGGCCCATGTCTGAAGCTCCTTTCTCTATACCAAACAGTATGGTGCTTTTAAAAATATGTATGTGGTTAGATTAAGTGGTTTTCTAATACACAGAATACCAGGTAGGAGGCCACATTTATGACAAAATTCTGGAGGTGTCACCAGAAAAAATAAGTAGTTCACTTACTCCCTTCAGTAGCATGCCTCCCACAGACTTATCAATCAAGTAAAGAGGGTAAACCAAGAAATTAAACAGTTCCTGCATTGTTGCGAATTATTCACAGCAGAACTGGCCCCAATACTTGCCCATGGTTGAATTTGCCCATATATAGGCAATGGACTCAGTGTTTGAATTATCCCTTTTCCAAGTCACATCAGGGTATGCCCCCACATTAATCAATCAACAAACATTTTTAAGAGGTAACATGGTGTGGCAGAGGTGGGGAACCTGTGTCCTCGAGGCCACATGTGGCCCTCTAGGTCCTCAACTGCAGCCCTTTGACTGAATCCAAACTTCACAGAACACATCCCCTTAATAAAAGGATTTGTTCTCTAAAACTTGGACTCAGTCAAAAGGCTGCACCCAGTGACCTAGAAGGCCACATGTGGCCCCGAGGCCACAGGTTCCCCACCCCTGGTAGAAGATAGGTTTTGGCCGAAGTTCTGGTTTTAGAAGCAGGAAGAGCTGACTGAGTTCAAGGCCTTCCTCTGACACCTGTTGGCTGTGTGACCCTGGGCAAGTAACTTAATATCCTGATATTCTAGATCAGTTCTGTCAAACTCAAATAGAAAATGGGGCCACTAATCTGTGCATAAGGATCTCTGCCAGCAGCATGCTTAATTTTAAAATGTAATGTTATCTATGTTTTCTGCTTTTTTAAATTTATTTTGTTTAAAATTTCCTAATTACATTTTAATCTGATTTGGACCATATGCTGCCTACCTGTCCATGTTTGACACCTCAAATCTAGAAAACTCTCTAAGACTAAAAATTATAGAGAAGGTGCTGACCTGCACTAGTAGAGGGAGCTTTCTCATCTGAGAATTGCTTATACTGGTGAAATCACAGATGTAGAACCTATCAATTTCCCTAAGTACCAGGCACAGTGCTAGGTGCTAAAGAGAAAAAGACAAAAGTGAAATAAATAGTCCCTGGCCTCAAGGAGCTTATATTTTACAGGGAAGAATACATCATATGCAAATATAGACATATACAAAATAAATACAAGGTCATCTGGGTCAGGGAGGGGAAATTTTGGGAACTGGGAAAGGCCTCAAGCTAAAGGTGGCATTGGAGCTGAGTTTTAAAAGAAACGAGGGGTTCTAAGAGACAGAGGTAAGGAAGGAGTACATTCTAGACATGGGGAACAGCTGGTACAAAGAGACAGCATGTCATATATAAGGAACAAAGAGAAGGCCTATTTCACTGGACCACAGAGCATAGGAAGTGAAATAATGCATGCCAAGGTTGGAAAGGAAAAACATCCCCATCTAGCAGGTATTCTAGCAATACTGCAAATGCCTGACAGAGAGCAAGCACACGCCCTTTACAGGAGGAATTTTGTGCACCACAGCAAGCCCTTGAGGAAGCACTGAAGCAAGTTGGAGATACAAGGGTCTTGACATAAAGAATGTTCTCCCGCAATGTCAGAGAGAGGCCAGGCCTGACTAAACCATTCAAACTTAACAGCATGAAGGCCCTCAATGAATGTTCCTCATAGACCTTTACCATCACCCAGGCTTTTAATCTGGTAACATATGAAGTCAGTTACTTTGAGGGCCTGGAAAATGAAAGAAAGAAAAAAAAGAAAGAAGGAAGGAAGGGAGTAAGAAAGGTGGAAAGAAAGAAAGAGAGAGAGAGAGAGAGAGAGAGAGAGAGAGAGAGAGAGAGAGAGAGAGGAAGGAAGGAAGGAAGGAAGGAAGGAAGGAAGGAAGGAAGGAAGGAAGGAAGGAAGGAAGGAAGAAAGAAAGAAAGAAAGAAAGAAAGAAAGAAAGAAAGAAAGAAAGAAAGAAAGAAAGAAAGAAAGAAAGAAAGAAAGAAAGAGAGAAAGAAAGAAAGAAAGAAAGAAAGAAATAGAGAAAAGAAGAAGGAGGAAGGAAGGAAGGAAGACCTGGTAAATAGAGTACTGGTCTTGGAATCAAAAGGATTTTAGTTCAGATGCCTCTTCTTGACAATTTCTAGGTGTGATCACATGGAAGTCACTTCATCTTGGAATAATGAGACAGCATTTAATCTACATCAGTGGAGGGAGTTCCCACACTTGTGAAAAGCAGATCCTTGCTATATTAATATATTGACATAAATCTTCTGGGAAAATAAACAGAAAGTCCATTGTATAGCTTTGAATGATCTGTGCCCCCGTTCACAGAAGAAATAGACAGCTGACTATTAAACTGTCTAGATTCTCTTTAAACTGAGACAGACCTTGCCTGCCACTGTCTCAAGTGAGGAGCAATCTGACAAGGAGTAATAAGGACTCATAGCACGTTTAAGGCAGAACTGAAAATCTACTTGTAATTTTTCCCTCATAAATAATCTTCGAATCCTCTCCCTCCTTTGACATGGCATAGTTTAAAGGCTATTTCCTCTCTTTGAAATAACTTCCCTTTCCCACTCAACTCTTCTTTTTTTTCAATTTTTAAACATTTTCATTTAAAGTTTTAAGTTCCAGATTCTATCCCTCCCTCCCTCCCTCCTCCCTGAGATGGTAAGCAATCAGATATAGGTGATACACGTGCAATTATGTAAAATATTTCCATATTTGTAATTTGTACAAGAAGACTTGAATAAAGGGAAAAAATGAGAGAAAGAAAGTGAAGAATAATAGCTTCAATCTGTATTCAATCAATATCAGTTCTTTCTCTGGAGGCAGATAGTATGCTTCATCATTAGTACTTTGGGATTACCTTGGATCATTGTATTCTGAGAATAGCTAAGTTATTCACAGTTCCTCACGGAATAATATTGCTATTATTGTGTACAATGTTCAACTGGTTCTGTTCACTTCCCTATGCATCAGTTCATATAAGTCTTTCCAGGATTTTCTGAAATCATCCTGCTTGTCATTTCTTATAGCACAATAATATGCCATTACAATCATATACCACAGCTTGTTTGGCCATTTCCCAATTGATGGGTATCCCTTTGATTTCCAATTCTTAGCCACCACAAAAAGCCGTTATAAATATTTTTGTACAAATAGGTCCCTTTCCCTATTTTGGATGTCTTTGGGATATAAACCCAGAAGTGGTATTGCTGGATCAAAGGGTATACACAATTTTATAGCCCTTTGGGCATAGTTCCAAAGTGATCTCCAGAATGGTTGGATCAGTTCACAACTCTTCTAACCATACATTAGCGTCCAAGTTTTCCCACATCCCCTACAACATCCAACGTTTTCCTTTTTGTCATATTAGCCATTCTGATATGTGTGAGGTAGTACCTCAGAGTTGTTTTATTGCATTTCTCTGATCAATAGTGATTTAGAGGATTTTTTGATATGACTGTAAATAGCTTTGATTTCTTCATCTGAAAACTGCCTGTTCATATCCTCTGACTATTTATCAATTGTGGAATGACTTGTGTTTTTATAAATTTGACTCAGTTCTCTATATACTTGAGAAATGAAGTCTTTATCAGAGATACTTGTTGCAAAATTTTCCCATTTTCTGCTTTCCTTATAACTTTGGTTGCATTGATTTTATTTGTGTAAAAACTTTTTAATTTTATATAATCAAAATTATCTACTTGATATTTTGTAATGTTCTCTATATCTTCTTTGGTCCTAAATTCTTCCCTTATCCATAAATCTGACAGATAAACTATTCCATGCTCTCTTAATTTGCTTATGGTATCACCCTTTGTGTATAAATCATGTACCCATTTTGACTTTACCTTGGTATGTAGTGTGAGTTGTTGGTCTATACCTAGTTACTGCTATACTGCTTTCCAACTTTTCCAGCAGTTTTTGTCAAATAATGAGTTTTTGTTCCAAAAGCTTGGATCTTTAAGTTTATCATATACTAGATTACTATGATCATTTACTATAATGTAATTTGTACCCAATCTATTCCACTGATCCACCACTCTATTTCTTAGCCAGTACCAGATTGTTTTGATAATTACCATTTTACAATACGGTTTGAGATCTGGTAAAGCTAACCTACCTTCTTTTACATTTTTTTCATTGATTCCATTGATATCCTTGAGCTTTTGTTCTTCCAAATGAATTTTGTTATTATTTCTTCTAGTTCTATAAAATATTTTTGATAGTTTGGTATGGCACAAAATAAATACATTTAGGTAGAATTGGCATTTTTATTACATTGTCTGGCCTACCCACAAGCAATTAATATTTTTCCAATTGTTTAGATTCAACTTCTTTTATCTGAAAAGTGTTTTAAAGTTGTGTTCATATACTTCCTGGATTTCTTGGCAGGTAGACTCCCAAGTATTTTATATTGTCTACAGATATTTTAAATGGAATTCCTCTTTCTATCTCTTGGTGCTAGACTTTGTTGGTAATATATAGAAACACTGATGAATGTGGGTTTATTTTGTATCCTGAAACTTTGCTAAAGTCGTTAATTATTTCAAGTAGTTTTTTAGTTGATTCTCTAGGATTCTCTCAGTATACAATCACATCATCTGCAAAGAGTGATAGCTTTGTTTCCTCATTGCCTATTCTAATTCCTTTAACTTCTTTTTCTTCTCTTACTACTATAGCTACTAATTTTATTTTAAACTTAAATACACAATAAGAAAAGAAAAAGAAACATTATAAACTTAAGTACTAAAACAAATATAAAAGAAAAAAACATTGCCATGTGCACAGCAGAACGTGAGAGGATTCAAAATATGCAGCCACAAATTTCCATTTCAAAAAAGTCTATATAATAAATACTATACATTGTGTTCTAAGCTGTCTGTCTTTTTTTTTTTTTTTGCTTCCTTGGAAGTTTTCTTTTGTTCTCTGCTGTGGACTTTTTACTTTGTTCTTTTTTTCCTTCTTTTTCCCTCCACCCCAAGAAGGCTACAATTAAGCATACACACACACACACACACACACACACATATGTACACAATATGTACATACATATATACATGCATATATACATATGTACACATGCATATACATGTATGCACACAAACTATACATACATATACACGTACATATACTTAGATATCTATAATCATAGTCATATACATTCAAATGCATCTGTGTAAGACTGTACTATACTTATTTGTCTTCTGTTTCTCTGAAGATAGATAATGTCTTCCTTTGTAGGTCCAAGTCTTTCAATATTTTTCTAAGTCTACCAACTCATTGTTTCCTATACCACAACAAAATTCCATCCAACTTTAAACTGTCTGGTTATTTTAAATAGTCTAAAACAATATAGATTAATATGGATGACATATAACATAGTTACTCAATTTTTCACTTTTGATTAAATCTATTTTAGCTTTGTCTGAGATCATGATTACTACCTGTGCTTTTTCCCCCAATATATTCGGCTCCCAATCTTTATTTTATATTTGTGTTTACCTCCTACTTCCTCTCCCTCCTGACTCCTCTACTTTACTTCTACCTGCTACTTTGCCCTCCTATTACTTGATCTACCCTGCCCCCAAAGATGCCTCCCTTATCCTCCCTGCCCCACATCCCCTTAGCCTTTTATTTCTTTCTAAATTTAGAAGACTTTTATGCCCTTATAGATACATATGTACTGTTCTCTCTTTAATCCATTCCTGATTACAGTAGGGTTCTGGAACAACCAGCCCTCCTTCTCCATCTAATTCCCCTGTGTCGGTTCTTCTTCCCGCAGGTCATTTGTATAAAACAGTTACTCTTTTTAACCTTTTCCCAGACAGTTTTTAGTATTGCATCATACTCAGCTCCACACCAATCTTTGTTTCGAACTACCCAATTACTAATAACAATCTTAGAAATACAATTTACTTTTCCTTGTATAAAAAAAAAGTTGGTCCCTTGTAATTAGTCTTTGATGTTTACCTTATATTTCTCTTGGATCTTGTATGTCAAATGTTCTATTAATTTCAGGTCTTTTGCAACAAAAATCCTGAGAGTCTGTCAATTCATTGAATGTCCATTTTTTTCAGCAGGATTATGCTTAACTTAGTTGGGTGTGATATTTTCAGCCACAACGCCCAGTTCTTTTGCTCTTCAATATATAGTGTTCCAAGATTTGGGGTCTTTTAGTGTAGACACTACTAGATCTTGTGTGATTCTAATTGTAGCTCTTCCATATTTGAATTATTATTTTCTTTTTGCTTGTAATATTTTCTCCTTGAGCTGAGGGTTTTGGAATCTAGCTATGATATTCCTGTAGGTTTTCCTCATAGGATCTCTTTCAGGTAGTTATGGGTGGGTTTTTTCCATTTCTTCTTTCTCCTTTTGTTCTAACACTTGAGGATGATTTTCTTTAATTATTTCTTGTATTATTGCATCAAGATTCTTTTTTTATTGTAGCTTTTACATAGTCCAATTATTATGTTTTCTCTTCTTGATATGTTCTCCGGATCAGTTGTTTTTCTTATGAGATGTTTCACTTTCTCTTCTATTTTTTCATTCTTTATATTTTGTTTCATTATTTCTTAGTCTCTTATAACTTTTCAGCTTCTTTTTGCCCAATTCTAATTTTCAAGGAGTCATTTTCTTCCTTAAGGTTCTGAATCTCCTTTTCTAGTTGATTGACTTTCTTTTCATAATCTTCATGTTTTTTTGGATTGGTCTTTTTTTTTTAATTTTTCCTAAGTCGCTTGCATTTGGTTTTTAAAGTCTCTTTAGAGATCTTCTATGAATTCTTTTTGGGCAAGTGACTATCTGACATTACTCTTCAGGGTAGGAGAGACTTTTTTTTTGCTTCAATATCCTCCTCTGAAGATGAACCCTGATCTTTTCTATTCCCATAGTAACTTTCTATGGTTGAGTTCTTTCTCCTTAGCCTGCTCATTTTTTTTAAATTTGTAGAATCTTATTATTATAATCACCTCTAGTCCTAGGGTATGGGGGATGATGCCTCTTGCCTCAGATCCTCCTTCAGTTCTCCTCTCTGGCCTGGAACCAAAACCAAGAATTCTACCCTCCTGTAAGTACCCACAGCCAGTGTAGTCCCTGCCCCACTGGCATATGCTAGTTCCTTCTCACTCAGGGCTGTGTGTTGGTAGCACAGCTGGGCCTGGCATCCCTTATCAGCAGAGCTTCCCTCAATCTTCCCCTTCTCATATGCCGAGCTCTCCACATTGTCAGGGAAGTGAAAATTCCTGCAGCTGCAGTCAAGGCTGCCTCCCAACCCAGCTAGCCCCAGGGCTTGCCACTTGCTGTTTCAGCAGAACTAGCATGTAGGTGTTTACATTTCACAGGGACCAAATCTTGGATCTTCTCTGGTTGTCCCAGAAGGACCACTGTTCCGCCTCAACTCTTGTTTATTTTTACTGCTCTATGTTCACCCTGAGGTGCTATTTTGTCTTATTTGTGGAGGAAATCTAGAGAACTTGGAATTTTCCAACCTACTCCACCATCTTCCCAGAATCCTCTCTCTATAGCTAACAGGAGTCCTCCCCAGCTCCTAGTTACATCCCAGGACACAGTCGCCCTGCTTCCCCAGGCTCAATGTCCACCTGGAGCCCTTCTCTCACTTCAGTGTCCCTGACTTCCTTGCCATGATCTGGGTTAGAATGTTTTCCTCCCAGACCCTACCTGTGATCCCATACCCCAGGTCTTCTGATTCCCTGCCCCCTCTTCTTTCAGAGCCCTCAGGCCCCCTTTACTTAAGCTTCACTTAATGGCTATATTTTGGGCCCTCCTGGCCTAGAGTGAATGTCAATGGTAACTGTTTCTCTTTGGAACAGCAACCCTGAGGGTCTTCCTCTCGTAACCTGATTTTTTTTTCTTTTTCTTTTTTCTAACTAAAGAGGCCATCCCTTGACTCATTTCTTAAAGTCTATTCACTGAATGAGTATTGCCTCACTCTAAATGAGTACATGAAAAGGCCTATGCCTAAAAGGGCCAGGGTCTCCCATTGCATCCTGGGTCATCTCCAGTTATACTGATGAATATCTGGTCACTGGATCCAGATGGCCCTGGAGGAGAACATGAGGCTGGTGATCTTGCACAGCCCTCCCTCACTCAAATCAAGGTCAACTGCAAGTCATGTCATCATTTCCCTGATGTCATGGTCCTCTTCGAAAACAAAGGACAAAATATACAACATTTCTAGTGCAATAGTAAATAATAGAGGTGATAATCCTTGCTTCACCCCTGATTGTATTGGGAAGACTTCTACATTATCCTCATTGCAGATAATGCTTGCTGAGGGTTTTAGATGAAAATTACTTAAGATTTTAAGGTAAGCTCCATTTATTCTAGTCTCTAGTGTTTTTAATAGGCATGGGCACCACTCAGCTCTTTTCTTAAAATGCCCTTTTGTTACTACTCTTGACTTTTTTCCAGTCTAGTTCTGACCTTTGCTTAAACTGCCACACTCTACCATGTGATCCTGGTTCTCTTATGAATCTATGTGGTAGTTATAGCTGCCACTTACTTGAATACTTCTACAGGATTGTGACCTCACTGATAAGAGTCCTCCCCTAATATTGCAGATCCAACTTGTGGGACTCTTGCCTGAAGACTCTAAGTCTTCCAAAGGGAGTCCATCCTCCATGCTAGGGGCTGTCCTCTAATTCTCTTAGTGTTGTATGGATACCAGTTAACAGGCTATCCATTGGCTATTCCTTACTCTCACCCCATGACCAGTACCCATCTTTTCTGGTCACGCATCTCTCTCCTTTACACTATTTCTCCTGTGCAATTCTTGGTTACTAGTGTATCACAGTTTTGTTATACCTGCCATGTGCCCCTCCATCACCCTTTAAATCAGCCTCAACTGAGGACAAAATTCTTCAGAGACTATGGTATTCTATGATTCCATTTAGGGCATTTCAACATGAGTTCCAAGACTTTAATGTTCTTCCTTTTATCCAACATTGTTGGAGAGAGGACCATTTTGGTTCACCAAGCAGCCTGGTTAATAGGGAAGAACCACCAATGCCCCATGTGTACTATCCATGGATGACTAATTTCCAAATATTTACCATGCTATTTTATAACTCTGAATTGGCAATGGACAACTATATAGCTATCATCCAAAGGCCAGCCTGGTAAAAAGCTCATTACCACAAGAGGTTGATTACTATTAGAAGTTGATGGCAAAACTTAAGGGTTCATTGGCCACTAGACAATGAATGATTTGACTATGACAGGGGCATATCACAAAAGCATCTACTAATAATATAGAAGTGCTATGTCACTTGAGGGAATTCTCCTACTGATGAAAACTTGAATCCTTGAAGTATTACCATAAGTACAAGATAATCAAATATACTTGACATTAAAATCGTACTGCACATAATTTCATCCTCCAATGATGATTCAGGAGGCACTTCATAAATTGGCAGTACTCCATAGTCATCTGAACATCGGTTACTACGTTAAGTGTCATCGTGCCCATTACAAAAGTTATACTTGATAATAATGACAAATAAAAAGATGCTTTTCCAAAATCATAATAGTGAATGTTTCATAAAGGTCACTGAGACCCAGTGCTGTCCTTGAAATGGATTATGTACCACTAACCAATTTGGATTAATTCATTGGGCACTGGAGGCAATGTCTTGGGGTCCTTGGGGGGGGGTAGTATGGGAGGTGCCTAGATGGTAGCCAGAATGGTAAAAAGCTTTTGAGTTGTGATACTACTCAAAATGCTGTCACTTGCCCTTCCATGTCATGATATCACATGACACAAAGGCACATTTTACCCTACCACCTGCCCTTTGGATATCATTCAGAGTCCACCTGCAATTTTATGTACTTGGGCCTCATCTCTTTTGCCCCTGTGTACACCAAAACAAGACCACTCAGCAATGAAGAAGCACACCAGTTGGGATGAAGGCAAAAGAAGATGGGCAAGGACAGAATGAATAAAAGCCCCTTTTTCTTAAATGATAGTGCAAAACTAAGAGTCAGTAAGACCTGACTATGGAGATAATACCTGTGGTACCAACCTCACAGGATTGTAGTGAGAAACAAATGAGATCATGTCACTGAGGCAATTTGCAAACTTTGTAGCACTGTTCCAACATACATCACTACTGTTGATGTTATCATCATTGTTAGCATATAGTAAGTTAAGGAACCAATGATTTCCTGGTGAGAGAATAAAGGTATTTTGAGGAACACAAAGAATAGAACCTCCACTATCAGAACACTGAATGACAAATACAACTTACCAAGGTTGACTTCTTTATATCATCCAACTCAGCACATCTGAGACTAGAACAAGTTAAAATGGAAAAAAAAATCAATTCTAGATTGAAGGATTATTTCAACAAACAGTTCTAGTAAAGAAGGACTCTAATAACAAAGAATTTTAATAGCAGCAAGCTTGGCCAAGGAAATTAATTCACCACTGTGTATTACTCCAACTCTTATTGACCCAGGGAAGGTAAGTACATTGGTGCAAGAATGTGTTGATTCTAGAAAAACCACAGTAAGATTTCAAAAGTGGTTAACATATTATTCAATAATCCAATTGTAAACTATGTTTCTGACAGTATGTGAAAGATTATTAAGAATGCAATGATGACGATTTTTTAAAAGCTGGTTTATTTTCCATTCAACCTGACACTGTTCAAGAGACAAATATAACTAGGTTAGTATTTCTATATGTTAGATAACCTTTTAAAAATTAATATTTGTTAACAACCCTCGGACTGGTATAGAATGTATGAAAGTTATTGTTTGAACATCCAATTCAAATTTTCAGGGGAATATTGTTTGATTCATTAATTCAACAATCATTAAGCACCTGTTATATACAAAACATTAGGGCACTAGAAGATAAACTCAATTAAGATGTAGTCTCTGCTCTCATAAATCTAAAATATTTCCCAGCAGTATACTTGACTTGCATTTTGTTCTAAGTAACTGACGTTTATTCATTAATAGTGCGTCAAAGAATCTTTTAGATCTAATATCTCTTGTCCTGTGTCATCATCTGTAAAATGAAGATGTTAGACTAACTGACCTGTGAGGCCCCTTCTGGCTCTGTATCTATGATCTTATGATATTGACTAAGTGATATTCATGCATTGCCGACAAATTTAAAAATGTGTTATAAATAATTGGCTTTCACACTAGGGAGCAGCTTGTAATTGTTTTCCAAAAAAATCATTGCATAATTTCACAACTACAATCTAGTCTGCTCTCTGAAAAAAAAATTAAACTGCACTAAGACTTTGGGACACCCTGTCTTAGTCCTATAGAAGATCTTAGACATATTTAGTATAGCTCTTCAATAGTTAACAGATCCGTGATCTCATCCATCTAAATATTCCCTCTACTGGTATAGTTTCCCTCTTATCCTGCAACAACATTCTCCATGTCCTCCATGATATTCCACCGAACTAAGGACATGCCCAGTTTGTTGGAAATCTTCTTCTGGGTCCTTTTACTAGGTTCCAGTGAAGTACTTGGTCTATTTGACTCTCACCTCTTACTCATACTACATGACAAGCCCACCTGATCACACATTTCTCTTCTGCCATTTCTGTGGTAGGGGGAATAAAGAAGTAGCCTTGACACCCAGAAGACATGAATTTAAATCCTGCCTCTAACATACATTGCCTGTGTCATGCTGGACAAGTCACTTAACTTCTCAATTCTCTAGATAGCTCTATAAGACTATAAGTTGCATAGAAGTTCCCATCCTGCATTGGCAAAAGGAGTTTCCTTACCTGGAATTTCCCCATGCCAATGAAATCAAAGGTCTAATCCCTATCCTCCAGTACTTCTTGTGCATAGTTTATAGCAAATATGCTTCAGCTTCCTTGAACCACCCACTCCCCCACCATACATCTCTCCATTGCTTTCTGAATCAGCAACAACTTCCATTTTCCAGATATTGTGGTATTCTAAGAGCCATAACCATACAGCATTATCAGAGCATTTCTTTTTTTTTTCCAGGTTTGCTAGAATTTTTTTTTTAAATGCAATTTATTTATTTAACATATTTGGTTTTCAGCATTGATTTTCACAACATTTTGAATTACAAATTTTCTCCCCATTTCTACCCTCCCCCCCACTCCAAGATGGCTTATATTCTGGTTGCCCTGTTCCCCAGTCAGCCCTCCCCTCTATCACCCCCCTCCCCTCTCGTCCCCTTTTCCCTTCCTTTCTTGTAGGGCAAGATAAATTTCTACACCCCATTGCCTGTGTATCTTATTTTTTAGTTGCATATAAAAACTTTTTTTGTTTTTGAACATCTGATTTAAAACTTTGAGTTCCAAATTCTCTTCCCTCTTCCCTTCCCACCCACCCTCCCTAAGAAGTTGAGCAATTCAACCTAGGCCACACATGTATTATTATGTATAACCCTTCCAAAATACTCATGTTGTGAAAGGCTAACTACATTTTGCTCCTTCCCAACCCATCCCGCTTTATTGAATTTTCTCCCTTGACCCTGTCCCCTTTCCAAAGTGTTTGTTTTGATTACCTCCACCCCCATCTGCCCTCCCCTCCATCATCCCCCCGCCTTTTATTTTTTTTTTATCTTCCTCCCTCTTCTTTCCTGTGGGGTAAGATACCCAACTGAGTATGTATGGTATTCCCCCTCAGGCCAAATCTGATGAGAGCAAAGTTCACTCATTCCCCCCTCACCTGCCCTCTCCCCTCCTCCCATAGAACTGCTTCCTCTTGCCACCTTTATGCGACATCATCCACCCCATTCTATCTCTTCCTATCTCCCTCTCTCAGTATGTTACTCTCTCATCCCTTAATTTCATTTTATTTCTTTTAGATATCTTCCCTTCATCTTCAACTCACCCTGTGTCTGCTCTCTCTCTTTTACATATATATATATATATATATATATATATATACACACACATAAACACACATATATATACATACATATACATACATACATATACACATAGATAGATACATACATACACATTCACTTATATATATACATAAACATATATATACATATATACATACGTGTATATATATGTATATATATACATATATATATGTATATATACATGCATATTCCCTTCAACTACCCTAATACTGAGGTCTCATGAATCATACTCATCATCTTTCCATGTAGGAATGTAAACAAAACAGTTCAACTTTAGTAAGTCCCTCGCAATTTCCGTTTCTTGATTACCTCTTCATGCTTCTCTTGATTCTTGTGTTTGAAAGTCAAATTTTCTATTCAGTTCTGGTCTTTTCACTGAGAAAGCTTGAAAGTCCTCTATTTTATTGAAAATCCATATTTTGCCTTGGAGCATGATACTCAGTTTTGCTGGGTAGGTGATTCTAGGTTTTAATCCTAGCTCCATTGACCTCCGGAATATCGCATTCCAAGCCCTTCGATCTCTTAATGTAGAAGCTGCCAGATCTTGGGTTATTCTGATTGGGTTTCCACAATACTCAAATTGTTTCTTTCTGGCTGCTTGCAGTATTTTCTCCTTGATCTGGGAGCTCTGGAATTTGGCACCAATATTCCTAGGAGATTTCTTTTTGGGATCTATTTGAGGAGGCGATCGATGGATTCTTTCAATTTCTATTTTGCCCTGTGGCTCTAGAATATCAGGGCAGTTCTCCTTGATAATTTCCTGAAAGATGGTATCTAGGCTCTTTTTTTGATCATGGCTTTCAGGTAGTCCAATAATTTTTAAATTATCTCTCCTGGATCTATTTTCCAGGTCAGTGGTTTTTCCAAGGAGATATTGCACATTGTCTTCCATTTTTTCATTCCTCTGGTTCTGTTTTATAATATCCTGATTTCTCATAAAGTCACTAGCTTCCACTTGCTCCAATCTAATTTTTAAAGTAGTATTTTCTTCAGTGGTCTTTTGGACCTCCTTTTCCATTTGGCTAATTCTGCCTTTCAGGGCATTCTTCTCCTCATTGGCTTTTTGGAGCTCTTTTGCCATTTGAGTTAGTCTATTTTTTAAGGTGTTGTTTTCTTCAATGTATTTTTCAGTATTTTTTTGGGTCTCCTTTAGCAAGTCATTGACTTGTTTTTCATGGTTTTCTCGCATCCTTCTCATTTCTCTTCCCAATTTTTCCTCTACTTCTCTAACTTGCTTTTCCAAATCCTTTTTGAGTTCTTCTATGGCCTGGGGCCAGTTCATGTTTTTCTTGGAGGCTTTGGTTGTAGGCTCTATGACTTTGTTGTCTTCTTTAGGCTGTATGTTTTGGTCTTCTTTGTCACCAAAGAAAGAATCCAAAGTCTGAGACTGAATCTGGGTGCGTTTTCGCTGCCTGGCCATATTCCCAACCAACTAACTTGACCCTTGAGATTTTCAGTGGGGTATGACTGCTTGTAGACTTACGAGTTCTATGTTCTACGTTTGGGGGGGAGGTGCCAGCTCTGTCAGAGCCGCACTCCTCCTTCCCCAAGGACCCCCAGTCCAGACTGGGCTTAGATCTTCAGCAGGCTGTTGCACTCCTGCTCTGATCCGCCACTTAATTCCTCCCACCAGGTGGGCCTGGAGCCGGAAGTAACAACAGCTGTAGCTGCCCCACCTCCGCTGCCCCCGGGGCTGGAAGCCGAACTGCGAACTCCTTCCACTCCCGCAGCTTTTCCCACTAACCTTCTCTGCAGTCTTTGGTGTTTGTGGGTCGAGGGGTCTGGTAACTGCCGCAGCTCACATATTCAGGGCGCTAGGGCCCCCTCCGCCCGGCTTCTGGTCTGGATTGTCCACGCCGCTCAGGCTGGGCTCTGCTCCACTCCGTTCCCAGCTCCCAGCTCCGTGTGGAATAGACCTCACCCAGAGACCATCCAGGCTGTCCTGGGCTGGAGCCCTGCTTCCCTCTGCTGTTCTGTGGGTTCTGCTGTTCTAGAATTGGTTCAGAGCCATTTTTATAGGTTTTTGGAGGGACTCGGGTACAGAGCTCACTCTAGTCCATGCTTACCAGCCGCCATCTTGGCTCCGCCCCCCAGAGCATTTCTATTATGAATGATTGGTTTTCACACTAGGGAGTAGCTTAATTGTTTCTCAAAAATCACTGCATAATGTCACAAATACAATCTAGTCAGCTCTGTTTCCTCATCATTACTTGGCTCAACTTATTTTGGGTCTGTAATGTCTCAAATACAAGTATTGATGTACTAACTCAATAGAGTAGCTATCAAACTGCATGTCAAAATCTAAGTATTTTTCATACATTTAAGTTTTTCTGTGTGGATTATCATGTCATTTCTCTTCCGAGAAATCATGGATCTCAATGAGGTCCTAAAATGTTCGGGAACTTCACCATAATGTCATTCACAAATGGGAGCATCTAGAGAACCATATCACCTACAGAGAATCTCTCTTCCATTTGGATCGTATACAGGATATACTCTAGGAAAATAGCGAACACTTTTGATGAACCATACATGCTCCATGTTATGCTTTCAAGATACCAATAAGAAGAGGGTAATAAAATAGTTATCCCTGTAGTAGGCTCTATAGCAAAGAAACTTATCTGATCTTAGACTGCATTTTGCTCTACCCATGCTTTTTTTTAATCAACAAAAAAAAATAGCCATGTAGGTTAGTAGTATTGATATTCTTGCAGTTACCTTTTTAGGGGTAATAATATCATGGGTAATTTTTTTCCTCTTCTTTTGGCATTTTCTCTCCTCTTTGCTTATTAATGATCCCTTAGTGCTTTAAAATGACATCACTTCCAGATTTCTTTGGTGTATACTTGGTCTGCTATAACCATTCTTTTCAACTTCATTTTCCTTAAGGGCCATTTCAACTTTCTTCTACAACACATTGGGAACCAAATTGTTAGAGTCCAAACCTGGTGTTGCTTTTATCACTGCTTTTATCATAACTGATGATAAAAAAATTATTATAGAAATGCGGAAAAAGCCATTCCATTTTCTTTCTATTTGTTGTCAACTTTTTTTTCAAATCTTATGTTTCTTTTTTTTTCTTTTTTTTATTTTTTTATTTATTTAATATATTTAGTTTTCAGCACTGATTTTCACAAGAGTTTGAATCACAAATTTTCTTCCCATTTCTACCCTCCCCCCCACTCCAAGATGTCATATATTCTGGTTGCCCTGTTCCCCAGTCAGCCCTCCCTTCTATCACCCCAGTCCCCTCCCATCCCCTTTTCCTTTCCTTTCTTGTAGGGCAAGATAAATTTCTACGCCCCATTGCCTGTGTATCTTATTTTCTAGTTGCATGCAAAAACTTTTTTTTTTGTTTTTGAACATCTGTTTTTAAAACTTTGAGTTCCAAATTCTCTCCCCTCTTCCCTCCCAACCACCCTCCCTAAGAAGTCAAGCAATTCAACATAGGCCACGTGCATCCTTATGTATAACCCTTCAACAATACTCATGTTGTGAAAGACTAACTATATTTTGCTCCTTCCTAACCTATCCCCCTTTATTGAATTTTCTCCCTTGACCCTGTCCCCTTTCGAAAGTGTTTGTTTTTGATTACCTCCACCCCCATCTGCCCTCCCTTCTATCATCATCCCCCCTTTTTTATCTTCTTCCTCCTTCTTTCCTGTGGGGTAAGATACCCAATTGAGTATGTATGGTATTGCCTCCTCAGGTCAAATCTGATGAGAGTAAGATTCACTCATTCCCCCTCACCTGCCTTCTCTTCTCTTCCTAGAGAACTGCTTTTTCTTGCCACTTTTATGCAAGATAATTTACCCCATTCTATCTCTCCCTATCTCCCTCTCTCAATATATTCCTCTCTCATCCCTTAATTTGATTTTAGTTCTTTTAGATATCTTCCCTTCATCTTTAACTCACCCTGTGCCCACTCTCTCTCTCTCTCTCTCTCTCTCTCTATATATATATATATATATATATATATATATATATATATATATATATACACATATATATATATACACACACATACATATATACATATATACACATTCACTCATACATATATATACATAAACATATATATATGCATATTCCCTTCAGCTACCCTAATACTGAGGTCTTATGAATCATACACATCATCTTTCCATGTAAGAATGTAAACAAAACAGTTCAACTTTAGTAAGTCCCTTGCAATTTCTTTTTCTTTTTCTTTTTCTTGATTACCTTTTCATGCTTCTCTGGATTCTTGGGTTGGAAAGTCAAATTTTCTATTCAGCTCTGATCTTTTCACTGAGAAAGCTTGAAAGTCCCCTATTTTATTGAAAATCCATATTTTGCCTTGGAGCATGATACTCAGTTTTGCTGGGTAGGTGATTCTTGGTTTTAATCCTAGCTCCATTGACCTCCGGAATATCGTATTCCAAGCCCTTCGATCTCTTAATGTAGAAGCTGCCAGATCTTGGGTTATTCTGATTGGGTTTCCACAATACTCAAATTGTTTCTTTCTGGCTGCTTGTAGCATTTTCTCCTTGATCTGGGAGCTCTGGAACTTGGCAACAATATTCCTGGGAGATTTCTTTTTGGGATCTATTTGAGGAGGTGATCAATGGATTCTTTCAATTCTATTTTGCCCTGTGGCTCTAGAATATCAGGGCAGTTCTCCTTGATAATTTCTGGAAAGATGATATCTAGGCTCTTTTTTTGATCATGGCTTTCAGGTAGTCCAATATTTTTCAAATTGTCTCTCCTGGATCTATTTTCCAGGTCAGTGGTTTTTCCAATGAGATATTTCACATTGTCTTCCATTTTTTCATTCCTTTGGTTCTGTTTTATAATATCTTGATTTCTCATAAAGTCACTAGCTTCCACTTGCTCCAATCTAATTTTTAAGGTAGTATTTTCTTCAGTGGTCTTTTGGACCTCCTTTTCCATTTGGCTAATTCTGCCTTTCAAGGCATTCTTCTCCTCATTGGCTTTTTGGAGCTCTTTTGCCATTTGAGTTAGTCTATTTTTTAAGGTGTTGTTTTCTTCAGTGTATTTTTCAATATTTTTTGGGATCTCCTTTAGCAAGTCATTGACTTGTTTTTCATGGTTTTCTCGCATCCTTCTCATTTCTCTTCCCAATTTTTCCTCTACTTCTCTAACTTGCTTTTCCAAATCCTTTTTGAGCTCCCATGGCCTGGGGCCAGTTCATGTTTTTCTTGGAGGCTTTTGTTGTAGGCTCTTTGACTTTGTTGCCTTCTTCTGGCTGTATGTTTTGGTCTTCTTTGTCACCAAAGAAAGATTCCAGAGTCTGAGACTGGATCTGGGTGCGTTTTCACTGCCTGGCCATGTTCCCAGCCAACTAACTTGACCCTTGAGTTTTTCAGCGGGGTATGACTGCTTGTAGAGTTAAGAAAACTATGTTCCACGCTTGGGGGGGGGGGGTGCGCTAGCTCTGCCACACCAGGACTCCTCCTTCCCCAAGAACCCCCAACCCAGACTGGACTTAGATCTTCCGCAGGCTCTCCACTCCTGCTACTATCCGCCACTTAATTCCTCCCACCAGGTGGGCCTGGGGCCGGAAGCAACTGCAGCTGTAGTTCTGTAGCTGCCTCACCTCCACTGCCCCCGGGCCGGTAGCCGAACCCGGGAACTCCTTCCACTCCCGCAGCTTTTCCCACTAACCTTCTCTGTTGTCTTTGGTGTTTGTGGGTTGAGAAGTCTGGTAACTGCTGCAGCTCACTGATTCAGGGCACTAGGGCACACTCCACCCAGCTCCTTGTCTGGTTGGTCTGCGCCACTCACGCTGGGCTCTGCTCCACTCCGCTCTGCTCCCAGCTCTGTGCAGGATAGACCTCATCCAGAGACCATCCAGGCTGTCCTTGGCTGGAGCCCTGCTTCCCTCTGCTGTTTTGTGGGTTCTGCAGTTCTAGAATTGGTTCAGAGCCATTTTTTTTAGGTTTTTGGAGGGACTCAGCGGGGATCTCATGCTAGTCCCTGCTTTCCAGCTGCCATCTTGGCTCTGCCCCACCTCTTTGTTGTCATCTTGACAGTGGCATTGGGGAAGAGTCTTAGGATGATGTGGCTCACTGGACTTCAAATCAAGTTTTCTGTAAAATAGTCTGCTAGTCTATCTATCTATCTATATACATATATGTGCTGCTTTTCATTTTAATAAAGTGATACTACTCAGAGTATCCTACCATGGTGCTCTACAAACGAATTTGCATTCTAAACCAGCATTGTTCTTGACTGCCATCTCTCTGACCTCCCCAACAAAATCAAATATTTGCCCAGCCAAGTTGGTTTCTGGCCTTTCTTTGCCATGTCTTTGTGGACGCTGATTTATGTCCACTTAAATTATTATAGGACATTGTGATAATCAAAATCAATATTTTGGTAGGGTTTTTTTCTGTTTCCAATTTTTCAGCATCAACAATTCATTCGAGTACATCAGGTTAAAGAAGATGCAACTGTTCTCAGTATCTTATCTTTATCTTTTCTCCTAATTTCATGTGGATTTTGGCTTTTGCTCTAACCAACTCATGATCACATTTATTTTGATATGAATATTTTATCAGTAACCAGTTATTTCATGTCTATGAAGATACAGCCCATTTACTTTGTTGTAATTATGACCAGGGCCCTCCAAGTCTGGTGCCTTCCCAATTCTCTTCTCAGGCAAAGTACTCATGCTAGAGGCATGGGAGTATTCCATATAGGCTACATTGAAGTTCCTGAGAATCAAAGAATATGTGTTATTGGTTTCAAGAATCTTGTCAGTGTTTTCTGGAAAATTCTTTTGCCTCTTCTTCCTCTGCAACAGGTGTTGCAGCATGAGTACAATTATCTTTATTGTCTATTTTTAGAGTATCTGGGTCACATGGTAGGTAGAGTGCTGAACTTGGAGTCAGGAAGACTTGAGTGTAAATTCTGCCTCAGACATTTACTAGTTGTATATACCGAGTAAGCTGTTTTACACACTCAACCTCAGTTTCCTCATCTGTAAAATAGGAATAATAATAGCATCTGCTTCCCAAGGTTGTTGTGATGATTCATTGAGATAGCGCATGTACGACTCTCTACAACCCTTCAAAGGCTATGTGAATGTGCTGTTCTATAAATGCTGGCTATTTTTACTTACTCATCATGAGCACTGAAATATGAAATGATCAAGTGTCCCATGAAAGGATAGTTTTTATTTCCTCCATAAACAATTGAACCAACTAACTCCACCAATACTTTTATTTGTATCACCAATGAGAACCTATGAGATATGCTTCCGGACAGTGACAACTTCCTTTGGCTACATAGTTTTGTTTATCATAAGAATATCAATATCAATGTTGATTCCATTCTTCCAATAATATGTCAATTCTTTGGTCTTTAGATAGTGATCTCACATTTACATACCTACAATTAAATTAAAGTCTACAGAGAGTCTAAAAACATGTAAACTCAGCACCCTCTGCCCCTTTTTCCACCATAGTCACCACTGAGGCAAAGGGGGCTACAGATGATTAAACATAATGTCCTTTGTTTCATGGTTTGCCACAGAATTCACTTCCTAGCAATCAGCCAGTCACTGGTGATATGCTTCTCTGTATTTAGCTAAATTGGCCTGAGCATAACTAATTCATCCAGACACTGGAACCTTTCTTGAAGACTTTCCTTAATGAGAGAACCTCCTAGACCTTATATTTCACTCACTTAGTCTTTGAGAACTCAGGATGATCCCTATATCACAGTGAGACATGTTTACTAAGCATGAGTCAAAAATTCTAGCCAAGTGAATTGGGCATTTTAGCATTTACCCTGTTGCATTCCAATTAAACACACATCCAAAGCACATGCAAATTTTATATTGGGAAATGACTTTGGGATGTTCAGCCTTGGGAAATCCTATCATCTGTCACCACAGCATGAGAAGGGTCCAAGCAGTGGTGAAGCATTAGGATTACCCAAACAGGTAAGTTAAGTCTGAGCTTTTTTTCATCCACATTTTCTTGTCATTGTCATCATGAGCCAATCAGTCAATAAATATTTATTAAACACCTCCTATGCCAAGGATTGTGCTAACTGCTGTGGATGCAAAGAAAGGCAAATGATAACCCCTGCCTTAAAGGAGTTCGTAATTGATAACAGTGAAAGACATCACAAAAAAGAAGCTGGAAAATGTGTGGTGGAGGAGGGAGATGAAGTGCTACAGCTGATTGAGAAATTATGATATGGCTGCCCTGGGCCCCTTCCTTGAATGGAGAATCTGGGAAGAGATCTCCAGTCCCTACTCTCTACCCTCTCCAAACAGAAGGACAGAGAGGCCCCAGGGGGAGAGGGTACCAATGAGGTAGGAGTTTCAGAGTTAACAGTTAAATGTTGTATATTGATCACTCTGCCAAGCATTAGCCATGGAATGGGCATCAAAAACAGTCCCTGGCCTCCATGGCTTACAATATACTATGTACAGGAGAGCTTCTGTGCACAAGGAAGATAGCTAACAATGCAAAGGGGAATAAGCAAAATATCGAATGTTCTATGCCAGCAAGTACTAAAGGAGTTACTTTAATGTCCACAGTTGAACCGGACCCTCCTTTGAACCTAACTTTGGAAGTTAAACAACCAGAAGATGGAAAACCATATCTGTGGCTGAAATGGTCTCCACCTGTCCTGGTTGATGTTAGGTCTGGTTGGCTAACACTTCAATATGAATTGCGACTAAAACCTGAGAAAGCAGCAGAGTGGGAGGTGAGTCATCTTTTCGCAAGGCCTTCCAGTTCTAGCATTTGAGCAGCTGCCCATAACCACTAACTAGGTTTAGCACCTTAGTCCAACATTGAGTTTTAATGACAATATGGATCTTAGCATTTCCATGAGCAGATTTGCATGAGAAAATACCACTCAAAAGTCTGGGCTCTTCTCCTATGGGCATTTCTTAATCTGCCCAGCCTTCCTTACTAACTTCTGAACCCTACCTCCCCGTAGGACCCAGGATGACATAGACCAGTTCCGTATTTGTGTCTTCAGACTCCCAGTTATATTTATCTACTATTGATACCAATTTAAGGGTCTGATTTTAAAATGGGGGAGGAAAGGGAAGGATGGGTACCAAAGACAGATAAGGTGACAAGAAAAGGTGAGTCTAGGGCAGAGATGGGGAACCTGCTGCCTCGAGGCCACATGTGGCCTTCTAGGTCCTCAGGTGCCACCTTTTGACTGAGTCCAAGTTTTACAGAACAAATCCTTTTATTAAGGGGATTGTTCTGTGAAGTTTGGATTCATTCAAAGTGCCACACTTGAGGACCTAAAGGACCACATGTGGCCTTGAGGCCTCAGGGTCCCCAACCCTGGTCTAGGACTTACAACATCAGGCCTTTCCTGAGACCAATTACTAGGACTGAGTCCTCAGATAGTCAGGAACGCCTTCAACTCTTGCTGGCAAAGAGCTGGAGTGACTGCTGTTTACCATGTTCTTCCCTAGACACATTTTGCTGGTCAGCAGACACAGTTTAAAATCTTCAGCTTGTACCTGGGACAGAAATATCTTGTAGAGGTTCGCTGTAAACCAGACCATGGCTCTTGGAGTCAGTGGAGCCCTGAAAGTTCAATTCTGATACCCAGTGGTAAGTGACCTTGGAGCTTTTTGTCAGTCATACCAATTAAAATAAAGGTAGAAATTTGGAGGTACCAGCACCAAAGGAAATAAGAGTGGAGGAGGGGGCTAAAATTCTCTGTACCCAATACAGGGACAACCTGAATGGCATCATTGCTACCCGTGTGATCAAACCTGAGCCCTGGTTTCTCTGGCAAAACTACCTACAAGTGCTATGTTTGGG
This sequence comes from Trichosurus vulpecula, assembly GCF_011100635.1. Classification (NCBI taxonomy): domain Eukaryota; kingdom Metazoa; phylum Chordata; class Mammalia; order Diprotodontia; family Phalangeridae; genus Trichosurus; species Trichosurus vulpecula. The sequence continues at coordinate 399,312,929 of NC_050573.1, read as the reverse complement.
AGATATGGAAGCAGACCTTCATGTCCCAATTAAGGCCTGCTATTCCATCATCCCTGAAGACCCTGGCCAAGAACATTTCTCAGGTTGTACAACCCTAATAGAAGGTGCCACAAGGCATAAAGCAGCTGCCCAGTTAACCAGGCTACCCACTTCCAGGGCTAGAATTATGGGCAAAGTGCTAGGCAAGACAATAGTTTGCATTCCTATGAATGCCATCTTTCTTGTTGTTGAGTCCATCATGTCCAACTCTTCATGATCCCATTTGGAGTTTTCTGGGCAAAGATACTGGAGTGTTTTGTCATTTCTTTCTCTAGTTCATTTTACAGATGAAGAAACTGAGGCAAACAAGGTTAAGTGACTTGCCCAAGGTCACACAGCTAGTAAGTGTCTGAGACCAGATTTGAATTTAGGAAAATGAGTTGCCCTTATTCCACACCCAGTGATCTATCCACTGTGCCACCTAGCTGCCATCTTAATGGTCCCCAAAAAGCAGTGTAGAAACAGAAACAAGGATAATGATGTTATAATCAGCCTTGTGTAGTAAAAAGAGCATTGGATCAGAGGCAGGAGAACCTGAGCTCTCACACTAGCTCTACCATTAAACTTTGTGTCCTTGGGCAAAGTCATTTGATCTCTCTGAGACTTAATTTGTTCATCTGGAAAATGAGAGGATTAAAAGTAGAGGCCATCACAGGTCCCCTATAATGCTAATATCCAATGATTTTAGAATCCTGTTGGAATCAAAATCCTATGGAAATCAAAAGTTGTGACAATTTACAACACTTTGATATTTCCCATCCTTACCTTTAGGGAAAAAAAATTAATAGAATTTCTGGACATTGTCTTTTCCAATCTGCCCCATTTCTATAAGTCTCCCATTCAAAGGAATGGGTAAAAAGGAGAGGAGTAAATCTATCCCCAGTGTCTAGAGGGAGTGTCTCTTATTGGTTTGGAGAATGATTTGTTTGGCTTAAGCATTTCTCCTGTTTGTTTCTAGACATCAAAATGAAAGACACCACAGTGTGGATCTTCGTGGCCGTTCTCTCCTCTGTCGTTTGTTTGATTATAGTCTGGACAATGGCTCTGAAGGGTTACAGGTGTGTCTCTGTCTCTTAAAACCCTGCCAGATCTTGATTCTCTGAGATAGCAAGAATAGAGAGGGCAGAGATAACTCACAGATAATCCAAACACCTCCTTTTAGACATGAGTTCTACTTTTTTTCCCCTATCAAACTTTTTTTTTAATCAAAACTACCAACAAGTAACAAGATGGACTTATTTGAATCTGGCCCCTTTTCTCTCTGAGAAGGATGCTAAGTGTGGAGATGGGACAAAACTGGAGAAACAGGATCTGAGGAACCCTCAGACTCCCTCATCAGGCCCCTAAGCGACTCAGGGCCTGCTAATTCTATAATAACCTGTCCTGCCACAGTCTGCTCTCACACTGTCTCCAGACCTTACATCTTTGCTTACAGGCCTTTATCTGTATGCAAAGTAGGTACATTTGGGAATGATTTGAATCCTGTGGAGAAGGAAAGATGATGTTTTTCTAACCTCACAAATTTTCTGCTGTTTTTATAGCATGATCACCTGCCTCCTGCCACCTGTCCCAGGCCCCAAAATAAAAGGATTTGATACCCATCTGCTGGAAGTGAGTGACAATGAATGACAACATAAAATAACTCAGTAACATGTAAAGTATATTATTGTAGTAAGCTTTTCCTCTGCCAAAAAAAAACAAAACACAACAAAACAAAACCCCTGTGAACATAGACTTTATCTTATAGCAATGGAGTCTTTCACAAACCTAAAACCTGAGATAGCAATAGTTAATCAATGAGGATTTATTAAATCCTCATGAAATGTCATGCATTGGTATGCAAATACAAAGAATGAAGCAGTTCCTGCTGACCAAAAGCTAACATCCTAAAATGGCTAATATAGAACTATCTTTTGTGTCATGGTACACATACAATCTATATCGAATTTCTTGCCTTCTCAAGAAAGGGTGAGGGGGGGGGAAGGAGAAAATTTGGAACTCAAATTTTTAAAAACCGAATGTTAAAAATTGTTTTTATGTATAATTGGAAAAAATGAAATATAATTTTTTTTAGAAAGAGCTAACATTCTGATGGGGAGACAACAAATACATATGAAAATATGTACAGCATCAATCTAAAGTGAATAAAGACAAATCTATTCAAAGTAGTTAAATATAGTTCAAGGTAGTTTGAGGGGAAAGATGCAGGTAGTTGGGGGAATAGAAAAGTCTTCATGCAGAAAATGGAGTCTGGGCTGCATCTTGAAAGAAAAGAGAGACTAGCTAATGAAGATTCAATAAAGTGTCTGCCTTACCTTAGGAGGCTAAACTGAGCACTTACAGGCTCCTTAGTGTCCCTGCCAGCCTTACTGCCCAGCAGGAATGTGTATATGAGAAGGGGCAAGGATGAGTCAATGTCACAAAAGTGACAAGAGAGCTGGGGAGAGAGGAAAGAAAGTAATCAAAGCGGGAATAGGAGAGAAATATGGGTTAGCCCAGGAAGAATATTCCAAAAATGTAGTTTTATATGCAAGATTCTTTCAGTCTGCCACTGACTGGAGACCGTGGGCATTTAGAAATCTGATAAATTCAAAGGAAGGAAAAAAACACTTCTTGTCCAGAAGGTCCCCACTGAGGTGTGACCATAGCCACCACCTCAGTTTCCGTTGTACAAAGGGGCACAGACAGGACCCCTGCAAGCAGATTTATGGATACCAGTTGCTCAATTTTAATACAAATGTGTGATTTGCATCAGATTCATGGTGAATGACAAACCTTGGGGTAAAAATCACATCACTTAGGAAGGAAGTACAGTGAATGAAAACACCACTTTGGAAAAATTTCAGCTGTTCTTCAGATAAAAAAACCTAAGCTTTTAATTTATCCCTCAATAGAATAATAAAAAATTATATTCATATAATGTTTTGATAAACTTTTAATAGCACTTCCTTCACAAAGCATTTTCAGGTACATTACTTTCTCATCAAAATTCTATGAGGGGTGCAGAGCAGGTTTGAGGGGTGTGTGTGTGTGTGTGTGTGTGTGTGTGTGTGTGTGTGTCTGCGTGTCTGCTCTGGGCCTGTGGTTTCATTAGTGTGGAATTCTGGGTACGGAAACTCCCTACACCAATGCAGAGCAGCAATTCAAGTATAATTCGTAATATTAGAGAATTTTACTATGGCACTGTGAGGTTTAGTCCTTTGCCCAGGATGACACAACTAATATGTATCAGAGGCAGGACTCAAACCCACATCTTCATGACATCAAAGCTCTCCATTACACCACACTGCTTCTCAAAGCAAACATTATTAGAACTGTTTTGTAGCTGAGGAATCTAAGGCTTCTAAAGGTTGTCCACAGTCACATTGTTCAAAAGTGGACCCGGGTCTCCCAACTTGTAGCCTAGTACCCTTTGCACTATACCACCGTACTACCTCTGGCACGCCCCTTTACATCGACTTGAATAAACTAGACAACAGTTCTACTCACCCTGCCTGATCAACCCTGCCTATTAAAAAAAAAACAACTAGATTACCCTATATCACTGACCTTCCAGGCCAGTGACTCCCAGGCCATATAAGAAAGGAAAAACAAAATATAAGTCATTAAGATCAATCAGTACAAAAAGAGCAATTCTAATGATTCGTATTGTTGTTGTTATTTTAATAGAAAGGGAAGTCTGAAGAACTCTTGAGTGCCTTGGGGTGCCAGGGCTTCCCTCCCACTTCAGATTGTGAGGATCTTCTGGTAGAGTTTCTGGAAGTGGATGACAGTGAGGACCAGCAGCTGATGCCCACCCATGAAAAAGATCATCCTAGCCAAAGCATGAAGCCTACACACCTTGACCCAGACAGTGACTCTGGCAGGGGGAGCTGTGACAGTCCTTCTCTCTTGTCTGAGAAGTGTGAAGAACCCCGGGTTCCTCCACCAACCTTCACCATTCCAGAGGTCAGTGAGAAGCCAGATGATCCTGGAACAAAAATAACCCACAATTGGGACCCCAAGAGCATAAACTTGGAAGGCAAAATCACCTATTTCAATGCCATTGGGTCCAAATCTTCAACGTGGCCTATACCACAGCAATCCAGTAACCACACCCTAAGATCCTCTTACCACAATATTGCTGACATTTGTAAGGTGGCCCTGGGCACTGTGAATGTTCCAGCTGTTTCACTGAAGAAAGAAGAGAATCATGCTTTAAATTACTCAGCAACCATTGATGCTGTGGGAGAAGAAACAACAGAGAAGCAGAAGGAGTTGGAACACTTCCATTCCAAGGCCAACCAAGAAAAAACATGGCTGCTACCCAATGAGAAAATGCCTTTTATGTCTCCCAGGCCCATGGATTATGTGGAGATTCACAAAGTCAACAAAGATGGCGCATTATCATTGCTACCAAAACAGAAAGAAAGCAATGCCAATACAGAACGGGCCGGCACTCCTGACACCAGTAAGGAGTATGCCAAGGTATCAAGGGTTATAGATAATAACATCCTGGTGCTGATGCAAGACCCAAGAGCCCAGGCCACAGTGACATTTGAAGAACCCGCTAAGGAAACTCCTCAGCCCCTACAACGCAACCAAACTGAGAAAAACCTGTCCTACTGCACCTCTCCACCAGGTGACTGCAGACTCCAGACTGGTGGGTTGGATTACCTGGATCCAACTTGTTTTATGCACTCCTTTAATTAATTGATTGATTCATTAAAATGTGATTTTTCTTCAGGTAACACTACAGAATAAGTTAAATGCAATCAAACATAGAATGTCCAAGAATGTGGTTTAGAAATGGCACTAACTAAAACTCATCCACAGTTCACATCTTCTTTTGCTTCACTTTTAGCCAGTCATCTACTTTCAAACAATTGATGCCAGAACAAATTATTTTGTTTTCTAATTGTAATTTGTAGTTTTAATTTCTGCTAATAGGTATAAAATAACATGTACAATAAAATAAAAGCACATCACTTAGTTTTCTTGGTGGGGGATGCCAATAGATACATTATTTTGATAGAGGATTCATGGCTCAGTACATAACCAAAGTAAACTAAATAGACTTAATTGTTTAATGCCATAAGAAAGGAGCCTAAGCATACATAGAGCATGGACCATGGGTTCCCAGTTGTGCTGGCATGTCTAGTCCATAATCCATGCATTCCTATTGAAGGGAGGAAGGAGAAAGGAGATTATGTGCCATGAAAACCCAAGCTCCAAACCAGTCCCTTAAGCTTTGCATTCCTCTCTCATTTTCTTAGGATTGCCTAAATTGAATGCACTAAAAGAAAAAAAATCCTATAAAATATGATCTATTTATTGATTTGCTATGGTACATCCCATTTCTTACACATGGATTGCTGATGTGCTAAGAAAAAACAATGCCTTGGCTTGTTGTTGTTTTTTTAAGATAGTTTGGACACTATCTTAAAGATCTTCCTAAATTTCATAGTATCCCAGAGCCTCTAAAAATATTTAATTGGAAAATTTAAAGCTTCTTTTATGGCAGTTATTCTTCTTAATGGGACAAATCCCTCTCAGTGTTTTCCTATTACATTTCAGCACAATGAATATATCTTGTGCACCCAAGATACTTGTTAGTAAGAAGAAAAGGAGGGAGGGATGGAAGGAAAGAAGGAAGGGAAGGAAGGGAGGGAGGGAGAAAGGGAAGAAGAGAGAAAGAGAAGGAAAGAGAGAGAAAGAAAGAAAGAACGAACAAATTTGGCAATGTTCACTTTAATTTAAAAGACGACCACAGAAGGATGCTATTTGATATATTGCCTTACTGTATATAATACAAATTCTACTTTAATATACCCACAAGCTTGACAATGTATTTTTGAAGACTATTTTTCTATCCTTACATGAAATAAAAGAAAATATTTTCTATCCTCCCAGTACAACTGTTTACGTATTCAATAGGTACAGTATTTTCCACTCCAAAGTTATCATAAGAATTTAAAGTAGGTAGTAGTACATGCAGATGCTATTTTGAGAATCCTGTACCAGAATAAGACCAGAGTTTAATGAAGAACAGGAAGGGGTATAATAGTATAATAACAGGGGGTCATGAGTTGTTCTCAGTTCTTTTTGTCACCATGATACTTCTAAAGAAATAAAGTGAAGCAGATTTTAAGGACTCTCCCTGGACCAAAAATTATATCCACCCAGAATTTTCAGGTTAGACAGAGGATGTCCTGGGCAAGATGCCCTCCAATAGATGGGACTTCCTATAATAAATAAGGAGAAAAATCTAGGGAGTCAATTATTTGTTTCCTGGGTAAACAACAAAAAAGCAAGTACATTTTTAATGTTTCAAGCTGAGGATCTCGATGTCAAGTCAAGGTGCAGGCTTTCTCAGGCTTATCAAAAGTCATGGGCCTTATTATCCTACATTCCTCCCCTGCTCATCCCAGCACCCACTATTCACCTCTTTACATGATGGTGGCACCTCTGTGCATGTAAAAGCTGAGTTTAGTCCACTAAGCCATCTCTTAGCATCTCAAGGATAATCTGCTGTAGAATAATCAAGGATACTCAGCTCACAGAGCTGAACAGCCCCCTCCAACATGGCGCTTAGAATGGAAGATAGAGTTCAGAGACCTGCTCCATTATTCTCTACAGAAGATAGTATATCAATGGTACTTAAGGAAACGCTAAATAATCATTGATATGAGGTTGTATTCTCCCTCTACGTCAACTCCCCAGGAGTGAGGTAAGCATTTTGGAAGGTTTCATGAATTTATCTAGTTTCCTTAATTTACTACATAAAAACAATTTGGGGGGAGGTGTGAAAAGACCTATGATTTCATAGGTGCTAGAAATTATCTCCACTGATTAAGATAAGCTGCTCATCTGCCACTTACGGTCTTAGATTAAAGATTGGCTGGGTGAGACACTGAGAGAGAAAGTTACATAGCTATAATGAGTCAGGTGAAGGACTCAAAGCGTGTCTTTCTGACTCCAAGGCCACCCTTCTGTCCACTACAACATGTTCCCTCTTGCCTGAAAACAATAACCTGTCTCAAATTCTAAACTCCAGGATGACAAAAGTCAAGTTCATTTGATTAATTTACTTCAGTGCAGCAGCACCGTATGCAAATAGAAAGTTGATCAAAAATATTTGTTGATGGCAGGAATTTCCAGAATGGTACCCTAATGACTTGAAAGAGGGCCCATGACTTTGGAAAGTACCGTGGAGTTTCTTTTCCCCTGGAAGATATTGCCTCAAAGGAAAGGTGGCCTTCAGAACTAATCTGGATTAAACGTGTCCCATCCAAATTCATATCCTCAAGGTGAGGATATATTCTGCTACCAGCTTTTTGAAGAACTTAATTTGCATTATGGCATGGGTATACCAGGGGTGAGGAACCTGCAGCCTCGAGGCCACATGTGGCCTTCTAGGTCCTCAGGTGCCGCCTTTTGACTGAGTCCAAGTTTTACAGAACAAATCCTTTTATTAACGGGATTTGTTCCGTGAAGTTTAGATTCAGTCAAAGGGCCACAGTTGAGGACCTAGAGGGCAACATGTGGCCTTGAGGCTGCAGGCTCCCCAACCCTGGATAACATATATCAGGGGTAAATAACATATATCAGGGCTAAAGACCCAACTTGGGTTAATGTCACTAAATAGAATCATTAGAAAAGACAACAATTAGGGTCCAGTTTCCACATTTTATCAACCATAATCATTTTTTTAAAAATTTTTCCTCGTGTTTTAGCAGCGATCAGGACTCCTTGTATATAGTCCAATGATGAACATTAAAATCATGGCATAGCATTATACTTAACTATTATTCTTCATTAAGCAACTATAAACAGGACCCTAATGAATACGTTAACTAATTGTTATTTCCACTTTATGTCATTAGCCCCTGATGGTCTTCAGCTATGACAGATATGTATGCCATGTTATAGACATATGAACATCATACATACACACTCTAAGTGCCACAAATATGTGTATTTGTAGAGAGAAATATGAGACATTGATAGAGGGAAAACAAAGTACTGAAAAAGGGTGATCTTACGAGCATTCTCCACCAAAGTCACCAGACCCAAATTTCTTATTTTAGTCAGTCAATAAATATTTTCTAAGAACCTACTATGTGCCAGGTACTGTGCCAAGCACTGGGGATACAAAGAAAGTCAAAATATAGTCTCTGCTCTCAAGATGCTCACAGTCTAATACAGGAGACAGCATGCAAATGACTATGTACAAACAAGTTATCTACAGGATAAATTGGAGATAATCAACAGAAGGAAGCCAATCAAATTAGGGGATTTGAAAAAGGCAATTTTTTTAGCTTGGACTTGAAGGAAGCCAAGAAAGCCATGAAGTAGAAATGAGGAGGGAGAGTATTCCAGGCATGGAGGATAGCCAGTGAAAATATCCAGAGTGCAAAAAAAGAAAGAAAAGAAAATGCCCAGAGTCTGGAGATGGAAGGTCTTGTGTGAGGATCAGATCAGAGGTTTTATCTGGTTTCTGTTGGCTTGCCACAGATCATGAGCCAGCATTTCGTAGTTGACTTAAGAGAGCCCTAAGCTCTAAGGGAGAAAAGGTCAGTTTTTTTTTCAAAATAATACCCATGTTGCATTCTCAAGCTTCAAAGTCTTGTTACAAACAAAGCACCACATATTACCAATGAATACTTCATTGGGAGCTCTTGCAAACCCTTCCAAATAACAGTTTGTTTCTACCAAATAGAGAAGACAATAGAGGATTGGAAGGTGCAAATGGGACAGTAGCAAGAGCCCTACCCTTGGAGTTAGATGATTTCCCCACTTGACCTTTTACTTCACGTAGGACTTTGGCAAATTATTTTACCACTCTGGGTCTTATTTTCCTCATCTGGAAAATAAAGAGTTTGGACTAGATAACCTCCAAAAGTCCTTTCTAGCTCTAAAGTCTATGACCTTATGAAAACTTTGATATGAGCCCAAAATTTTATCCATAGCATTGCCTGATGTTCGAGGAACTCTATTCTCCCAAGTGCCTAACTCCCTTCCCAGTAGCAAATCATTTCCTGAAGGAGACAGTCATGATTTCAGGTCACTTGTTGATTGTTCACTCTGTACTATCCCTTGTCACTGATGGGAAATACCTCTCCCCACATAGCCTGATAAAATAAAAGACTCGTTTAAGAGAATTAACTGCCCTGGGCATCTGCTTTCTGGGAGATGACTGAGCCCACGGAGAGAATCTGCCTGGCGCTCTTTCCCCGAGATACCAGGATCTATCCGTCCATCATTTATTGTAAGACCCTACCTTTCAAAACTTTCCAACCTACTTATATATGGCAAGGATGGGGCTGATATGTACACCATCGATAAAGTGACTTTTTTTCTTCCTTTTTTAAGAATTATTGGAGGTGTGTAGAGAAAGGGGCAAAGACGGAAAATGGAATTTACCTTAAATATGTTTAACTATTTATAGAAACCTTTGGGAGGAAAGGGAAAGGAGCCAGAAAATAGAAGGAGACAGAGGAGTAGCCAGAATGACTGAAAATCATAAAGGTTAAAAAAAAAATCCCAAAACTTCTGCAGGAGTTTCCAATTGATTAAATGATTCTAGTTACTGTGGAGATTTTATGAGGAAATATCCCACTTTCCACTGTATTTTAAGGAATTATTTCTGGATAGAATTTGTCTTCTTTGAGATGAGGCTCTAACTCTGCGGTTCAATGTGAAAGTCATGGTGCACTTTGGAATGGACTTAAATAGAGTACTTTGGCCTGAATGGAAGGGGTATTACATACTCATTAGAATTGTTCATACTGCCATAGATATACAAATTATTTCTCCATTATTCTCCCTTCCCTTTTCCCAAAGAAGAGATGTTCTTGACGAGAGAACCTTACATGTGGCTCAATGAACCCATTCCTTCTTTTGCCCTATGTTAGGATCATGAATCTAGAGCCCAATAGGACCTCTGAGACCATCTAGTCCAATCCCTCCTCCCTATTTTACAGATAAAGAAACTGAGGGCCACAAAGGATAAGGAGTGACTTGCCAAAGGTTACATGGGTAGTAACTATCGGATCCAGAATTGGAACCCAATCCCACTGACTCTAAATAGAGCACCCTTTTCAATGTACTACACTTCCTCCTTTGCTGAAGCACAGCACTGGAGTTCCAGAGGTTACAAAATATAGTTTAGAAAGTAAACTGAATTGAAAGTCAGAAGCCCTCAAGTTAGCACTAACTAGCTATGTGTTTGGACGAGTCATGATCCCCCCTGGGCCTCTACCTCCTCTATAAAATGAGGAGGACCAATCTAAGCCATCTGAGAGGCCCCTTTCAACTCTATTATTCCAGACTTCTTTAAGCTTAACAAGGCGCAGAATTTCAAAGAAGCAAGAAGTCAGGGCATTTGCCAATATCTCCTCAGTCCAGAGTGCTCAGTGTCTGAAACATGACAGGAGACAGAGTCATATTGGTATAAGCTCTTTAGGGAGCTTTCAGGTTATTCTCTTTCTTTGCTCTATTCTCTCCAGTGCTTATATTGATCCCTTGGAGTAAAAGAGATGCTCCTGCGGGGTATCAAGAAGCCTAAGAGAGTTAATGAGCCTCCTGCATCCAACTTTCTCTTACTAAATGACTGGCCCTATGGAGAAATGAGCCACTGATTAACTTGGCCGCACCAATTACAACATTTGCCAGTCAGTCTAGGTTAAGTATCACAAGTACATGCTGAGAGATCTTGCCCACCATTCGTTCCTTTCTTCTAAGGCTCCCTAGAAATCCAAGATATGACAGTGATTAAGAAAGGGTAAGAAATCTTTAATAGATGTTTTAAAATACAGAATCCCTGCCGCAGGGCTTCTGACCTAACAAAGAATTTTACTTTTAATTCTAGCATGAATATGTTCCATGAGAACTGGCATCAGAATTAGACTCCTAGTAATATGAGAGTTTGTGATGTCACCGTTCTCTGCAATAGAGCCTGGTCTAGATAAAAGACAGGGCTACCATTACTCATCTCACAGTTTTCCGAGTCAAGCAGGAGTTTCCTCTTCTCAATAAATCAAAGAGTAAGGGGGAAGAACTGCTAGAACAGTGGAAAGCTGCTTTTTTGGTCTGGAACACTCACAGCATCTATTTCAACAAAGAGAACATGAACTATAAGATATTTGCCATGGTGAGATTGGCATCTTCCAGTATTCCACAGAGTGTGCCTACATTGCATAGAATTGCCCATTAGGCTCAAGTCTGATGGGACAAATGTTGTCCGTGTATAGTCAATCCTAGAAGATTTTCTAAATTTGTGTGGAAGGGAGATGTTTTTGTTGTTTCTATCTACATTATCTTCTTTGATTCAAACCCTGATTCAAGGTGAAGAACATTGCTACATGTAGTAAATGGAAAAATGAAATTGACTGATCTGATAAATGTTTGCAGGGAGTATTAATTTATACTAATCAATCAACAGCCTATCATTTCAAATTCATTTTCTACCTGCTGTAAAGTGATAAACTCTATAGCATTGCTTCTACACACTTCAGTTTCTGAGACTGTGATATAAGCAGATCCAGAAAAAAATGGTCAAACTAACTTCCACCTTTAAAAACTGTTCAAGATCTATTTGTGAGGCTTTTTTCTGTGTAACATCCACAAGAATCTGAAACAACAGTTTTTTTTAATCACATGTAATCTGAAAAAACTAAAAGGCAAAAATACCTCTGAAAAGCATAGTAATTCGTTTTATAAGATACATTAAAAATAACTTTAAATTTTTTAAAGGAACTACCTCCCCTTTGTGTCCTAATGTCTTTATTTCTGATTAAGCAGCTTACATTAGGCATTGAAAGGTAATATTTTTATGCTTTGGCCTTTCTTAGTGATGTATTTGCTGTATTTGCTGTATATAACTCTTGGCTTAAAAGAAATCACAATTATATAAGATTTAAATTGCTGTAAGTGGTCCCAAGCTGTGCATGCCATTAAAATGTTGCCACCTTTTTCTTGCACAGCTCATCTCAAAACAAGGCAGAAACTAATCATTTAATAACTGTATCAAGCTAGTCATCTATAGTTCCAATATCAAAGTGTTTGTGTGTATTTAGAGCAAATCTGCAATAAAGAAAATGTAATCATTGTATATTTCTGTTGAAATAGTAAATGTAGTAAATGTTTTTATTTTGTCTACAATAGTTGAAAATGCAATTGTATCACTAATTTTAAAGCATTGTTTAATTGTTTTAAGTATAGTCCGGCAATTGTTTAAAAGTTAACACAGCTTTGCTTTCTGGGCCTCTGATGATATGTAGCCATTGTTCACGTTATGAGGTCCTGCTTCTGTGTTGATCGTTAATTTGAAACCATTTCAGAGTCTTATGTGGAAACCAAAGCAACCTAGAACCAGCTTGTTGGATAACGCATGTCCTCTGTGAAGCCATATTGAAATGAAGCATATTTAATAGCATAATATTCCATGTTTTCAAAGCTACCACTCACTACCTCTGCTTTTTTTTCTTTCCCTAGAAAATGTCAAGCAACGGCCTCCTGTGTTTAGTAGCAAATTAGAATGAACCATTGCAATAGTTTGGTCCTCTTTTTGTAATGCACAGACATTCCTTCCAACTCACTACTTACAGTTTGACATTGTGATGACAAAAGGCTTGCCAACTGATGAGAGCGGGAAGGAATGTATGGTGGTTCTGCTGACTTGGAAAAAAATAACTGGGGATCAAACTTATTAGAGTCACCTTCAGTTGGTTATTGCCCACATTTTGAGTTTCATTTATTTAGGAAAGTAGGCTCCTCCTTTATAATCTTTGCTATGACTAATTTTCCCTTTTTATCCTATTAACATATCTGGCAAACTTCTAGTCCAAAAGCTAATTATCTACAGGCCTCTGATTTTACATTTCATATTTAATTATACAATGATCTGGTCAGAATACACTTGTGCTTTCTCCTTCCCATTTCCCCACCCACCACACTTCATTTATGAACAGTTTTAACGTGGCCTTCTCCAATTTAGAGTCATTACAAGAACAAAGATATCATTTATCATCATTATTTTTTCACCAGTTACTTGAACACCCCAAATATAGTGACAACTGTAAAGAAAATAAGTCAATCTTAATAGCAGAATAGCTCTATTTTCCTCAACATACCTTCTCTTGGCAACATAGTTTAAAGATAGGATAGCCTTTAACTCCTCAAAACTCCAACCCAAAATGACTACCTGAAGATATTTCTGAGGACAGAGAGTGTACATGAAATACATTTCCCCCGAAGTGTAACCCCTGTATTCTTATAAGCCTCCCTCTTCTCTCCATCATTTTTCTGAAGATGCTAAAGAAAAATCAAGGTGTGATACCTAGCTTGTTAAGGTCTATTTTGGGGTGTGTGTGTGTGTATGTGTGTGTGTGTGTGTGTGTGTGCGTGTGTGCGTGTGCGCGCGCGTGTGCATATGTACTTAAAACCAGGAACAAAGGCTAAAAAAGGAAAGGAATCCATTTGGACAATATGGCACCTCATAGTATTAACTTGCTGCTCTCTGCCAAAATATCACCTTGCAATTTGGAGATGTACTATAAGTACCCACTAAAAGCCTTAATCTTCTTAAGTTTGGGGGTTGTTAATGTTAAACTTCCTTTACCACCCTTTGATTTGCCTGTTATAAACATGGGTCCTGAAAATAGGCTGATAAGGTTGGCCTCCTTTTAATTCTCCATTTTTTCATCGTATAATCAGAAAATTTTCTTGCATGGATACAACTGGCTGAAGCTTTGCCTCCCTCAAATAAATTCTGGTCCTCAAATGCTTATCCTTTAGGTTTAAGCTTTACACCTGTCCTTCTGGACTCCCATCTTTTTAATCTAGCCATATTTGTAACTCCATGGACAAATCATGAGTGATGGATGAACGGTGGCTCAGTCACCCAGATTATGGCATGCACTCTCCTAAAAAGAATGGCCTGCCGCCATCTTGCCCAGAGCCTATTTGAAGCTCAGTTCAAACCAATCTCTCCAAATCTTATCATTGAAGTTCCTCTCAATTCACTTCTTTTTATAATGATATCCCAAGCCTTTTTTGTGAGGTTGAGTTATATTTTTTCTTTACCCTGAAGGCTTGAAATCACCCAGGGACAGAGATCAAGGAGGGAGGGGAAAGTATGACAGGAGGCATGCTAATAGCAAAGGCCATGGAACAGCTAGGGGAGAAGGTCAAAGGTGGGAAACAAGTGGGAGGTAAGGGAAAGTGAAAGGGTAGGAAGCATTGTTTGAAAAGGTCAAAGCAAGAGAGAAGCTATTACTACTAATTGTACTCCCTTCTCCCCTGGGAATCTCAGCAAATACCAAGATTTGAGGAGGTATGACAGGAAACAAAACACAATTTAGAGACTCACTAGCCTTAGAAAGGCCTCAATATCTGTTAGTAGATCCGGATCTGCTAGTTGGAAAGCCCTTGCCCTAGGTAGTGTATTCCTTCAAGTTACAGTCGACATCCCTAGGTATAACTTGGAATTCTAGCTGACTTTTACCGACAGTGATCTCTCCCACCCTTATCTGCTGATATAAAATGTTATGTGTTCTTTTTTTTCTTTTTCAATCACGTTTGCATTTTGGGGGAAAAAACAACACGCTAGCATAATGACTTGAAGCATAGACAATTTTTTATGAATGGAACACATTTTTTATGGAAAGGCTAGGGGACGTCAGTCAAATAAAAATATATATGTACATTGGTTAGTGAACACTGGTATAAGAAAATGGGTGCTCAGGAATCTTTATTACTGTATTTATAAATGTGTTTGAAAAGAAATTGTTTATGACACAGTTATATTTTTAAGGTGACACATCTGCTCCATTTAAATTATTAAGACAATAGCGGTAGCTTTAATGACATTTGTCAATAGTCTTATTCACATGATCAATATTGTTCCTTGATGATGTAACAATGCATTTTCCAATCCTTTTCCAGTACAGCTGCTTTTGCAATGGTAACAATGCTTAGTCAGATTAATTTAATAAATTATTTCCTGGGCAAAGATTTTTTTTCAGAAGAGTTTTGTTTTCTTGGGGTTTTGTCTATTACGAAATCTGATGTTGTATTGTTGTTTATTCCTCAACCAGCTTATTAGAACATATACCTAACATAATATTTTAAAAACTTGATATTCTAAGTATCTTTTAAAAAAAAGAAACACATCAAAACAGGTCAGGTTAAGTCATCAAGCATTTATTAAGCAACTACTATGTGTCAATGCATTGTAGTCATTGCTTCAGATGACAGGAAAGGCAAAAACATTCCCTGCCCTCGAGGAGCTCAATTCTAATGGAGGAGGCAAAATGGAAACAACTATGTACAAACCAGACATATACAGGATAAATTGGAGACAAAAGCACAAGGATGACACTGGGACTGAGGGGAAGCCAGGAAGGCTTCTTGCAGAAGGCGGGATTTTAGCTGAGATTTGAAGGAGTCTGAGAAAGCAGGGAGGCAAACACAGAAAGAACATTTCAGGAACAGAGGGCACACTGAACATGCAGAGAGTCAGGAGACAGAGCATCTTGTGAAAGAAATAGCAAAGGGGGCAGTCATTGGATCACAGAGTACATGAAGAGGAGTAAGGCATAAGCAGACTAGAAAGGCAGTTACGGAGGGCTTTAAAATCCAAACGGAGGATTTCATATTTGATTCTGAATGTACTAGATAGCCACTGAAGTTGCCGAAAAAGGGACTGTTAGGTCAGACCTGAGCGTTAGGAGGATCAACTTGATATCTGAGTGAAGGATGCACTGGAATGGGGAGAACCTCGATGCAGAGCGAAAAACCAGGAGGCAGCTGTAAAGTCCAGGCATGAGTTGAGGAGAGCCTGTACCTGGAAATAATGTCAGAGGGAAAAGGAGGGTTATGAGTGAGACAGGGACAGACAGAGAGACAGAAACAGAGAGGGGGAGAGAGAGAGAGAGAGAGAGAGAGAGAGAGAGAGAGAGAGAGAGAGAGAGAGGAGACAGACAGAGAGAGAGAGATGGAGACAGATAGAGAAAGAAACAGAGACAGAGACAGAAACAGAGATGGTTAGAAAGTAGAAGCAATACTACTTAATGGCTAATAAGATAGTGGAGGGTGAGAGAGAGTGTGAGTAATCCAGGGATTCACCCAAGTGGATTGAAAGCCCAGATGACTGGGAAGATGTCGATGCCCTTGACAGTAATAGAGAAGTTGGGAAGAGGGGAGGGTGGAAATAGGGGGTGTATATAAGAGATATGTTGAAGGTAGAAATGACTGAACTTAGCAATAGATTACATATGGAAGTTGAGAAAGAACGGCTTTGAGGATGTTGTGAACCTGGATGACTTGGGAGAATGATAATGCCCTCAATATGAATAAGGAAATTAAGATGAGGAGACAATAAGTCTGTTTTGGACATGTTGAGTTTAAGGTGCCTACACACACATCCATGCACCATACATATGCCTTTTGTGATGTAGAACACAGCCAAAGCACTAGCTGCTTGGGTATTCCTTGCTTCCAGTTTTAATAAGTTTCCTTGATTTTATTTCTATGTTCAACCTAACTCTAAGGTTTCCTCCTGTTTTTCAAAATTCAAAAGCAGTTTACCTAGCTGACCTTTAACATAACCAGCCTCTTTCTCCTTCCCATCCTTGCTAAACATTTGCCATAACCAAATCTCCATCAATCACAGATTTTCAGAGGCAAAATAGTCCATCTCATACCTGATTCAGGATCCCCTCTACAATTTAAGTGACTAGTAGTCATCCAGGTTTTTCTTCTTAAAGATATCAAAACACCTATGAGTCTGGCTATGTTCCACCCTTCCTCAGCCTTATCTCTCTGGGCGAATTGAAAGGGAAGTTCTCCAGCCTAAAATCCTGGTCAGTCCCCTTTTGAAATCCCCACTACAATACTCAGTGATGAAAGTTTGATTTTCCTCTGTTTGCTCTCCATTTTTAGAACTCTCCTTCCTCAAACTTAAAGCTATATGTAGGGGCAGCTGGGTGACCAGTGGATAGAGCACTGGGCCTTGAATTGGGAGGACTTGAGCTCAAATCTGGCCTCAAACACTTGACACTTAACTAACTGGGTGACCCTGGGCAAGTCACCTAACACTGACTGAGTTGCAAAGACTAATTTTCTTCTTTTTTTATTTTGTTTTGCTTTAGATCCATTCAATAAACACTTACTGGTGTCTACTATGCACAAAGTATCAAGATAAACACTGGGGAAGTGGTATGCAAAGATGAATTAGGATAAGAGCTTACATTTATAGAACACTTTACATACAAAATTTTCACTTACATTGTCTCATTGAGTCCTCATAAAAACCCTGAGATAAGTAGTGCATTTTATAATTGCCTTTTTGCTGAGGCTCAGTTAAGATAACGTCTCTTTTCCTTCCGACACACACTTGGTCCCTGACCTTCAAAGAACTTAGGAATATAGTGCTTCCAGGAATCATAATTCCATTGGGAAGGGAGAGGGAAGGAGAAGGGAGGGAGAACAATCTCTTCCTTGCCAATGCAGACTGGAACTCCTCTGTACCTTGAGGTGGCCAAAAAATTCATCACCCAGCAACAAACTTGGTGATGAGCCTCTTTGAACACAACCTCTAGGCCTCCAGGGATAAGCCTACAGTCTGTCGCTGGTCCTGGACTGAAACCTGTACAGCTTGGCCAGAGCTGGTACTCCATCAGCAACACCTTCAAAAACCCAACATCTCCCCCATGCCATGTGAAGCATCAAAACAGGAGTGAACAAGGAATCTGGTGAAAGGGCTAGGGGTGGGAAAGATAATAACAGCATTTGTATAGTACCTACTATGTGCCGGTCTCTGTGCTAAGCGTTTTTCAAATATTATTTCCTTTAATCCTCACAATAGCCCTGAGAAGCAGGTGCTATTATCATCCTCATCTTATAGTTAAAGAAACTGATGGAAACAGAAATTAAATGACTTAACCAAGATCACACTGTTAGTAAACATCTGAGGGTGGTGCATTTGAACTCAGATCTTCCTGACTACAGGCCTGGCATGCTACCCACTGAGCCACCTAGCTACTTATAAAATAATGTATCTTTTTAAAATAGTTCATTCAAGTCAACAATTCAGTATATGTTATCTATAGGCACATGGATAAATGTATGGAGAGGGACATAAATGAATGACACATCCTTCTGTCATTCTCCCTTTTTCAAATATGAATAAGAGTCAAGTAGCTCAAATAAATCATGTTTGTAACTTGAAGGGACTTTAAAGACAATGGTTATCATGGCCATGGCATCAACGGGTGTATCAAGAGATTCTGTTGATCTGAATCCCCTGCAATGGGGATCCATTTTGTTTAATTTAATGCTATTCAGTAATCATTTATTAAAAGCCTATTCATAATTCTTGTCTCTGACCCATATGATAACCTTGGTTGCCTCAAGTTGTTTACCCCTGGCCTAGACCTTCATGTCCATGGTACTTGGCTAATCCAGAAAGATTCCCAGCGGAGACTTTCCCTAAAGAGCCTTTAGTCTAGGAGTGAGGAACCTGTGGCCTCAAGGCCACATGTGGCCCTCTAGGTCCTCGAGTGCAGCCCTTTGACTGAATCCAAACTTCACCGAACATATCCCCTTTGTAAAAGGATATATTCTGTAAAACTTGACTCAGTCAAAAGGATGCACCCAAGGACTTAGAAGACCATATGTGGCCTTGAGGCTGAAGGTTCCCCACCCCTGCTTTAGTTTATCTTTTTAACTGAACTCCTGTTTGCACTGCCATCCTTCAGATAATAACAATTAATAATTTATGAAGTGCTTTATTTCATGCAGCACTGAGACACTGCCCCCCCTTTTCCTATGAGTGGCCCTAAAAAGAAACCCCAGGTCTGAGGCATTCTGCGAGTCAACACCTACTCAAAACTACAGTTCATGAGGCTTCACTAATGTGTTTAATTTTACCAGGCAGCCAGGGGTGTGCATTAATTCAAAATAAAAAATAAAAAAAGAATAGATGGATAAATGAATGAAGGAATGAATGAACAAATAAACATTTATTAGGTGCTAAGTACCAGACACTATTCTAAGCACTAGAAATATAAATACAAGCCAAAAAGCTGTCCCTGTCTTCAAGAAACCTATATACTAACAGGGCAAGACAACACAGAAAGTAGAATGGTGGCCAGGGAGTTGTTCTGGAGAAGTAAATCAGAGGAAGTAGGAATTAGAGTTGTAGGGAAAATTATTGGCGTGTCTTTTCTGTAAATGGCAATATGGATTTGATTACTACTAACACTGAATCGAAGAAAAGAGTGAATAGAGTGACCATTTTAAAATCCTCCATGTGTCTCTAGGGTCTATTCTCCTCTAGGTAACCACAGCACTGGTGGGATAGGGCACTCACACAGAGAACAGGCACGGCCAGGGAACACACACAGAAATAACAGATGTGTGGCCACAGAATATGCATGAAAGGATAGAGACCTGGAACCAGTGTGGACAGGACACATGGGAGGGCATACATGGAGAGGTGCATGTGCCCAGGACATGCAGACATGTAGCCAGAGCCAGACCTATGCTTGGTGCTCTTTGGATAGCTAACTACCTTAGAAGCACCTTATACTTACTATTTAACCCTTTATGTTCTTTTTGTTCAGTCATTTTCAGTCATGTCTGACTCCATGACCCCATTTGGGATTTTCTCGGCAAAGATACTGGAGTGGTTTGCCATTTTCTTCTCTTTCTTATTTTACAGATGAGGAAACTGAGGCAAACCAAGTTAACTGACTTACCCAGGGTCACACAGCTAGTGTCTGAGACCAGATGTGAAGTCAAGAAGATGTCTTCCTAACTCCAGGCCCAGCATGCTAGGCACTGAGCCATCTAGCTGTCCCTTTTAATACCTTATAGCCATCCTATAATCTCAAAATCCAAATAACAGACCCCCCCACGCCACCTCCCAAAATCAATGGTAACTCTATGGAGGCTACGGCCAAGCTCATTTCACTCCCAAGATCTTCTCTGAAAGGCATTCAAATGAAATTAAGCAAATACAAAAATGAAGCATATAAGACAAAGTCTTTGCCTTCCACCCTCAAGGTCTGTAGTCCTTGCCTTACATCTGCCAGCAACAAAGTCCTCGAATTTTATACTGTGTTCTGTCCAATGCAAAACCTTGCTGTCCCCTGACATACAACCTTTCCAGGTAGGGAGTGTAACTATTATTATACCAGTTTCGAAGATGAGAAAACTGAAGTTCAAGGTTTGTCCTGTGTTGCACAGCTAGCAAATACCAGAATAAGAATTTAAACTCATCAGTTTGTATAAGTCTTTCCAGGTTTTTCTGAAGTCCTTCTGCTCATCATTTCTTATAGCACAATAGCATTCCATTACATTTATATACCACAACTTGCAGAACCAGGAGAACATTGTACACACAGACAGCCCCTGATTTTAATACACTTAGCCCTTCTCAGCAATGCAAGGACCTAAAACTTTTCCAAAGGACTCATGATGGAAAATGTCATCCACATCCAGAGAAAGAACTGTGGAGTCAGAATACAGAGCAAAGCAGACTCTTTTCCCTTTTGTTCTGTTTTGTTTTGCTGTTTCTCATGGTTTCTTCAATTCATTATAATTCTTCTATGTAACATGACCGATGTAAAAATGTGCTTAATAGGATTGTATGTGTAGAGCCCATATCAGATTGTATGCCACCTTGGGGAGGGATTGGGGAGGAGAGGGAGAAAATTTAAAATTTATAGAAGTGAATGTTGAAAACAGAAACAAATAAATTGGGGGCAAGAAAGAATTTAAGCCCAAGTTCTCCTGTCTCTAAAACCAATCTTCTTTCCCCCATACCACATCACTGGATAATGCTCTTGGAGAATGCACAGATAAAGTATTATTATCTCATTTTACAGGAGAGAAAACGGAGTGAGTTCAAATCACATGCCAACAGACCCACAGCTAATAAATGGCCAAGCTGCTCCTGGAACCCAGGGCTTCTGACCCCAAATCCAGTGATTTGCCCTATATTAGTCTTTCTGTCCAAGAAAATAAATAACTTTTCTGTTGTAACTCTTTCCTTCCTCTTTTGAGCCCAGCTGGCTGTCAAACCTTCTGAAGTCTAAAGTCCCTTTTAGCAGAAAGCACCAGAAACAAAAGAACCCAAACTACCCTTTGCACCAAGGACAGTGACCACTTCCTTTTATCCCACTCCCTTTATGGAATGGGAGGTGGGGGAGCCTGGGACTTGGAGATAGATAAGGTTAGGGTACCTTATTCTTCTAGCTTTCTTCCTTTATTGCTTTTTCCTGTTTCTAAAGTAAAAAAATGCATCTTCTTACCATCTCCCAATGGAATTAAAGGGAGAATGGTTTTGGTTTGTCACCAAGAAAGGTGAGAAAATTCAAGTAACCCCCACGTTCTGAAAAGAACAGATGGCAGGTATGGCAGAGAGTATTATCACAAAATGGCTGGGGTAACTCTGGTATATCAGAAAATAAAAAAGCTCTAAGTTGGAATTTAGCAATAAATTCTCTTTTTAATCCCAGAATATTGATTTATTATCCATATACAAAGAAGAAGTTGACAATGCTGGTTACCTATGCACACTCATGTGGTTGTGTTGAGGTCTAGGGGTTCTGGGACCCCAAAATTCAAGGGCAAGCAATGCAGGTCCTGCCTTGAATGACTCTGGCCTTTCAGACATAGATAAGGTTTATTAGAACATCAGTCTGGGTGGGCAAGATTTTAAGGATCCTCCCCTTTGCCTAGACTCTTAAGGAATCTGAGCATTTGTATCGCTAATGCAAGCAGACCGACTTTTAAGGAATCTGAGCAGTTTAATGGAGGCAAGATAGTCCTTACATACAGAAGAACAGATCTGGATCTGGATGTGATCTAGGAGTGGCCAAGTAGTCTGGGGTGAATGGGAGGTAGCAGTGAAGGACTGGGAAGGGCCGGGTGCCCCAGGTGAATGCCAGGGATCTTGGTCACCTGGGAAAGTCAGGGCTTTTCCTTTTTGGGGTCCAGAACCCAAAGACATGGTCTTTTCCTTATAAGGGTTCAGATCCCATCCCCATCAGTTGAACACACCAAACATGACCAGTATGCAGCCTTTTCCACACTATACACGTGTGTACCCTACCTTTGGGGCCCCTCCCAAAAGGCTTGGCTCTGGAGCAGTGAGAGGGAGCTGCCTACTGGCAAGCAGTTTTTCCACCAGTCCCTAACTTCCCAGGGCCCTCAGACCTGATATGGAGGCAAATTGCACACACCTTCTAATTACATTGGCCCAGACCTTGGAAAAGGGCTTGGAGGTAGAAGTAGGAAAGGAGAGCAGGAAGGACAAAGCAGAGGCTAAAATGCAGATGGCAAGGTTTAGCTAGCAGGAACAGTAGTCATAAGTCCTGAGATGAGACAGTAGCTATCTAAGCTCCAAGCATGAATTTTGCCTTCAGTGAAATCAGCAAAATTGATCAGAGCCTAGAGGCAAAGAGATTTGGTAACAGGACTGACTCTCTCTCTCTCTCTCTCTCTCTCTCTCTCTCTCTCTCTCTCTCTCTCTCTCTCTCTCTCTCTCCCTTCCTCCTTCCCTCCCCCCCCCCTTTCAAATGTATTGTAGTTTCTCTGCTCACTTTGTAAGGGATGATTGAATTTTGTTTCCACAGAAATTATATAGCTGACTGCTGTAAGAGATGGGGGAACAGTTTTGTTCCACAGAGTTGAAAGCATTCCTCTTCTTCCCCCTCCCCCATCAGCTTTAGCAGAATGTAAGTCAGGTGACTGGTTAGAACTAGTTCTAATCAAAGCTCTGGGGTGAAAGGTTAGAGGCTTGTAGGCACGCTTAAGTGAGCCATTTGAGGATGGCATGACGTAGGCAGTCAGGGGGTTGTATCTGGCCAATGAAGAGCCTGGCGGGAGATTTGAAGTGAAGCCAATAAAAGTACTGGCATCCATCTGAGTCCTTTGTACTCTGTTCAGGGAATGTGCCCATTTATTCAGACCAAATAAATGTAAAACATAATTAAAGCACCCCCACTTGGGTGGTGTCCTTTCTCATGAGAAAGCAATAAAATCCCTTTTTGCCTTCTCTCAAGAAAGGTGGGCATTGCCTCACTCTAAGTGAGTACGTGAAAAGGCCTTAGCTTAAAAGGGCCAGGGTCTCCCAATGCATCCTGGGCCATCTCCAGTCATCCGGATGAACATCTGGTCACTGGATCCAGATGGCTCTGGAAGAGAAAGTGAGACTGGTGATCTTGTACACCCCTCCCTCACTCAAATCAAAGTCAACTGCAAGTCATGTCATCATTTCCTTGATGTCATGGTCCTCTTCAAAAACGAAGAACAAACACGACCTGTGAATAGCCCCAGCTGCCTCGATGGGGACCCAGCTAATTGGGTAACTCAGCTCATTGTCTCCTTCTTCCTCTCCCTCTCCCTCTCCCTCTGCTCTCCAAAGGAAAGTAAGTTTTGATGGCCAGAACCTGCCCACTTAACTTAAGCAGGGGTGTAGGCCCATGTGGGGGCAGCATTTAGGTGTTTTCAGATACTCTGTGAACCCTGAAATGCTGACCAACGGGATGCAGGGCAGGAAATTCAAATCAGGATGGGTTATAAAAGGGCTTTGTAATTGTCTTGAAGTATGTCTGCACCTACTAGGGGACCATTTTTCACAAGAGGTTAAAGGCCAGGTCATCCATCTGAAATGATGTGAAATAAAAAACTTTTTTTCTAAATTCACTCATGGCCAGATAGAATTCTTGGTAAGATGATTATTTCTCACAACTTTAAACTCCAGTTTCCCTCTGGGCTGGACTCAGGAAACATTGATTTTAAATGTTTGATTTCTTGATCCATTAATTATGAGAAAATTGTTAATCAACCAAAACCGAAAACATTTGTAGTAACTTTACTTAAGGTCTACACATATGGAGTTGAGAAAGACAGAAGGATCACTTGTTTTTAAAATGAGACATTTGGTTCTGAATGAACATATGGTGTAACCATTAGGACAGCCAATATTGAATGTTAAGGGACTGGCAGAAGAAACTGAATTGTTTAGTTTAAAAACTAAACAATAACCTTAGTTTAAAAAAACAGGAGCTAGTAGTGACCTCAGTCTGCAAGTGAGCAAAAAGCAGGCATTTTCTTTTTGCCTTTTTTTCCTGGAAAGAGCCTTTTAGTGCTCTGGGTTTCAAGGGAGGGGAATGATTTGCTTGGAAAGGGAAAGCCATACCTCTTGGCGGGAGTGAGCAGATTGGGAAGCTCCCATCTTGCACAGGTGGAGGGGAGGAATTGGCTTGGGAGGAAAGTAGTAAGTTGTCTAAGCACACTCAAGAAGTTTCTCTGAACCAGGGAATAATTTATAGCTTAACCTACTTTTCCCACCAGTATAACCTAGTAGGTTATGCATGTATAGACTATCTTTTAGAAATCTTTATGGTACAGTAAGTGAATTTCTGAACATGCCTGATTGGAAACAGTTAGGAGCCTCTTTGGTTATAATTGATAATATAATTATCACCTGACCACTCCTCATATTCTAGATATTTGGACTGAAGAAAGAGATGCATAAAAGCACCACCGATCCCTCTTCCCTACTCAAATGAATCTGGTATAATAAGTCTTAGGAAAGTGTTATTAATAGGACTGGCCCTCCTTAATTCAAAACTGATTCAAATTCAAATTCAAACTCAAATGCCTCCTCTGAGCCTCAGGCCCAGCATAGTTTGGAATGCAGATGGTATTTGGCCTCTGATCACTGAGGGGTAGTAAGGAGCAGCTATCCTCAGGGATTGTTCTAGCCAGAAGAAAGAAAATTATATATGACCTGACTACATCAAAAGTCAAGTGCTCAGATACATAGAGGTCTCCAGAGTTCACTCTCTCTTTGAACTCTTATCAGTAGGCAAAGTAGCTGGAATGTGAGAAATAGTAATCTTACCAAAAAAACGCTACATGGCCCTCAATGAGTTAGGGAAAGATTTTATCAATCATTCTCTTGCCAGAGATGGCAAGAGACTGGGTGACCCATAAGGAGACATGCCCTTTTAGACAATTACAAAGCCTTTTATCTCCTTTCCTGATTTGCATTTCCCTCCCTGTATCCCATTGGCCATACATTTCAGGCTTCACAGCCTATTTGAAAACACCTAAGCCCCACCCCCACATGGGTCTACACCCCTGCTTACATCTCATATTTTCTTTATACTTTATTTAATAAAGGAAATGCAAAGCCACAAATAATTTTAATCTCATCCCAGATTGTCTGCATCAGATTTTATGACCTCCATAGCACAGGGAAAGAATTTTCTCAATTGCTAAGAGAATTATCAAAAGTTGTGAGTTGAGGATTCAGCCCAGGATATCTGTAAGAAAAGTCCCATTATCTAAGCCTGTGTCTGGGACCTCATCCTTGGTGAGCCACACCTAGTCTGGCAGTTTTTTTGATACCCAGGAACAAAGAAAGTGTCTGCTCTCACCTTCTGAGCCACATCCCCCACTGCTTTCTTCTGCAATCAGTTTATCTCTTACATTGGCCATCAGTATGATTTCATAGGCTTCACAAATTATGTTTCATATAATTTCTGTGGAAACCAAATTCAGTCATTTCTTACAGGAAGAAACTCTCTCCACTCTTTTTCACAACTGGGGAAATAAGCTTCAGCACACCCTTTCTCTCTTCCTGTTCCTCCTCTTCTCTGTTGCTTGGAAAGCTGTGTTCTCATGTCACAGAAAGCCCTACTGGTCCCAAGAGAAGTAACCCAATTCCACTGAATTTTCCAGCACACTTATGAATTGCAATGCATTAGACTTCTTTGAAAGAATTCTATCTATGGAGGGTGGAGCCAAGATGGTAGCTGGAAAGCAGGGACTTCCGTAAGCTACCCCCCACGTCCCTCCAAAAACCTATAAAAAATGGCTCTGAACATATTCTAGAACTGCAAAACCCATGAAATAGCAGAGGGAAGCAGGGCTCCAGCCCAGGACAGCCTGGATGGTTCCTGGGTATGGTCTATCGCCCAGAGCTGGGAGTGGAAGGGAGCAGAGGCCAGCATGGGCTGCACCGGGACTGGCCAGAATGGCGCCCTGAATCAGTGAGCTGTGGCAGTTACCAGACTTCTAAACCCACAAACGCCAAAGACAACAGAGAAGGTTAGTGGGAAAAGCTGCAGGGGACAGAGTGAAGGAGTTCTCAGTTGGGGGCACTGCCCAGGGGTAGCAGGGGAGGTGCAGCTACAGAACTACAGCTGCAGTTTCTTCTGGCCCCAGGCCCACCTGGTGGGAGGAATTAAGTGGTGGATCAGAGCAGGAGTACAGAGCCTGTTTAAGATCTGAGTCCAGTCCAGGTTGACGGTTCTTGGGGGAGGAGGAGTGCTGGTGTGGCAGAGCTGGCTGTATAGAAATAGCTCCGAAAACAACAGCACATCCCCTCAAGCTTGGAACAAAGTACTCTCTACTCTACAAACAGTCATACCGCAACAAAAAACTCAAGGGTCAAGTAGTTGGCTAAGAACACGTCCAGGCAGTGAAAATGGACTCAGATTCAGACTCAGACTTTGGAATCTTTCTTTGGTGACAAAGAAGACCAAAACATACAGCCAGAACAAGGCAACAAAGTCAAAGAGCCTACATCAAAAACCTCCAAGAAAAACATGAACTGGTCTCAGGCCATGGAAGAGCTCAAAAAGGATTTGGAAAAGCAAGTTAGAGAAGTAGAGGAAAAATTGGGAAGAGAAATAAGAGTGATGTGAGAAAACCATGAAAAACAAGTCAATGACTTGCTAAAGGAGACCCCAAAAAATACTGAAGAAAACAACACCTTAAAAAATAGACTAACTCAAATGGCAAAAGAACTCCAAAAAGCCAATGAGGAGAAGAATGCCCTGAAAGGCAGAATTAGCCAAATGGAAAAGGAGGTCCAAAAGACCACTGAAGAAAATACTACCTTAAAAATTAGATTGGAGCAAGTGGAAGATAGTGACTTTGTGAGAAATCAAGATATTATAAAACAGAACCAAAGGAATGAAAAAGTGGAAGACAATGTGAAATATCTCATTGGAAAAACCACTGACCTGGAAAACAGATCCAGGAGAGATCATTTAAAAATTATTGGACTACCTAAAAGCCATGATCAAAAAAAGAGCCTAGATATCATCTTTCAAGAAATTATCAAGGAGAACTGCCCTGATATTCTAGAGGCAGAGGGTAAAATAGAAATTGAAAGAATCCACCAATCACCTCCTCAAAAAGATCCCAAAAACAAAACTCCTAGGAATATTGTCGCCAAATTCCAGAGCTCCCAGATCAAGGAGAAAATACTGTAAGCAGCCAGAAAGAAACAATTTGAGTATTGTGGAAACATAATCA
The DNA here is from genome assembly GCF_011100635.1 of Trichosurus vulpecula. Taxonomy (NCBI): domain Eukaryota; kingdom Metazoa; phylum Chordata; class Mammalia; order Diprotodontia; family Phalangeridae; genus Trichosurus; species Trichosurus vulpecula. Next base: position 399,285,560 of record NC_050573.1, on the reverse strand, counting down.
GGATAACACAGTATCTAGCAGCTTCCACATTAAGGGATCAAAGGGCTTGGAATATGATATTCCGGAGGTCAATGGAGCTAGGATTAAAACCAAGAATCACCTACCCAGCAAAACTGAGTATCATGCTCCAAGGCAAAATATGGATTTTCAATAAAATAGAGGACTTTCAAGCTTTCTCAGTGAGAAGACCAGAGCTGAATGGAAAATTTGACTTTCAAACACTCAATCAAGAGAAGGTAAACAAGAAAGAGAAATCACAAAGGACTTACTAAAGTTGAACTGTTTTGTTTATATTCCTACATGGAAAGATCATGTGTATGATTCATGAGACCTCAGTATTAGGGTAACTAAATGTGAATCTTGCTCTCATCAGATTTGACCTGAGAAGGGAATAACATACAAACTCAGTTGGGTATCTTACCCCACAGGAAAGAAGGAGGAAGAAGATAAAAAGGGGGGAATGATAGAAGGGAGGGCAGATAGGGGGAGGAGGTAATCAAAAACAAACACTTTTGAAAAGGGACAGGGTCAAGGGAGAAAATTCAATAAAGGGGGATAGGTTAGGAAGAAGCAAAATATAGTCTTTCACAACATGAGTATTGTGGAAGGGTTTTACCTAATGATATGCATGTGTCCTGTGTTGAATTGCTTGCCTTCTCAGGGAGGGTTGGTGGGGAGAGAAGAGGGGAGAGAATTTGGAACTCAAAGTTTTAAAAGAAGATGTTCAAAAAGAAAGTTTTTGCATGCAACTAGAAAATAAGATACACAGGCAATGGGGCATAGAAATTTATCTTGCCCTACAAGAAAGTAAGGGAGAAGGGGATGGGAGGGGAGTGGGGTGACAGAAGGGAGGGCTGACTGGGGAACGTGGCGACCAGAATATATGCCATCTTGGAGTGGGGGGGAGGGTAAAAATGGGGAGAAAATTTGTAATTCAAACTCTTGTGAAAATCAATGCTACAAACTTAATATATTAAATAAATTTAAAAAGAGTGAAGAATTCTATCTACAATTTACAGACTTCTGTTTTTAAGGGTTTACATGTTTATACTGAGCTAGAAATTTAATGTACTTGTTATTCCTCCTTAAAATTCTCTCTCCCTCTTTCTTGAGAAAGTGTTTCTGCTTAACCAATGGGGATCAGCTATCCAAGCACCCAACTGTCCACTGAGTAAAGATCCCAAATTACTGGCTGTGAAGGAAAGGCTGTCTCCTTCCTTCAGGGATGGTCTTAATAGTGACAGAAGGAGCAAGCCAAGAAATATCTGATAATTGGGGAAGTAAGGGTGACAAGAAGAGCATTAGATTTAGCACAGAATATGGTTTAGAATCCTGGCTCTGCTTCTTACTCCCAGGCAAGCCAACTCTCTGACCCTCAGGTTTCTTCAGGTGCAAAATAAAGATGGTCACACTGGATAGCCTTGAAGGTTTCTTCGGGCTCTAAATCTACAACCTTATGATCCATGAGCCTATAAGGCTGAAGACCAACCAACCCAGATGTAGTGAGGACCAAATTGAACCCAGAACACCCAGGATCACATATATGTGACCATAACATTGAAAATAATTCTGTCTACATTATAAAACAGAGAATGAACCATGAGGAGATGGAAACAACACTTCAGTAACTGGACAAACTGCAGTGCTGGAATTTTTATTAAAACTTTCAACATGTCAGAGGTTTATTGGTAATATTTTAATTTGTAGAAATCCATGGTCAACTGCTGATCCCGGTAGCTCTTGTGTGGGATAACTCAAGTAATATTCAGAGACTTCTCCTAGAAGCAAAAAGGAGAAAAAGGAGTCTTTATTTACAACGATCTCACAAGAAAGGGTGGTATCCGAACCAATAGACAATCGGTAAGGAGAGGCAATGCCTAGAAAGCAGAACTTAGTTAAATACCCTAGTGCAAACAACCCCGACCCACCACTGGCCTTTACTCTCATTGGTGGAGTTCAGGCTCACAGTCTAAGCACAGAAATCTAACCCAGATACAAGAAACAAGGAAACGCTAATTTAGCCAATGCCAACTCTTAGAAACACTTTTATCCTTATTTGGTGAGGCTCGTGCTGAGGGGGGGTCAGGCTGCTCTAAGTTTTGGATTCCTATGGGTCAGGTGATTTGAAACTTAGGGCTAGCTGTCAATCAGAAGCCCTGAGCCATGCTGAAAAGTCCTCACTTCCCTTTATCCCACTCAATTCACAGAAAGGCTGAGACCCAGATTCCATGAGAGGTTTTCACTATCCCACTCACCCTATTCTATTCCAGTGTTGATTCCCTTTGGCTTCTGCCCCTGACACAGAGTTCCTTAGGACCTCAAAAAGCATGCTCCTTTTTTCATGCCTGGATTCACTAGGATTTGTCTATAGGGCAGAACTGCTCAACAAAAACAATTCATCAGCCATATCCTAAGGGTTGCTTGGGATTGCATTTTACATTTTAATGGACTTGGTTTTAATTCTGCAATTTGACATGAATCAGAACTCTAGATCTTCACTTTTATATTGCCCCTTATAATATGAGCTTTCCTGTACTTACTCATATGCAAATGATTGGTTGAATTGATTTAATATTTACTCTTTGATTTAATATTCTTGATTTAGAAATCTACTAGCTAACCATGCCCAGTGTTTTATTGATCCATTATCTATAAAAAAAAATATTTATTTGACAGCACACCATATTAACTGAATTTGGCCCTGAAGAGAAAATGTGAAAATGCAGCTCCTTCCATTCTTAAATGGAGGAGAGGAGCCAATGGCTGCAATACACTGCATAAAGTATTGAACTTGTTTGATGTGTTAAGTAATTTTGTTAAACTGATTTGTTTTTATTTTTCAGAGATGGCTCTCTGAATAATTGGTTAGCAAACAGAGATGGGCCATTTGGAATGCACTCTTTTTTAAAATTCTGAATAACTATTAGCAAGCACTAATATAGGCTCTGCAAAATTACTGAAAGAAGACCTGGGGCCAAAGAGCAAAGTACTGCTCTGACAAATAGTGAATTTAGGGGGCAAAGCTCTCTTTTTATTTCATCTGAATTGTTCTTTCACACTGGCCAAGTAATTTTTTTTTTCTAAAGCAGAGGCAAAGTTCTATTTATTTGGCAAATTTCCAAGACCCTCAATACTACAAAATAAGCTGTGCTATAGAAGAAGGATCATTGTTCTTAGAGGCAGGGACCAGATTTCTGGTTCATACTCTCTCACTTATTAGCTATTATAACTTTGGAGCAATCATAAAATCACAGAATTGCAGAATTTTAGAGTTGAGCAGAACCTTACTGACCCTCTAGTCTAATCCATACCCTAAAGCAATCCCTACTATTACATGCCTTTTTTAACCATCTCTATATCATGTTAAGTCAAAGATTCTCCCCCGGCTCCCACCCATAGTTGTGAAAGCCATCTCCTTCCCCTCTCTTCCAATTTGCTTAGGACATGACCTTTTATATTTAGGTCATATAGCTCTTTGGAGCTTTTTGTGATATATCATAAGAGTTGGTTGCCTAAATCAAATTTCTGCCAGATTGCCTTCCAGTTTTCTCAGCAATTTTTGTCTAATAGGTAGTCTTAAATCCTTAGTGTTCCTGGGATTATTGAAAATTATGTTAGTATACTCAATTGCTTTTAGGTCTTGTGTGCCTAATCTGTTCCATCAACAAAGTTCATTTTTTTTTATCCAGCACCAAATAATTTTTTACTATTTCTGACTAATACAGTTTGAGGTCTAGTGATATCATGCCTCCTTCATTTGTACTTTTTCTTGTTGTTTCCCTCAATATCTATTTTTCTAGATTGTTATTTTGTCTAGGTCCAAATGGAATCCCCTTAGTAATTTCATTGACATAGCAGAAAATCTGTAAATTTATTTAGGTCAAGCCATGGACCCCTTTGGCAGTCTGGTGAAGCCTGTGGAACCCTTGTCATGATAAAGTTTTTAAATGTATAAAATAAATATATATGATTACAAAGGAGATCAATTATACTAAAACATATCAAAATGTTTTTTAAAATAAGTTCATGGACCCCCAGTTAAGAAACCTTGATTTATGTAGTATTGTCATTTTCATTATTTTGACATAACCAACTACGGACAGTAAAAGTTGAGATATTGGAGAAAATTTTTCAAGTCTTTATATCTGTAAAGAATGTTCTGTAGTTGTATTCCTATAAATCTTGTGTGTGTGTGTTGGTAATTTAACTGCTAGATGTTTTATTAATTTGGCTAGGATTTCTCTTATCCTCTCTGCATCTGGGCTTTAAACTTAAAGAGATATAGTAACACTCACTTTTTCGCTAATGCTGAGGATTCCAGGTAGGGCTGGAAGCTGAAAACAGATGGAAGCTTTATAATCTCATGCCCAATGGAGTTGTACATGCCTGTAACCAGCAAGAACCATGAAAATAGCAATACATCAATCCCCAGCAAAAGCCACACATCATACACAACTGGCAGAGACTTGCAGAAGTTGCATGCTACACAAGACCGGAGGGTTGCAAGCCCAATCAATGAAGTGACAGATGTTCATAGCCCTGAAGTGTCAGAGGAATGAGTCAACCTTTCACATGTGCCCTAAGTGTGCCCTCCTCCATATGTATGCTATTCTTACATGCATGTTTCATCACATTTTCCCGTATGTGTCTACTCTTCACTCTGATACTGTGTGTATTTATGTTCCCAGGTTAAGTAATGTCTTATTGTTAATCTTATTACTGTGCTATTCATTAAATGCTTTTGCTTTAAATTAATTGTGTCCTCTGCCTAGGAAAGTAAACATTTTGGTATGGCCCCATGAGTTACAGTTTAGAGTAGATGTGCACACATGTTGTTGTTCAGTCATGTCCAACTTTCCATGACCCCATTTGGGGTTTCTTGTCAAAGATACAGGAGTGGTTTGCCATTTTCTCCTCCAGCTCATTTTACAGAGGAGGAAACTGAGGCAAACAAGGTTAAGTGATTTACCCAAGGTCACATGGCTAGTAACTGTCTGAGCCTGAATTTGAACTCATAAGGATGTCTTCCTGATTCCAAGCCCAGTGTTCTATCCACTGCATCATCTAACTGCCCCTGTTGCACATAGAATTCCTTGAATCTTGTTTTTCCTTGACAAGGAGACCCACATACAAGTTAGGAGATGCCCACAGGAGCTCCACTGTTATAAATTGTACTTGATAAAGTTATATTTGCTCATTGTGATTACTGCTTTCTTTTCTGAAGGTTCAGTAACCAACTTTTTATTAATGTGCTCTAGAATTTTATCAGGCATTAAAGTCTCTGATCTATAGTTTTCAGATTGCCCATTATTCCTTATTAAAAAAGTAGATGGCATTTGTTCTTTTCCAATCTCACAGCAACTCTCCCATTTTCTAGTCTTTCCACATCTCAGCACTAATATTCACCAATTCTTACAGTGTCCTAGAAAGTTGTTCATTGAATATCTGACACTTAGTAGGCATTTTAAAATGTTTGCTGAATCAATGCAGAACTTAGAGCTTTATTATTTTCCAGCTTACCCCAATATTAATTCTCTATTAATCATTTTATTTTGTCCTAAGTCCAAAGTCACCTTGACAAAGAGAAAAGAAGCACAGAGAAGGCTTTAGTGTTTCTGTCTTCTCTGTGTCATCTGTTACTATCCTAACCACCTCAAAGCAACAGTCTTATCCCTTGTTTGAGTCTTGTCTTTTCCCTGGTATAGATTTTCTTTTAAACTTGCTTTCCTTATATTTCTTCATCAGCCTCAACTCTTTCTAATATTTAGTACCCCTGGAACTAATCTTTCAATCATCCATTGTTGTTCTTTTTGTTTGTCCTTCACTGTCAAAGAGGACCAATGACATCAGAAAGGTTATGTCATGACTTGCAAGTGAACTAGATTTAAGTGAGGGAGGGCTGTGCAGTCACCAGCCTCAATCTCTCCTTCAGAGCCATCTAGGTCCAGGGCAAGATATAGATCAAGACAACTGGAGATGGCCCTGCATGCAGTGGGAGACCTTGGCCTTCTTAAGCTAGGTCTTTCCCAGGTCTCAGTTTGTCTGAGACAATATACATTCAGTCATTAAGACTAGGTAAGAAATAAGTCAAAGAATAGCCTCCTTTATTTTTTGCTTTAAATAGTATTTTTCCCCAATTACATATCAAGAAAAATTTTAACATCCATTTTATAAGACTTTGAGTTTCAAATTTTCCTCCCTTCCTCCCTCCTTCCCTCTCTTATTCTGAAAATGGTAGGCAATTTGATACAGTTTATACATGTGCTATCATATAAAACATATTTCTATATTCATCATAGTTATGGAAGAAGAAACAGATCAAAAGGAAAAAAACCATGAGAAAGAATAAAGTAAGTAAAAAGTATTTTTCGATCTGCATTCTGAGTCCATCAGTTCCTTATCTGGATGTATATAGCATTTTCCTTCATAAGTCCTTTGTACTTGTCTTGTGTCATTGTGTTGCTCAGAAATGCCAAATGACTCATAGCTGATCATCACACAATGTACACACTGTGTACAATTTTTCTTGATTCTGCTCATTTCACTTTGCAGCAGTTTGTGCAAGCCTTTCCAGGTTTTTCTGAAATCTGTCTGTTCATCATTTCTTATTGCACAATAACATTCTTTTATATTCCTATACTATAGCTTGTTCAGCCATTACACAATTGATAGGCATCCCCTCAATTTCTAATATTTTGCTACCATGAATAGGGCTGCTATAAATATTTTTGCACAGGTAGGTCCTTTTCCCTTTTTATGATCTCATTGGGATATAGACCTAGTAGCAGTATTGCTGGATCAGAGGGTATGTACAGTTTGTTTGCCTTTTGGGCATAGTTCCACATTGCTCTCCAGAATGGTTGGATCAGTTTACAACTCTACCAACAGTGCATTAGTGTCCCAATTTTCCTACATTCTCTCCAACATTTATCATTTTCTTTTTTGTCATGTTAGCCAATCTGATTAGTGTGAGATGGTATTTCAGAGTTATTTTAATTTTCATTTCTCTTATCAGAAATTACTTAGAGTACTTCTTCATATGCCTATAGATAGCTTTGATTTCTTTATCTGAAAACTGCCTGTTCATATCCTTTGAACATTTATCAATTGCGGAATGACTTGTATTCTCATAAATGTGATTCAATTGTCTATATATTTGAGAAATGAGGCCTTTATCAGAGACACTCTGTAAAGATTGTTTCCCTGCTTTCTACTTTCCTTCTAATCTTGGATGCATTGGTTTTGTTTGTACAAAAGCTTTTCAATTTAATATGATCAAAATCATTTACTCTACATTTTGTAATGCTTTCTATCTCTTGTTTGGCCTGAATTCTTCCTTTCTCCAGAGACTTGACAGGTAAACTATTCCTTGCTCTTCTGATTTGATTGCTTCATTGTCTATGGTACATTTTAGCAAGATGTAGTTTTCTTCCTTATCTTTTTTAATTAGGTCTATTTTTGTTTTTACTTTGTCTGAGATAAGGATTGCTACCCCTTCTTTTTTATTATTTCAGCTGAAATAAAATGGATTTTTCTCCAACCCCTTACCTTTTCTCTGTGTATGTCTCTCTGCTTCAAGTGTGCATTTCTTTTAAGCAACATACTATAGGATTCTGGTTTTTTATCCGCTCTGATATGTTTCTGTTTTATGGGAGAGTTCATCCCATTCACATTCACAGTTATGATTACTACTTGTTTATTTCCCTCCATTCTCTTCTTCCCCTGTTTGTCCTCTCTCTCCTTCACTCTTTCCCACCTTAACAGTATTTTGCTACTATCTACCACCTCCCCTGATCTTTCTTCCCTTCCATCAGTCCCCATCACCCCCCTTTACATAATTTCTTCCCCTCCTACTTCCTGTTGGGTAAGGTATTTCATATTTAATTAAGTGTGTATATTATTCCCTCTTTGTGCCAATACTGATGAGAGTAAGGTTCAAGTGATGTCCATTGCCCACCCTCCCATCTTCCCCTCCACTGTAATAGGTCTTTCTCACCTCTTCATGTGAGATAATTTACCCCATTATACCTCTCCCTTCCTTCTGCATCTATTGTACTCCTCTTTCTCATGCCTTAATTTTTTTGTCATTCCCTTGAATTCCCCTTAAACCCATACCTTCTGTCTATGTATATTCCTTCTAGCTGTACTGTTAGTGATAGAATATTTAATAGTTACAAGTACCATCTCCCCATGTAGGGATGTAAACAATTTAGCTCTACTGAATCTCTTGTGTTTTCATTTTCCTTTTTACCTGTTTATGCTTCTCTTGGGTCTTGATATTGAAGATCAAATTTTTGGTTTAGTTCTGGTCTTCTCCTTATGAAGGCTTGAAATCCTATTTCATTGAATGAACATTTTTTTCCCTTGATGTATTATGCTTAATTTCGCCAGGTAGGTGATCCTTGGTTTCAGTCCTAGCTCCTTTGCTCTCCAGAATATCATGTTCCATGACCTCTGATCCTTTAGTGTTGCAGCTGCCAAGTCCTTTGTGTTCCTGATTGTGACTCCCTGATATCTGAATTGTTTCTTTTTAGGCACTTGTAGTATTTTTTCCTTCACCTGATAGTTCTGAAATTTGTCTATAATATTCCTAGGAGTCTTTATTTTGGGATCTCTTTCCTGAGGTGATCAGTGGATTGTCTCAATGTCTATTTTACCTTCTGGTTCTGGGACCTCAAGGTAGTTTTCCTCCTAATTTCTTGAAGGATACTGTCCAGGTCCTCCTTTTGATTATGGCCTTCAGGTAGTTCAGTGATTCTAATACTGTCTCTCCTGGATCCATTTTCCAGGTCAGCTGTTTTTCCCATGAGGTAGCTTACATTTTCTTCCATTCTTTCATTCTTTTGAATTTGTTTGATTGATTGAT